>NW_023458561.1:18887346-18894685 GCF_013731165.1 Rhagoletis pomonella
GGTATGTGGTGACTGGTTAATAAACAAGTACGGGATGACAAGTTTATAAACTGGTATGAGCTGACTAGCTAATAAACTACTATGAGCGAACTAGTTAATAAACTGGTATAGGCTGACTAGATAATAAACTGGTGCGGGCTGACTAGTTTATAAACTTAAATGGGCTGTACAGTTAACATATCGGTAGGGGGTGACTAGTTAATAAATTGGTATGGGCTGACTAGCTAATAAACTGCTATGAGCTAACTTGTTCATAAACTGGTATGGGCTGCATAGATACTAAATTGGTACGGGCTGACTAGTATACAAAATTAATTAAGTGTTTGTGGAAGGATACTGGAACATGGTATGGAGTTGTGTAAAATACATATCTCTGGAAGGATAGAAAATATCTGGAAGTATTTCTAAACTTGTTGTGGAGCTTTTTTTATAAATTCCGGCTTCGGCCATATAATCTAAAGCTCTCATGAGAAGTGGTATTTTATCAAGATCGGGTTAATAAATTTGAGTTAAAAATATTATAACCCGCCGTGGCACCTCTCAGAAGGTTACATGTTCACGCGGCGTAACCCTGGAACCATTTTAAGTTAAACTTAGAGGGATTGATATCTTTCGTATGCCTATCGTGCAGATGACATTTTATAATTTCATAGTTTTAAAAGGCCTAAATACCTTAACTCGCTTAAAAAGAGCTATAGAAAAATTCGCACATAAATAACATACATATAACATCATTCAATTATTTTTCATATTTGTATAAAAACGTAGGGGGAAATCCGCGGGTATAAGCTAGTAAACAATAAAAATTAAATAATTTAAGTATTTTTTGAACTAACTAGTAGCATTCTCCGAGACTTCGTCGGGTTTGTGAGAAATTTCTTTTCGAACTTCAATCGCGATTTTCCAAAGCCTGTCGGAAGTAGTATTCGACGACACTCTTTAATCCAGGCGACGATATGTACATATGTATAGTATATACTTAGTTATGTTCACTTGTTTCAAAACAACGCAAATAAAAGTAGTCGCAGAAAGAAGAAGCCAGTATCCGTAAAAAAATGTAAAGTGTAACTACCTCTTTCTTATTAGGTAGTAGGATCATTGGAAAAGACTTGCTCCCATTAAAAACAGCAAAATGCCCCATCCCGAAATACCATCATTTATATTTTATTCCTAACAATGTGGCAGCGCCGCTTGTACTATGTAAAAATTATGAAAGTTCAAAAATGCTCGTATCCGGAAAAAAAGTTTTAAGTGAAACTACCTTCTTTTTTTATCATGGTATAACGTACTCTATTGAATAATTGTCGCAAACAAAAAGCAAACGTTTTGTTTCTGACTTGTACAAAACTGTACAGAGCGCATAAAACTCCGAATTATCTAGCTGTTAGCAAACGGATTTCGAAGTAAAGATTTTCTTTTGAAGCCATTTACGTCGTTCGATTTTAGATGTCTTCGCCAGGTACCAGCTTTCCGTATACATGTTGAAAAATATTTATTTATGTACATATGTATTATTTCATTTAATTTGGCTGCTTAACATTAATTTAAATAAAGATAATTACTAAATAGATACAAATAATTTATTTAAAAGTAACTCATCAAGAAGAAAATGTATTATTTATGCACGTATCCATAAGTCTTAGACCGATTTACGAATTCCACACTGCAAAATCACATGTACAAAAGTACGAACATACATTCATATACTTATACGAATACATACACGTGTGTACGTAAAAGTGAATTCCCCTACTTGATATCCTTGCTGCTCATTACTGTCGGTATTTTGGACAGTTTTGACTTTACAAATTCTGACAATTGCCATTTTGCGCAAATGTCAGATGTCAAAAATAAAACGAACGATAAGACTCACAGCAGCCAATATGCTAAATAACAACCAAGTAGTCATTTTACGCGGTATGAAGTTCTGTTGCGAATACGCGTTTAATGATTATTCATATTTAATACTAGGTTTACATATAAGTAGATTATCCTCATTTTCGGGCTTAACTCCCTAACATGTAGTTAGAAAAAGAGATCGGTTATACAAAATTAGTCCCTCGTAAATCTGTAAATATAAAATAATCTTAGATGAAACCGATAACTTTTCGGTATCCAACCTAGTTTTAGCATTATTTTTGCGAAGAAGAAGGGAAATGTCAAATAAAATGGTAAACAAAGAAGACGCTAGTAAGGAAGAATTGTGTAAATGTATTTTTTAATAAAATATTAAGTTAAAATGTACTTAAATTGCTTAATATAGCAGAAAAAATGATCACCATGGCACTGGTAAGAAATTTAACTTTTCCTTGAGTTGTGAGAATAAGAAGCACAATAATTGTGACGTCTAACAATCTGAGATTTGCCTGTGTAAACAGGGTGATTAACAAACGAGCTTTGTTTGAGATTATGTGTATATGTAAACGTACTTTAAGAACAAGACGGCCTAATTACACATATCACATATATACATATGTACATATATATGTTAAATTGTCTGAGAAATTTTAAATTCATATATGTACCCTATAAACATTTTGGCGAACGTTCGAAAATGACCTTCGATATCCAATACGCATATCGAACTGAGAACGAACTCATAACCAATCATAGTTTCCCAACGTTCATAGTGTATTGGAAATACATTCGAGATGGGTTCGAAAAAAATGAAAACAAGAGAAGTGAAATCCAGCTCAGAGGCTCGTATATAAGGCCGGCTGCACTGAACAATTGCTCACTTGGAACGCTGGCGGGTGGAGCGCTCAAATATTTTCGGGGCAGAGCTGTAAATTTGTTGTATTTTTGTTTAGTTTTCCACCAATCGAGAGGATTTTCACCGAGAAGAGCTCGGTTTTCTTTATGATAGGCCTTCAATTGAGAAAAACTCGTCTTCCTTTAAGATAGGCCTTCAATTGAGCTTTAATTTCACATATTTTAAAGTTTCCAGATTCTGGAGGAGTCTAAAATTATTTCTCGGTTGCCTATAAGACTTTTAGCAGTAATTGTTGAAGGCCCACCAATGTTGCTTGATATACTACTGAACCGTTTAGCGCCTGAAGCTAAGAGTCGGTTATTGTCCGCACCCTGGTAGGACAGACTTACAGCCCGATTATGTGTACATGGTAAATAAAACTATTTTATAATTTACGAATTTTTTATTATTTATCAAGAATTAGAATTCTAGCACAGAAATCAAAAGCCCTTTTGCTGATAAATTATCAAGATTGAAAATGCTCTTGACAAACGTTTGCAAATTGAAATTTCATATGAAAATTATAAATCATGTATAATCATGTGTAAAAAATGTGTTTATATCATTTGAACCTGTAACACACAGAATTTTTAGCCGACATCTATACCTACTCGGCTACGGCAGCCAAAAGCTTTTTTGCTTTTAAATTCTTATTTTTCATAAGTGACAATGAAATCAGTTCCCCTTATATTGAAATTGTAGAGCTTTTTATTTTATAAGTATTGACACAGAATGCGATGGGAGCTTTTACTTGAAACAAACCTTGATAAAATTTCTTTACAAACAAAACACTTTATCACAAATTTTAGTTTGGTTTTTGTTCTCAAGACGCCAATATACAATTTCTATGTAGAATTGTTCAGTGATTCCGAAAATCGAGTTAATTTTTTTTCTATGGATACGTTTTCGAGATATTTGCGATTTACCGTTATTCAGCTTAAAACAAAAAGTAGTTCCACTTAGTCCCGTATATCTTGCCAACCAATTCAACAATCTTAAAAGAAGATACGTCAAATCAAAGCTAATAAAATTCTCCATAAACCATGTAAACATCACTTTCCGATAGGACTGACAATTTCTGACAAATAATTAATCATTCCAGTTTTTTTATTTTTTAATGAAAAAATGGAAAAAATCCAAATTTAACAGAAGAAATATTAAAAAAATAACAGGTTCTGTGCCAAATTTTTGCATTTGTGATAAAGCATGTTCTATTACAAAAAAAAAAATCAAGTTACTAGTGAACGAACGCGAAGTATAAATAAAGAACTAATTAGTGGTCAAATGAAAATAGGCAAAGATTTTTTGTATGAAATATGATGAGCAGAAAAGCATGTTACTTAGGTGTACGTGGCGTATGAGTAACTTCTTTTTCTGCTCATTTTTCATGCAAAATATCTGTGCGTATTTTCATTTGACTACTCATTATTTCTTATTAATCCATCGATTTTCTTCATTAGTAATTTAATCTTTTTTTTGGTAACAGAAAATTGAAAATATCTCGAAAACGTCTCCATAGAAAAAAATTTTGAAAAAAGGCTTTTCGTAACAGCGGTCGTCCATCGGCAGGCAATGGCAAACCTCCGAGTGTATTTCTGCCATGAAAAACAGCTCCTCATAAAAATACAATCGCCGTTCGGAGTCGGCGTAAAACTGTAGGTCCCTCCGCTTTGTGTAATAACATCAAGGCGCACGCCACAAGACGGAGGAGAAGCTCGGCCAAACAGTAACATATGTGTAATCGCTAGGGCTGTGCGATTATTCGATTACTCGAGCAAGTTGGTTAATCAATTATTTGGTTAATCAATTACTAGAGTAATCAAGATTTTGATTACTCAAAACGATGATTAATCGAGTTACTTGAAATATGATTACTCAAAAACAATAATTTTGCTCGTTAAAAGAGTTTGCTTTGGAAAATGCTTATTTTCTTTTTTACATTCTGTATATGAAAAAAATTTTTTGTTTTAATTTTTGAAAACAGAAACGTTGTTTTCAAAGTATCAAGGAACTTTAACTACTTTATACATAGGTAAAGAGTTGAAATGTTGATTACTCATTTTACTCGAAATGTTGATTAATCATAAAGCAAATTACTCAAATATTTTTGTTTTTGGTTAATCAAAAACCTTGATTACTCGAGTAACTGAACTTTGAGTAATCATAATTTCAAATTAATCGAATAATTGAGTTATTTACTTTATGATTAATTAAAATTTTGAGTAATCAATTAATCGCACAGCCCTAGTAAGCGCCAATCTATTATTTTTATTATTATCATCCATAGAAAAAAAATTAGCTCGATTTTCGGAATCACCGAAAAATTCTACATAGAAATTGGATATTGGCATCCATTGAATATTTTTGCTGTAGACCAGTGAAATTTATCAAGAAAACACAGAATTGTGCGACTAGAGCCATTTCAACAATTTTAGAGTGGACTATCTGCCCATGTACACATCCGCATTCGCAAAACATTCGTATCATTTGATGCGAATGCGAATGTCGAATGCGAATGTGTAAAATGATGCGAATCATTTGCATAACGAATGCGAATGCCAATATTCGCAACATCCCTCGTACATACATGTGTAGCATTGGCACAATTATTTAACCCAAACGCTAATTAAATTAAATTAAACTAAACGGCAAGGGGCGGCCCCTGTGGTGTAGTGGTTAGCAGTAAACGCAACCGTTCAGCAGGGCCTGGTATCGTGCCCAATTGACGACCACCATCAAAAAATAATAAAACCAAAACAGGTTTTTCTAATAGCGTCGCTCCTCGGCAGGCAATGGTAAACCTCTCAGTGTATTCAGGCATGAAAAGCAGATTCTTAGAAAAATACAATCGCCGCTCGGAGTCGGTGTAAAAAAGTGGGTCCCTCCTCTTTGTGCGCACGCCACAATCCGGGAGAGAAAAGTCAGCCAGATACAAACCAAGCGCCAATCTATTATTATATTATTTCTGCTGTTCGAGTTTTGGATGCTATATGCTATATAATAGGACGGATATTGGATCGGCGTTTCTGTCATCGGAACCGAACATTTTAACCAGTTTAAAATTCTTAAATTTGTTATTAAGAAAAATATTACTTTCATTATAATGGGCTCCTTTTTTTAATTTTCCAACTATCGCCATACGCTCATAAAAATCAAAACCTTTGTTTATAATCCGGTCCTAGACAATCTGTTTTAAATACGTTCCAAGTATTCGGTAAAAAACTTACTGTTCTTTTAAACAGCATCAATCGAAAATTTCCTACTGTGTTGCGTTGTGTGTGAGCCTTTGGAATGCTCTATAGCCGGCATGTGCGAACGGGAGGCATTTTCAGATGCCACTAATCGCAACTAAGGACCAAAGTGGTTCAAATTTAATAATGTTATACTAGTTTTGTATTTAAAACTTTCTTCACTATGTTATAGGACATAGCGGGCTACATATGTATGCACTTATTTTTGATTTGTTGCTGTGGATATTCTCTCTATTAAATGTGCGTTGCATGTATTGCGTGATGCGTGCGGTGATATATGTATGCATATACAATCACACATACATATGTATGTGCATACAAACATTTGTGTAATCGGAATTGCGTAATTGAATTTGGCATAAGTGGAATTTCATGTCACATCGACCCGAGGTGAGTCGCTTCTGCATGTTCGGATGCGGGTATTGTAGATGAGGGCAGTAAGCCAGGCTAACATTTAAGCGACATGCCAATGCATCGGCTAGGTAGAATCTCGTTGGCACGAAGCAAAGCACTGCAAGCAGGATAACATCCTTACGCACGGATAATCTGACAGACAGACGAATGGACGGACATATCGCATAAGTGATATTCAATTACATTTATGAGCTGTTACAGTGTTTTCAATGTTTTTTTTTCGTCATGCTGATTGTTTGTTTGACTGTTTCACTGTTACTGTTTTATTGAATTACTCAGCAGCGTTTAAGGTATTTTAAATTCAATTGCATTATTAATCCGGGTCATGCCTACGGACAGTAGCAACCTCGGATTTGTGCGATCTTATTAAGTCAATTGCAATGCAAGAATTCATGCATATGTACATACATACACATGCATGTGATTCCTTTGGATAGTTCTTATTCCGTTGTGAATTTTCTGAAATGGCTATGGCAATGAAATTGTTGTGCATTCAAATCGCATCGGAAGTTCAGTATTGCACCGATTTTGTAGGGCAGATGCGTTTTGTCACGTTTCATCCTGCAACGTTTGACGCAAATTCGCCATCGTGCACGCAGTTATCCAATGCATTTCCTATCTTTTTGTTGCTGTTATTGTGCGCAGTTTGCTTTACCAACGTAAGGACGAAGTTTTTTTTACCGCCCAAACAAATTTTTGCTCCATACAATTTATGTAACAGCAACGTGCAGCACCGCAACGGGCAACATCAGCAAACAAGCAAGGGTTGGTGAGGTAGGATGGCATTGTTTTGCATTCAGTTACACAGTTTAATTGTTGAAACAACTGAAAAAAGGCTGCGAGCAACATAAATGGAAACATAACGGAAAAGGAAGCTGCCACAAAGCTTGGGTGGAACAATCATATGACCGTAAAGTTCCGC
>NW_023458561.1:18894785-18897341 GCF_013731165.1 Rhagoletis pomonella
AAGACCGTGAAATGTCGATTCGTCGCCGTTCGCAGCAATTGGGTTTGTGTTATTCGACCACATGGAAGATTTTACGCAAAGATCTTGGTGTAAAACCGTATAAAATACAGCTCGTGCAAGAACTGAAGCCGAACGATCTGCCACAACGTCGAATTTTCAGTGAATGGGCCCTAGAAAAGTTGGCAGAAAATCCGCTTTTTTATCGACAAATTTTGTTCAGCGATGAGGCTCATTTCTGGTTGAATGGCTTCGTAAATAAGCAAAATTGCCGCATTTGGAGTGAAGAGCAACCAGAAGCCGTTCAAGAACTGCCCATGCATCCCGAAAAATGCACTGTTTGGTGTGGTTTGTACGCTGGTGGAATCATTGGACCGTATTTTTTCAAAGATGCTGTTGGACGCAACGTTACGGTGAATGGCGATCGCTATCGTTCGATGCTAACAAACTTTTTGTTGCCAAAAATGGAAGAACTGAACTTGGTTGACATGTGGTTTCAACAAGATGGCGCTACATGCCACACAGCTCGCGATTCTATGGCCATTTTGAGGGAAAACTTCGGAGAACAATTCATCTCAAGAAATGGACCGGTAAGTTGGCCACCAAGATCATGCGATTTGACGCCTTTAGACTATTTTTTGTGGGGCTACGTCAAGTCTAAAGTCTACAGAAATAAGCCAGCAACTATTCCAGCTTTGGAAGACAACATTTCCGAAGAAAATCGGGCTATTCCGGCCGAAATGCTCGAAAAAGTTGCCCAAAATTGGACTTTCCGAATGGACCACCTAAGACGCAGCCGCGGTCAACATTTAAATGAAATTATCTTCAAAAAGTAAATGTCATGGACCAATCTAACGTTTCAAATAAAGAACCGATGAGATTTTGCAAATTTTATGCGTTTTTTTTTAAAAAAAAAGTTATCAAGCTCTTAAAAAATCACCCGTTATATGTCCGATCTGGCATCGGTTATTTGGAAGAAGTCGCTTTGTTTTTCATTTTTACATGCATGTTTAGTTGTAGAGCTCACAGAAATGAATTGGTGGGTAAGGTTTCATAATTATTTATTAAATATTTTATGAATATTATAATTATATTTTAGTGTATGAAAATTGAATTTTATAGCAAAAAGGAGACCTTTAAGTGAATCTGGTGATGACGTTGTTGCTGTGTATCTGGTAATGATATCCTTAGTGAACTTCAATTTTTGATTGTCTTTCCTAAATGTTTGAGACATTGTGTTTTTAAAGATATTCCAGCACTAAATTTGCACAATTGTCGATAATCGATTAAAAATCACACCCCTAATTGTGCTTGAAAGCCGTCACTTCAATCATCACTTCACTTTTCCTGCCAAGTCTCTGCGAAACACATCACTTATAATAAGTTTTCACTTCGCTCGAAAATTACGTTTTTTATTTATTTATTGTTTAATTAGATTAAGTTCTTGAGAAGTATTCTTAGCAAATACTCTTATTAAGGTTTCGGGTGCGAGGAATTCATTTTCGAATATTGTTTTTTATTAGCTCTGCGCTAGATGACGCTGTTGGCCAATTTTATTGAATTTCATTGAGTTTTTCAAATAAATACCAAATTTAGAGGTTTCTATTAAAACAAATTCAGTTGCAATGTGAAATTTACATTATTGGTTTTAAAAATACCAATTTTAAACACCGCGATCAATATTTTAAACAGAAATTAATTTAGTTATTGTATTATGTTTTATTCTTTTGTCTACCATTATTTTCAAACTTTTCTTCTTTACTGCTAAACAAGCAATTGCGTATTGTTACTGGAAGTCTCCTGAAGAGGACCAGAGTTTTCTGATTGAAAAAATATTGATTTTCAAGAATTCTATACCATTTCTACGAAGAGGTGTTTTTCCCCATGTAAAATACATGGAAAATTTTGAACGCTGTCGAAATATTTTTTGATTTCAAAATAAGAAAACCCACCAGCCTAATGTACGTACATGGATCCCTAACTGCATAAAAAACCGTACGCGTAATTTTTTCCAAATCTTTCTGTTTGATAATCAAAAATAAAATTTTTAACAAAAGTAAGCGACCTTTTGTTAAAAATTTTTGTAGCGATAAGGGCTATATATATGTATATATATATATGTATGTATATATTTTAAGTGCAAAGAAATCTATGCGCTGCTCAATAGGTCATATGATCAAATTTTCTTTTCTTTTTTCTTTTTTCAAAAGAATGCTTCTAAATGATTGTTTTGAACAAAACCCGTTAAAGATATCGTAAATTAACCAGCTCACTGCCAACAATTTTTATTAACCCTTTCACGACCAATAATGCAAACATACACTTATTTACCTGTTTAAAAAGTGCAATCCAATTTTAGTTTCCTATGTTCTCACTAACAAATTGTAAAACAACAGTTTCTTAGAGAAAGCAGCTTTACTTGCAAACTTAAAAACCCGCTGCCTGATAAACATATGTATAGTAAAAGCGAAGCAAAAAATGCTCCTTTTCATTTCCTTTTACTTCAGCTTGACCGAAATTTTGAAAGCTTGCATAAAGTCCAAATTTTTATTCAATAAT
>NW_023458561.1:18897441-18900081 GCF_013731165.1 Rhagoletis pomonella
CAAATGCAATGACTGATGAGAGAATTTCGGCTATTTGTTGTTGATTCGGCATTTTCACATTTCGCACTGTTAAAATTGCATTTCGCATTAATGCATGAATACCCCTAATGTAAATTTGGTTGCGTAGTATTTTTTGCACTTTTTTCGGCATTATTTGAAGGGTGCAGTACTCCAGTACTTGGAATTGTGTTGAAATCTGTGAGGACATCTCTGACATAGGTGTATCCTGTGCCTGCGTCATTCTTGACATGGAAGCCAATAACATGTTCATGTCCTTAGCTGTTGATGAGCTAGAAACCATTTCCTGTCCCTCAACCTTCGTGGAAGTCTCCTTCATATCCTTCGATGAACAAGTAGCCTTTTCCTTCGCTCAATTGTTGCGATTATCCTTGAGCTAATCGCTGAATTCCTAAATCGTATATGTTCGTTTCACTGGATTGTTAGATAAACTGTACAACCAACTTTATTGTACTACCGATAACACTGAGCAAGTGATAGTTTTAGGTATCAATAATATCACTGTTGGCGCACAATAAGTCTGTTTATTTCGTTGGCGAAGTGAGGCATCCATCTACACCCAGAGAAAAGGCAGCTTAAAATATTTCTCTCAACGCATTATTTCGTATCTATAACCAAATAATGTAACTATAACGAAACCAAGTGTTAAGATAAATATATTTAGCTGATTTTTTTCTGAGTGTACAAGGAGCACAAGTAAATTCGCGCAAACGTATCAAAGCATTGAAATTGTCGAATATAAAGCAAATATACGCACCAGAGCTGCCGCTGTAACTTCAATTGAAGTTTTTCACTTCACTTGGGAAGCCTTCGTCACTTCATTTTACTTCACTGTCCACAAAAATTGAGTTATCTTCAAAAAAAAAATCTTTGAAACCAATGCTTAATTTAACCAAAATCAACAATCTTTTGCTAAAATCCCTGCTAAATTGTTAATATGACAACTACAACTTTTCGCAAAAAGCCACTTAAAAGACGCCTAATATATCTCCGATCTGGCATCGGTTATTTGGAAGAAGTCGCTTTGTTTTTCATTTTCACATGCATGTTTAGTTGTAAAGCTCACAGAAATGAATTGGTGGGTAAGGTTTCATAATTATTTATTAAATATTTTATGAATATTATAATTATATTTTAGTGTATGAAAACTGAATTTTATAGCAAAAAGGAGACCTTTAAGTGAATCTGGTGATGACGTTGTTGCTGTGTATCTGGTAATGATATCCTCAGTGAACTTCAATTTTTGATTGTTTTTCCTAAATGTTTGAGACATTGTGTTTAAAGATATTCCAGCACTAAATTTGCACAATTGTGATAAAAAATAATCGATTAACAAATCACACCCCTAATTGTGCTTGAAAGCCGTCACTTCGATCATCACTTCACTTTTCCGGCCAAGTCACTGCGAAACACATCACTTATAATAAGTTTTCACTTCGCTCGAAAATTACCAAACGGTAAAAAATACGTGTTTTATTGATTTATTGTTTAATTAGATTAAGTTCTTGAGAAATACTGTTATTAAGGTTTCTGATGCGAGGAATTCATTTTCGAATATTGTTTTTTATTAGCTCTGCGCTAGATGACGCTGTTGGCCAATTTTATTGAATTTCATTGAGTTTTTCAAATAAATACCAAATTTAGAGGTTTCTATTAAAACAAATTCAGTTGCTATGTGAAATTTACATTATTGGTTTTAAAAATACCAATTTTAAACACCGCGATCAATATTTTAAACAGAAATTAATTTAGTTATTGTATTATGTTTTATTCTTTTGTCTACCATTATTTTCAAACTTTTCTTCTTTACTGCTAAACAAGCAATTGCGTATTGTTACTGGAAGTCTCCTGAAGAGGACCAGAGTTTTCTGATTGAAAAAATATTCATTGTCAAGAATTCTATACCATTTCTACGAAAAGGTGTTTTTCCCCATATAAAATACATTGAAAATTTTGAACGCTGTCGAAATATTTTTTGATTTCAAAATAAGAAAACCCACCGCCCTAATGTACGTACATGGATCCCTAACTGCATAAAAAAACGTACGCGTAATTTTTTCCAAATCTTTCTGTTTGATAATCAAAAATAAAATTTTTAACAAAAGTAAGCGACCTTTTGTTAAAAAATTTTGTAGCGATAAGGGCTATATATATGTATATATATATATATGTATGTATATATTGTAAGTGCAAAGAAATCTATGCGCTGCTCAATAGGTCATATGATCAAATTTTCTTTTCTTTTTTCAAAAGAGTGCTTCTAAATGATTGTTTTGAACAAAACCCGTTAAAGATATCGTAAATTAACCAGTTCACTACCAACAATTTTTATTAACCCTTTCACGACCAGTAATGCAAACATACACTTATTTACCGTACTACTCATTTATCTACCTGTTTAAAAAGTGCAATCCAATTTTAGTTTCCTATGTTCTCACTAACAAATTGTAAAACATCAGTTTCTTAGAGAAAGCAGCTTTACTTGCAAACTTAAAAACCCGCTGCCTGATAAACATATGTATAGTAAAAGCGAAGCAAAAAATGCTCCTTTTCATTTCCTTTTACTTCAGCTTGGCCGAAATTTTGAAAGCTTGCATAAAGTCCAAATTTTTATTCAATAAT
>NW_023458561.1:18900181-18910444 GCF_013731165.1 Rhagoletis pomonella
CCGAAATTTTGAAAGCTTGCATAAAGTCCAAATTTTTATTCAATAATACTTTTTCGACTCAGTTCCAAAAACTAACCGCTTGCTTACTGAAAATATCCAAAATCAACATGTATTTTGAACAAAAAAAGGAACATAAATACTTACGTACATATGTATGTATGTATGTATGTATGTCACGCTTCATCTCAGACTGATGAATATCGCTAGCTTAGAGTGAAAAGTTGCTTTTTAAAAGTCCACTTTTTATAAAAACTCATATTTTGATATAGGAGGCTAAAGAAATTGAATACGCATCGTTTCGAGAATTATAAGGGTACTTGTTTTATTTTTTCCTCTTCATAAGCAATAAAAGGAAAATTTGCTATGTCCAAAAGAAGCACCACAAATCCGATAAGGCCAAAATAATACGACATCTTTTAATAAATATCGAATCCTTCTGATTCTTATGGAGTTTTGCTTTGCTTTAAACGCGCAAATTGTTTGATTCAAAGTCTTGCGAAATAGTTAAAGAAAATGGCTATAAGAAGATTTTTTCCTCTCCTGTAAAATTTTTAAAATGGGACTTAGCAACTTTTCTTTCTAAGCTAGCGATATGTTAGCGGCCAAACCCGATCTTAGGACAAACTATTTTTTCCTAGGCCAAACTAGTTCTACCTAGATCCAATATATCCTTCCAAAGCGGAAACAAGTTGGACGCAACAATATTGTGGACTGCACAAAAATACTGTGGCCCTGTAGTTTAGCCTAGGCAAAACTAGTTTACATGACCACAAAAAAAAAAATAAAAAATTTATTGCGACATTTTCGAAATCTGAGTTTACCACGGAAAAAGAGGCTATTTGACCAATTGTGCGCTGGTCCTTATATCAATACATATATTAGTATCAACAATAGCAAGCATACATTTAAGAGCTATGCAACAAAAGCAAAAAGGCAATTTGCTTTACTATAAATTTAACCTTTCCGGCGAAGCTTTGAGCAACAATTTAACCAAATGGCATGTCTTCATCAGCACAGCGTAGGAAGAAAACAATATTGTTGTCCTACTATTGACAGCAATAATTCTTGCACGACTCCGACTACGCGTTGCATAGAGTTGAGTGCATACATATGTACATACATAAATGCATATGTATGTACATATCGCCACCTGAAATGTAAAAAGCCCTAACTAACATTGTCACTGAAATGCAAAAAGTTGTAACTAATAATTTTGTTTTTCCATAAAACGATGTGGAGAGTTGTATTCGATGAAATGCATTATATCAATCAAAAACTGAATTTTGGATTTTTTTTAGTTAGGCCTTTACCGGTGAAGATATTAGTTACATCTTTTTGCATTTCATTTGCATAGTGCATATACATACATACATGTGTATGCAAGAATGCATATACATAAGTGTGTATTAGCGTGGGCCGAAAATCGGCTTATTTTTGTAATATTTATTGGTAGTAGCAAAAATATGGTTCATTGTGCTCTAAAAAAAAATCTGTGTGAAAAATAAAAATTGTTGGTCAATATCTTAGGCTCGTCCAAGTCCATCAAAGTTCAATGTGCTCAAACACTAAGAATTAATAAGGAAAATAATTAACACATTTTTTTACTAAAATTGCAATTATCTTCGAAAGCATTACTTCTAAATAATTTTTTATATGGACCACTTTCGTAAAGAATCGAAATAAGCCAAGAATTTTTTTTTTTACCACTTGAACTTTGACGGACTTGGGCGAGCCTAAGATATTGACCAAAAATTGTAATCTTGCACACAGATTTTTTTTAGAGCATAATGAATCATATTTTTGCAATTACCAATAAAAATTCTAAAAAAGCGGATTTTCGGCCCACGCTAATGTGTATGCAAGAATGCATACACATATATACATACGTGTGTAGCAAGTAGCATAGGCAAAATCTCCGATAGCCAATATTGGCATCAGAAGTCCATAAATGTATCCGAAGATATGGCGCATGTAGTTGGCAAGCCTCAATTTGCTAAAGGTGAAAGGATCTGGTACTCGGAACTAAATAGCCAATCGTTTGGGCCAATAACAAAATATGGTTGAAACGACTTGTCGCCGGCTACTGTAGACAAACAAATAATGATAAATGACTTCAAAGGCAAAATGAAAGTTAACCGGTGTAAAAGATTGTTACACAGCACACACAATGATCTCAGTGGCTACATCCACGGTTGCCATTTTGGCCGAAATTTATGCAGCGTTTTTGGTATATTTTTTCCACTTTGGGACACTGTGTAATAACTGCATAGACCTGTAAAACTACATTGCATTGCATTGAAACTATCGATAGTATCGGATAATTTTAAAATGCATTGACGAAGCTATTTACATAAACTTTTTAGTTTCGATTAGTTCCTGAAGAATTAGCTAATTGTTATATAGCAATTTTCAATAAGTATCCTTTCTCCTCGATTATTTTAAATATTTTGAACCGATATTATGAAAACCTAAAATTCCCAAATTGTAGAAAAACAATTGTAAACGTAAATAAAACTGTTTATTTACAAAAAACGTTCATCAGTTCAACTCCGGCTACGCCACAGTATTTTTGAATTCACTCCAAAATTTACGGAAAAGATCATATTTCAAGCGTGTGCTACAACAACCCAAATCATTGCACAAATAGCCGAACCAAACCCCCACTTCTATCAAAAGTAAATACAAGAATCTCCAAAATTTTACTAGCCCTGGCTTATATCAATAGTTTCTTCCATCGACGCAGAATCACTAACATCATAGTATGGTTCCAAAAAGATGCTCAAACTAGTTTTTTTTTCAAATTCAAATACACCCGATTTACATGATTCAAGTACTTTAAAGCAATTCTGGTACATTTTCTTTTGTTTTCTATTTACTTTTACACGCTTCAATTTTGTTGAATTCAAATTGTTGGTTCTTTAAACGGGAAACAACAAAAATGACAAAAGCTAAGCAAGAAACTTGAAATCACTTGACGGTACAGACGCATACGTACCCTTCCCCTTTCTTCTCAACCCTTCTCTCGCACTAACAAGCATAACTGAATTCAATACTTGAACCGTGTAAAACTCGGTAATACGTACAAAATAGTGATGTGTAAGCAAAAACATGTTGCCAAATTCCTATTTTCAAAAATAAAAACATGCGTACTATATAGTATATATAAAATAAACAGTATGTATATTTCCTCAAATAAAGACTATCGATAGTGGCCAACGACCAACGACAAAAAATACAACCATTCGATAGTATCGATAGTACCATCAATTGTTTTACAGCTTTATAACTGCATGGATAACAAGCATGTCGAATCCAGAACTATACTAGCGGAACAGAACGCGGTGCCCCTGGAAAGCTTACCAGGCAACGCATTCAACCCTTTGTTTATGCAGATATGCCCATCATTTAATTTGTGGAGCTGCTATGAAAATCACATTGCCTTTAGATTGCAGGTAACCATAAAAATAAATCGTGCTCTGAAAAGGGTTTATTAATAAACCCACTAAAGTCCACCATCGTCCCCTTTACCCATAAGAAGAAAAGTACATTTGGCTTAACCACCACTGGGAATTTCGGAGATTGGGTTATCGAAACCGGTGAAGAATCTAGGGATAGGTCCGGGGCTATCCTTAAAGACTCAATGTAGCTGTTAGCAACAGGTTGTCAGAGTGTTCATCGTAAACCATAAACTGACGTTTTGGCCATACACTACAGTCTTTATCGCGTGTCAGCACAATCCCGGAAGACAAAAGTCAAGCGAACTAGTTCTGCCGTTGTTTCCATTACAGCCCTAGAAGAGGAAGTGCCAGAATCTGGAGCGGAAACCACTACTTTCCGCCCGGGGGACTTAGACCGGAATGGAATGAAATGCATTCCATTCAGGTCCCGTTAGTGGATTTGAACGCCGGCGTCCCAACTGCATTCTCAACGCGAGTAAAAAGGATTGGAAATGCAAACTTTCCGACCGCCTAAACATAAGGCAGCTTTTCCTCACTCGACTTGCGGATCTAAATTTCATCATTGGATAAGTTTGCTATGTGCTGGTAATATTAATGTTCCGTTACCTGTGTATACTTGAGTGACATCAAGCAGAAATGGCTTAAAACTTTGGCAAGGCTCCAGAAACGCTCTCTATCCGTCACCATTCAGTTCGCCGAGTAGGTTCATTTGAAGCGATCCTCACTAATACCGATCTGGCTCTGATTCAACACCCGATAAGGGCTTGTTTCAACCCTCACCATGGCCTCATTGTTTACATAGATACCCACGGGATCAAATAGGTAACAAAGCATACGAATAGAGATAACGGCCTTGAGAGGGGACCCATTAAAATAAACATCGAAACAAAAAAACCAAAATAACGATAATTACGGTACACTAACAAATACCGGTACCGGAAGTGGGAGAAACATCGATCCTTTCAAGAGGAGCTCAAGGTTAGCTCATTCGACTGCGGCAATTCCGATATAAGGCCCTTCCCAGGTAAATAGGCTTCAAAACGATAACAACGAGAGTTCTCTCGCTAACCAGTCAGGTAACATGGCAGACGCAGCTGCAGGGAATGTAAATTAGATCCCTTTCCACGATGCTTAAGGAGAACGAGGGAAAACGGCGTAATATCCACCAGCCAATGTAAGATGTCATACGAAGCTTAACGTCCCTATATGAGATAGCTGCAAGGGAATGCAAGTGCAGCAGTGTACGCAGACCTAGGCATAACCCCGATCGTGCTCGGAGGAAAGCGACTGAAGAAGCTGTGGGATCTCCTAAGAAAAAACGGCGGAGAGAATAAAGAGGGACGCCCACAATCGAAAGGAACTTCCACCAACTCAACGCTATTAAAAAAAGATAGCGAACGAGTAGAAGTTAAGAAAAAGGAAAGACAGGGAAAAAGATAAACATTGGGCAACGAAGCCAGGCGCCATTTTCGTTGAGAAGAAGGGCAATAGCTCTTACACCGACAAATTAAAGAAGGTAAAATGTGACGAAAACTTCAAGGGTTTTGCAAAATCGGTGCCCAAAATACGGCGGAGGCCAGAAGTCCGCGGACATGAAGGCAGTTGTGAGTGCCACCTTAGGAAACGAGGTGTCAGTAGAAGCCTTCACACATAGAGTGTCGGTAGAGTGTAAGGATATTGCACATCGCTATTAAAGCGCTACCTGGCTTCGAAGACTCTGAGCTGTCGAACATAGCCGTTATTAATCTGCCAGCCCCGTATTTGCGAACGAGTTCAATTGCAGATGTTTTAAATGCCTTCAGTATGGTCACATGTCAAGGAAATGCACCAGTATGTTCGAGCGGTCAAAGCAGTGCATACAGTGCGGCGAAGAAGGCCACTTCGCTAAAGATTGCACGAATAGGGTTGGGACGATACCTCAACGAATCAATTATTGTAGTCGTTGCCCTTTCTGATGAATCATCGGTTCTTGTACTCGTATTACCAATAAAAATCACTATCAATTTTTCGATTACTTTTTGGAAAATTTAATAAAATGTATATATCCTTTTATTTATTATTATTTAAGTTCGAACTTTGAATAAAGTAAGCCTACACCTTAATTAGTGTATGTACAGAATAAGAAGTAAATAAAAGATTGCGATAAAATAAATAAATATAAATATAAATGAATATTAATGCCAAAGACGATGTTTCCCTTTCTGACAAGCCTTTCCTAGAAGAACTACATTTTGAATGAAAATAATGTTAAATAATCGTGATTAGGATTGCTGAGAACAGGCACTACAATAAAACGAACATGCTTATCATTCGATTTCATGCACTTTTAAGTGCATCAATTTAGAGCACCGGGTGCGTGTTGCCCCAAATTTTTTAGAAGGTATTTTTAAAATACTCACTTAACTTTGATCCGATAAAAAGTCTAAATTGTTCTAAAATAAATATATTATTTGGTGTTTTTACCTCATACACATACAAATATCCTATTGACGACTTCGACATTAGAGATAGCAAAAATACATATAAACTAACAAAGGTAACACCTACTGCAAATATTGGGGTATCGAGGTACAGTATCGGTATATTTACTCGAATATTTCGGTAAAAGCATGTATGCTAAAAATACTCATACTTGTGAGTAGTATCGTCCTATCCCTATGCACGAATGCATGCTATGTAAGGCGGGCAATATAGACCATGTTGTGGCCTGTTACAAGACGGTAAGGGATCGTAAAGCCGACATATACTACGTTTATACGCATGCATAAGTCTCTTTAATTCATTTCGCCGCGATTCAAAACATATGTATAAACTGAATTTCAATTCGCTTTGAAAGAGGGAAGTGTTTTGGCTCACACCTCATTTCAAATCGGTAGTTTAATTCTCCAGACAGTTAGAAAGAGTGTATAAACACCGCTCTCACTCAAAGCGAATTGGAGATCAGCTGTTCCGCTCAAATTCCAAATAATCGCATCAGTATTTAATAGCTGATTAATAATAATCGTTCTTTTTCTTTGCCACGATTTTATAATGCCGAATAAAACTAGATTTTTATCACTTCCCATTATGTTAACTTATAAAATGTCAAATGAAAACTGCTGATTTTGTTTGCTTTTAAAGACGGTTACTCTGATGCCGATATAAAGCCGTAAGTATAAACACTACAGCGAAATGTGTACGGTGTCAATGCGCTTTCAATTAAGTCGATTATTCTGTGCGTATAAACGTAGTAATAGTGATTATAAGTGAACCCTATAAATGCAATGAAGACAGCGATTGGTCATTCGATAGCCAAAAATGCGCAGCTTTATGGCTGTGCGGTAGGCTAGCTTTCCAGAGATACCATGGAGTGGGAGAAGGTTTCGTTCGATCACAAGTCAACGGAATTCACATCTTCAGTTGTTACGCAAAGCCCAGCCTCACAATAGAAGAATACGCGAACATAGAAGCCAAGGGAAAATACCCTCTTATTATTGCGAGGCATTTTAATGCCTGGCTAACGGAATGGGGTAGCATCCCCCAGAAAAAAAAACCTAGGTATACCACCTCTAACCATACTAAATGATAGATAATGAGGCTTGCTGGTGCGCTTTGCGACTCAGCAATTTAGTGAGTAACAGGAGTGGAGACCTTCAAAGGCCCTGATGGTTTTAAAATCATTATTTTGGGATCTCGATGGCAACGAAAAACGCTCTCGCGAAAGGAAATGTAAGAAATTTATAACATCCTCTAGAGGAATCTGAACTTTATTCGAGAGGGTCTGAGGACTTTCACAGACTACCTAACAGGGCTTAAGGGACTCTTACACTTCCGGGAGAGGTTATCGTCTTCGAATAAAATCTGGAACATAATAAAATATCTATGTATATAAGTAACTTTTATTCGCTCAAATAATAATAACAAAAACTACTCAGTTTAATAATAATAATAAATAGAACTATTTGGTCGTTATTACACTTTCACGTTTCAGCAGTATAAAATTGTTCACAAACCACTCGAAAAAAGTTTTTTTTTTTTTTAATTTTATATATACACAATCTACCTGATCATGAATATTTGGTGAAAATTTAGCAATTGTTTTGCGATTTTATATGTGCGACTATAAATTATTTCACAGGTGAATATACTTCGCTTGGGAAGACTCAACATACGAGAGGTGAACTGCAAAAGCGAAGTGTGAACGAGTTCACACGGAATGAAAATTCATGATAAGGCTGAATGTGTATTTATAAAATATGTGAATAAAAAATTTTATAGTTAAAACATATTGCGGTACATTTTGGTACACTTTTTGGTAAACAAAAAAGGAGTAAGTGGCAACAGTGACTACATTGGCGAGGATGAGAAAAGAAATAAAATGAAAATACGGAAAAAACTTATTGGCTTGAGCTGTGGGTGCAAGTCATAGGCAAAGAGTCAGATGTGGGTATTGTAAATACAAACGTGCGTACACACATGCATGCGCTCATGGGGTATTCCACCGTCAAAAATATGCTTTCTTTTTTAAATACAAGTATAAAATACTAAATACTTTGTTTTACGTAACCCGTGAACAAACAAAACAATTTAGTTGGCATTTGTTTCGTATTTGGTAATAACTAACGAATTTGTGAACTAGGTATGGCTTTATCGAAATATAGATTTCCTTAGTATTTTATAATAATAATAATAATAGTAATAATAGATTGGCGCTTACACATATGTTACTGTTTGGCCGAGCTTCTCCTCCGTCTTGGGGCGTGCGCCTTGATGTTGTCACACAAAGCGGAGGGACCTACAGTTTTACGCCGACTCCGAACGGCGATTGTATTTTTATGAGAAGCTGTTTTTCATGGCAGAAATACACACGGAGGTTTGCCATTGCCTGCCGAGGGACGACCGCTGTTAAGAAAAAACCTTTTTCTATATTTTTTTTGCGATGTTGCTTTGACCAGGGCTTGAACCCAGGCGTTGCGGAGTGGAAGCGCGCGCTGCTTACCACTACACCACAGCGGCCGAAGCTCTATTTGCATGAAGAATAAATGAGGGTTCAAGCAGGTTGGATGCTAATGGTCCTACTATAGCATCGATTGGTCACTCCTCTGTGATTAGTCACACCGCTGTGAATCAAGTTCCTGTAATTAATTCGCTAACCAGAACGGTGAGGCTGTGGTATGTAGCAAAAGCTGTCAAAAGTTACAATATTAAACTGCTCTAAACTGCTCACAATATGTTGCTGTGGTTGTTGTGTATTATTGCTGATGTAGCTAGCGAAATAGCTTGTGGCTGTGGTACTACATTCTGGTTAGCCAGTTAACGTTATTTGACGAGTTGATGCCAATCGCCCCTCCCCAAATAAAATCCTATATCCGCCACTGACCCAGAGGCTCAGTTTATCTTCTGCGTTATTGTCAACTGATATAAACAACATTTTCACACCGCATTTATTTCGGTGTGAATTTTTGACTTTTCACTTCACTATAACGCAGACCGGGAATCGACCCCCTAGCCTACGGAACAGTACACCACAGCGGCCGAATGTGTGAAGGATGTAATAAAATTATATAAATAAATTTTTTCTTCGAACTTACTTAAATTTATGGCATGGAGTACTGGTTTATCGAACCGCACATGTTCAACAATTAACTTTATAATTGGACACAAAGGTTCACTTACTTATGGAATACCCCTCATATGTTTGTATGTTCATGCCAAGAAAGAAGTCGTATGTTACAGCTCATTTTGCAGACATGTGTTGCTTGAATTGTTTATTGCGAACTGTGTCGCGTTGCCGGTGGCGAGGTAGTGTTTGCCAGTAAATATTACATTTAATTAATTAAAATAAACTTTACGAATTGCAAAGCCACAACATTGAAGATATATGGCATTCCTAGTACGAAGTGGAGTGTTTAAATTGAAGGAGTGATGGAAAGCACACGGCCAAATTAGAATCGAAAATTGGTAAGCTTACGATTTTTCAAATTCTGCTGATTTCTTTTTTAATATTGCGAGTCGAGTGGCAAGGAGTGTAAAACTTATTTTGCAGGAGAAAAGTCATTTACTTTATTAACCAGAAGTTTAAAGTTTTTTTTTTTTTGAAAATTCTATCGCATGTATTTCATTAATCATTATGTATTTTCTCTTCCCTGATCTTCTGATTAACATTTATGGATATAAATTTTTTTAAATGGGGTCAAATCGCCCAGTTCTGATAGAAGTTAATGGGTTAATATGTTATACGAAATTGTTTCTTGCTAAGTTTTGATATTTATTTTACGAGGTTTACGCGGTTACGAGGCATTTATGCGTTCCGTATGGGTAGATATGTTTCTCACAGTTATTTAAAAATTTCTCTTCATCTTTGTTTGACAAATTTGTTTGTCAGAAGAAGTATTATTTTATGCGCTTAGGGTGAAATGTGGAGCAAAATGAATATTTGAAAAACATTATGAACAGATATTGTAACAAGTAATTTTTAAGCAATTCTCATATAAAAATTTAAGATTATTATTATTTCTTCACGATTCAATGATCGGATTTAAACCAGTATTTTATTAGTATTGGACTACCTGTGAGGAACACTCTTCCTTTAAAAAAAGAATTGTAGAAATCGGTTAACGTGATCCAAAGTTATGCGTTAACATACATAAACAAAAAAAAACAATATTTCGACGTACTGATAACCTTCTCCTTTTTGTGAAGTCGGTTAAAAAGAAATTATGCGGGAAACTTTTTTTGGTTGGTGTGTATTTTATTGAATAAATCTGAAAATATAGCGCATTATATTTTCGAATAAATTAATGTTTTATGTTGTAGACAGACTTCA
>NW_023458561.1:18910454-18946887 GCF_013731165.1 Rhagoletis pomonella
ACTTCGCGGATGCTTTTTCAGTATGAACGCGGTCATTTTAATATGCGCGTAATTGAATTGAATATTTACCAATATACAGTACTTTCGTTGACGTTTATAGTAAGATCAATTACGTTTCTATTTGATTTTAATATTTTTTTCCCTCAGTGTACATCCCGTTGAACTAATCACATGTTTCTTGCCAGCTACCGGCAAGGTTGCTTAAGTAGCTAAAAGGAAATTTTACCCGAGTTGAGCGTTCTTTTGTCGCTGGCTTACAAAAAATGCAGCTAATATTTTAAAAGCAAACATTTTAAACTTTTGTAAATATCTGCTTTATTTTTTTCTTGCGCCATATAGTATGGCTGAAATCAGCGTGAGAAGTTCTTTTGAGCCACATTCTTGGTTTTTGCATAGCTTAACGGTTGGTATTCTAGACTTACGGGTATGGAACGATTTCGGACTCTTTCTAATTGAATATTATAGTATAGAAACAGGCTTGCTGTCAAAATTAATCAGTGAGGCCAAAATGTATAATAGTGCGGTCAAAATTTTTGCCAAATTTATTCAAAAAGGGTATGGTAAACTCCGAGTTAAACATGGCCCATAAAGCCGAATGTATGGCTTAATGTGAACATTATTGGGGGATTCACAACGGTGTCGTAAGTGTCGTATTGTTGTATGTCGTAAACTTTAAAAGCATAAATAAATGTTTAGAGAACTTGAAACCACAACCAACTATTTTTTAACTCTGCGAAAATTCAAAATATGACTTTGATGGTACTTTGCGAACCCCCTTAATATATTTTTTAGACGTTTAAAGTTTACGGCATACACCAATACGACACTTACGACAACGTTGTGAATACCCCAACTATGTATTACGCTAAATGATCGAATGACTTGAAACCGGCTTTAAGTCGATTTGCGCATAAATGTATGGTGAAAACGCACTTTGTATTCACAGCAACCACTAATATTCAATTGAATTTAGTTACATAGTCGTTTATGAAAAATATGGACAAGGGTGATTAAGCGCCTGAGCCAGCGAAAAATTGCCTTTACCCATAACGAAGCAGCGCAAGCGAGGTGTAGCATATACCAGTATTACGCCTACAGCCTCAACCACAACGACGGCTTACATCGGGCAGTAACCTGCTGCATGCACATATTTCCTTGACGAAAGTTTGATGCAGTCAGCTGGAGTCGAGAAAAGGCCGACCACGCTGAACTGGACTGCAGCGGCCTGAATGTGTTGGCCCAGTTCGCGCTAGCGCACCCATTTCGATGCCAATGAATTGAAACGGACAGGAAATTTAATAAAAGTGGAAGAATGACTAAAGCAAAGCGAGCATGGAGCACATGGCTGATGCAAGCGGTACGAGGAAATGAGCGAAAAAGCAGCAACGCATGTGCAGAATGCGCTACGATGCACTGCCACTGCGTTGTCACACAAGCGAGGAGAAATTAAAAATAATTTAAGGATTTCAGCAGCGCGCCCTTTTTCAGCTTAACTTTTTCATCTTTTAGTCTCTTTAAATTTGCAATATGTACATACATATGTATGTATGTAAAGTCGGCTGTCTTGTGTGTTGCATATGGAACGAAAACAATTCGTTCTTATATGCGGTAAGCCACATGCCGCATGTAACAAATGAAAATTTCCAGTTTTAACTTGATTCGCTGGCTGGCGCCAATTCGCAAATGTCTTTTTGTGCATTAAAATCTTTTTAATTACACAAATTAACGCACTTATGCATATTGTCGTTTTTGTCTGCTTTGCACCCGACAGACTGCCGCAAACGTAGGAAAATGCGAAACTGGTTCAACGCGCTTCTTTGCATTTTCACTTCATTTTTTTAATATTGAAATGCATCCCTTTTTAAATTATCTTAAACCTAGATAGCAAGTATAAAATTGTATCCACTGGGTTTTCAAAGAAAGAAATCTCCAGTTTTTATGTATGAATTGCAAACGTTACATATTTTTCAACCAAAATCGCTGGGGTTTTTGCATTTTTGAATAAAGCCCCTCCCATGAGTGGCATGAGTCTGAAGGTATCTGTAGTGAAGCGCAAATTAAAGACAAAACATAGACATTCTCAAATTTTATACGCAGAAGTGTCTTGTACCTAGGCTTTTCAATTCTTTCACGGCTTTTTTTTTCATTTTTAAGGCAAAGATGATTTGTTAATTGTGTCTCTCACTGACTAAAAAGACCAAATTGCATGGTTGGTCCATTTGTACCTACAGACTTAATTTTCTTACAAAATTGTCGATTTATAAAGCAGTTAAAGCCGTTCTTAACCGAATACATATTTACAGGTTAGCTAACAAAAAATGCAACTAACTTGTATTCGAGATATTCTTGTAAGGCATTAAATTCTCTAAAAAATGACCCTACATGTATTTTATGCTACCCTACTTTAAATAAACGTTTATTTAGCTATTTTAGAAGAAAAATATTTTTAGATATTTTGTTTGGCTATGAAAAAAAATTTTAGCTATTTTTAGCAAATTTTTCGAGGAATTTAGCTATAAGCCTGAAAATTATCTGGCAACACTCTCACACTGCAAAAGTGAATTACTAAACTGCGCGCATGCAAGTCGGCACCAGCTGTGGTGCAATTGCTGTAGAACTACTGTTTTGCTGCGTCACTGCGGTTTGTGGAATCAACTGCGATTTATTTTAAAGGTTGTTTTTATATTTCTTTTTTTATTCAAGCCAAAAAAGCATTTCTTACCCCACTTGAATTATTACAATTTTCGGAAAAATATAAATCTGTTGACGAAAAATATATTTTCAATCAGTAAAACGTGTTTCTGCATCATAACATATAGTAATTTATGTATGTGTATACGCACTTGTATAAAAATATATTTTGTTATTAGTATAAAATTATTATTATTTTTTTATTTTTATGGCCTTGTAACAATTATATTTAACAATTTTATTGAGCTTGAGACTGTTTATAATGAAAAATGTTGTGGAAAACCCACAAATAAATTACAAACAGCAGATGTTCAATAAAATTGTTAAATATAATTGTTATACGGCCATAAAAATAACAAAAAACAACTTAAAAAGGACGAGCATACCTTTAAGTTAAATATTCTAAAAATGGACACTTAACCAAACACCACATGGTCAACAGTGTTGCCATTTTACCCGTCTTCCGGCTAGATTTAGCCGGTTGTGATAGCAAACAGCCGGAGAAATTTCTATTTAGCCGGCAGCCGATTTTTAGCCGTTTTGCAGAAAAATTAGCCGTTTTTAGCCGATTTTGCTATTTGCCTTGTTTTCTTAAATTTAAAATATGTATATATGTTTTTATTTTTGACTAAGCGACCCAAAATCTGTTAGAAATGGCTACTAGCCTTATCGTGCAGAAAATTTTCATGTCAGGCAGGGTTGTATGAAATTGGGCCGATTTCGCTTATTTTTATTTTAAACGAAGAAGGGATTTTCTTCATAAAATGTTTGTTATAAATGTCTTAATTTTAAGTGTGACGTTTTATTCGCAAGCTTAGAAAATAAGAAATTGTTTCACTGTTAAGACACTTAAGATGCGTTTGTGTTTGAATATAGTGCCAACAAACAGAATAAATATTGCATGTAGATATTGTCTTCTCAGAAAGCGCATATTCAATTCTGCCTAAATTACAAAGCTTAATTTTTGCCCACTCCCAAAGGTTTAAGGTAAGGGAAAAATTGATATTTTCAAGCACTATGTAGAAATATGTATTTTTTTAAACAAACTTTTTTGCTGAGAACTTATTTAAATTCCAAAAACCGAATGCCAACTTGAATTAAAGGAACCAACACTGAAGTGGGCCCAAATGAAAATAAAAGAGCACAAATTATCGTCGACATAAAAGCCAACCATGTGCCACAATCATATGATTTTCCTAATTGCAAATTCTGGCTGGGAAAATTTTTTCCGGCTCGAATTTGTAACTTCTCCCCAAGAAATAGTCTTTTTATTCGTGATTTATTTAAATAAAACATGTGAAATTTAGGTGAAACATTTTAGCCGTTTTTAGTCGGTTTTATTTGCCAATTTAGCCGGTTCGTCCAAAAAGTTCTGGCAACACTGATGGTCAAGTCTAAATAGCAACAAAATTGTTACCCTTGATTGTAGTTGGGTTGACCACTTAATCTTAAACTTACTGCGATCAAATTCGTTTTACTGCGTTTTATGAATTTTAAGTCTGAACCTTGGTTCGTACACAGGGATGCGAACCCATACAAAGCCGATTCCCTCAATTTTCAAAAAAAATTCCCACATTTTCAATGGTGTTCCCCCACACAATTTTTTCATTTTTTGAGGAAACTTGATTTTCTCTTTTAATAAAAAAGCATGAACTACAGATGATGTGATGCAATCTTTTAATTAGTGTAGCAGAAAAGTACTGCGCTGAATATTTAAGATTGTTCGTGAAATCTGCGAAAATGCTATCACTGAGTCCGATATTACTGATGCAGCATACACTTTGAATACACCCGTTTGTACCAACAATACATACATATCGTCGTTGAAAGTACAAAACCGCGTATCAAGATAATGCAAAACCGCGTATATGAGGTTGAATAAATTATTTGCTAGATAGTACCCTCATATTTCAAAATGGTTCTCTTTTTTACAATGCAATCGCATTTATGGCTAGTATATTTCAGGACGAATGGATAAGAATTGAGCCAAGAGCTTGTGTGAGCAAATTCAATTTTTGGCAGCAAATGTCAGTTACGCGGTTTTGCAGAATGACGATTCGCGGTTTTGTACTTTAAACGGCGATATGTATGTATGCGCAATAAAATAATTTTATACTCAGAACAATACACCCTAATTTGGCACTGAAAATTTCAGATTGTACCTAGTAGCATAAAATAAATTTACCTAAATGATACAGATTGTACCTAAACAAGATTACATCATTCATTTGTAGTTTTTTATAAATTTTACTTAAAACATGAATACAAAAGATGGATGCAGTAAGTCTAGAGAAAATAATCAAATTGCCGTAAGTAACTTCAATAGCAGTGTTAATTTTTCGTAGTGACTGCTCCTAATGCAATGTAAAATGTTTAAGATAATACATAATATGAGTTTTATAATTTCTTTCTCTTGACCACTTTTCTTTAGAATTGTTTATTCTTCAAAATGAAAGCGAAATGAAATGAAGCTTCTCCCGTATCTACAAGTAAATATATTAGCACGGTAAAGGACAAAGAAAAGAAAAACAAAAAATGCATCTGATCAAAAGATGATTGTACCTAAAATCTAGTGACTGTATCTAATGTACCTTAAGTCAATTGTACCCACTTTTTCATCCCTGATTGTAGGGCATTAAATTCTCTAAAAAATACCCTCAAGTTGATTGTCTAGACCAGAGGTTCCCAAATTTATTTTTCTCATAGACCCCTTTCAAAGCTTTACTGGACTCGGTGGACCCTGATGCTCATTTCTAACATATTCCCAAAGTTCATCAAAAAATGTGAAGACTAAATCTAGCGATGAAATTTTGCATCGCGGGTGAGTTCCAAGACTAAATTCAGAGTAGCAAAAATAAAAATAAAATATTTTCTTGTGCTCTATTTATTAAAATATGTAATGTGATTACGCACTTGCAAGTTTTAAAAAACAGAGCCCGCAAAGCCATGAAAGAACTATTTCGCTCTGAGGAGTTATATTTTTAAGAGCAATAAATAAACTCTTTACATGTTCGGCTCACTTATGAATTTGCATGTGATGTATTTGTCAAATAGTTTATTTGTGTAGATGGCATCATTTTTATTTTTATCGCTACGGGTTTTAAAGTGATGCGAAAAATATACACAAAACTTTAAACAACAAACCTGCAAAACTTTTTACGCCAAACTTCAAATTCCGAAACTGACAAAAAAGAAAAGACCGAATCTAAATAAATCGATGATAAACAAACAAACAAGCAAGAAGTGTTCACCTTCTCATCATCTTTAAAGCAGGATGGGCAAATGGAGTTGTCATTTACGCCTATCACAGTCAGGTGTTTGTGCCACGTGGAGTGACCAGTCAGCAGTCCCGTCTTCTCAGTGAAAGGAAAAAACTATACAGACCTTCTGAGATTGAAGGCAACATGAGCTTTGCCCACCTGCATCCACTCGATGGCTATCAGTCATTGCTGAGCGAAGTATCCACCAAGTTTCTGATGGTGGCTTCGATGGTCGAAGTGGGGAGTGCTATAACTGGTTGCGGATCGAGGAATGCTTGGTCTAAGCCAACTGTGGCCAATAAATCAGATGTCTCATTTTCAGGCGCTCCCGAGTTGCCCGCACCCAGAGTAAAGCAAGCTCGTTATCATTACCAACAGAACTTAGTCGAGACTTGCGTTGCCGAACTAGTTTGGAAGTACTCTATCTAAGCTGGCCAATGTCTTAAGTGCAGCTTGGCTGTACATGTAGACACGTAAACTCCTTCCCCTCCAAAAAAAAAATAAAGCTAAATAAATATATCAAGTAGCCATTTTGGTTATTTTCTATGGAAACCAGATAAATTTTCGTGGACCCCCACTTACAACTCGTGGACCCCCATATTTTTTCACGCCAACGTAGACCCCTGTCGAGTCTCCCGTGGACCCCTGGGGGTCAACCTGGACCACTTTGGGAATCACTGGTCTGGACTCAAAAATGTACTTATATACTTACGGGCTATGAAGGTCGAAAAAAGATGAAATATGCAGCTTTAGGACTTTATTATCGGGAATATTCATGCTAAATGAAAAATAATTACACTAAAATGATACAAAATATGTACATATATGTAGAAAATGTTGATTTTGAGGTAGATTTGTCAGAGAAGAGCGAGTTTTAATTTACTTTTTTTTGCATTTTTAAACATTAATATTCCTTTTAATTATTAATAAAGTTCAGTTAACTGCAATCAGGATACTGCTGGCGGTGTAGTTGCACTGCTTGCAAAAGAAATCGCTTTTGTCTTCATATTTCGTTAAAGTTGGATTATAATTTGTTATCGTTTAGCAATATCGTTATCATATTTAATACTCCTAATCGTATCTAAAACAACCAAATTTAGGGTAATTTTTAGAGTATTTATTGCCCTGCAAGAATATGCCAAGAAAAAATGTGTACCTCAAACGGTTCAATACTTACCCAACAAGCATTTCAGTAAACGTTTTTAAAAATAACTTAAATTAAGTTTGCTATAATAAGCGTTAAATAAGCATTTTTAATATTAAGCTTATTAAAAGTTTTTTCAAATAAACCTTTAATAAGTTTTGAGAGCGAATGTTTATAAATAACTTAAACTTATAAATGAAATGTAAATGCCAACGACATGAAGTAGTAAATATAAAATTTTTTCAATCGTAAGTGACGCGTTTTCGTTTTTTAAAATATATATTTAAAAAAAAAAATTAAATAAAACCGATGTGGTAAAAAAAGTCCAATCCAGGACCCGCTGCGCTAATCGGTGGAGCATTCGAGTCTTCAAATGATGAGTTCCCCTTATCCTTTCTTAGTTTAACATTCAATTAAAAATGTATTAAATTTTTTTCAGAAAAGTTCATCAATGAGAATGGCGGCGATGAAGCGGAATATATAGCTGCATCGATGTCGCTTTTCCAATTTGTCAATAACCGCAAGTAATTGAAAGCACGCAACAAGATGTAATAATTAACTTTTTTATGCTTAATTTGTATGTGTTATTGTGAATTTGTATGCTAAAATGTCTATTCCCTATTTATATTTTCGCGACTGTAGATGAGTCCGCCGAAAATTCGCATTTCGTTTAGTTTCTAGATGTTAAGCAATCTATGTATGAGTTTTTAATGGAATATCTTTAAATGAAGGGTTATAAAAATGTTTATAAAAAGCTTTTCAAGCGTTTTATAAACAAAAAATCAACGTTTTGTAAGCTTAATGTTTATAATTGAAAACTTAAAAAAAATTTTCTGTAAGTGTATTTTGCTTGTTGGGATAGTTATAACTTTTTTAATGAAAACAAATTTTTGTATATGTTATTTACATGGAAAATTTCAAACGCTCACTGACACCTTTCAAAATTGGAATAAAAAAGTATTTCCAAATGGGAGAATTTCCTTTTCAGTAAATAGGTCCTTGTAAGGCCATGAATTCATTAGGTTAGATATTTTGAATCACCCTAAGGTACATACATACATATACACATACATAAGTACATATGTATGTACATGTAGACGCAAGCTGCTCACATGCGTATAAGCCGAACTCTTGCTCATTATCTAAAAGCTGGAGCCTCTGCTCCACTTGTCTTGGCACACTGCTAAGATTCCAATCGCAGTGCATTAACCCGCATAAATGTCACTTCAATATGTATATAATTGTTAAATGGAAAAATAAAAGCTGTATATCTTTATGTTTAAGGGCCGGTTGTTCAATGTCTGATTAGCACTAATCGGAGGTGGAAGCTCCGGTTAAATAAAACGACTTTATCGATCACATGCATTATGTCGAAAACGTCGATAATTATGTTTAACCGGCAAGTAGTGATAACCAGACATTGAACAACCGGTCCTAAGTCACAACCTTACTCGTACTTGTAAATATACATCAGACGCTGCGTTCGCGTTGCGGTATTGGATACGTTTCCTACTTTTTATTATAGGCATATTTACTTAAGGCTATATAAAATTCACTTAGGTTCATTTGGCTTAAATAAGTGAAAGAACATTGTCAAAAAACGGTACGTCGACTGATTTCGATCAGGATAGGTCTTTAGTCCAGTACAAGCGTGGCTAAATCGGCTAGCTGTCTGTTTTGGGCCATAATATCATCGGTAAAGGTATGGATAAAGGAGATAAAGTTGTGTCAACCACGTCGACAAATTTAGGCGTCAAAATATCACATAGTGAAAACCAGCCTTAAGCTAGCTTATATGTATACACACATATGTATGTATTTCAGTGTCGGACATTTTTTAGTTTTCCTATTCACGAGTGAATATATTAGGGGTATTCTTCAAATTTTGCAAAGCCGTTGCACGTAGCACGGATTGCATAACTTCCAAACACACAACAACAAACATATGGGAAACACCATTTCCTATCGCTGCAAAATATGCAACGTCGAAACTCATGTATATATTTTCCAAAAAAGCATAGCAAAATAAATGCGACCCTGTGTTAGTTGTTTTGTTGTTGGAATCGCTACATATTTCTCTCATTCCTCTCATCTCGCTGACTTCATTTTTTTTTGCTGTCTCTTGTTATTGTATTTGATACATAATTTCGCTGCTTGCTACCCATGCATGCTACCACTTTGCAATGGGGAGCTCTCGTACTCTTCGAAATTTGGAATAGTATTTTTGCATTTCGTGCAATCCGTGCATCGTACGAGACTTCGAGAATACCCCTATTGTATTTCGCTGCCAAAGTGTTGCACTGTTGCCAAGTTTTGAATTTGAAAAAGCACTAAAACCCAAGAAAAATCGCGTTTTTTCTCGAAAAAAGCAGCACATTTTTATCGAAGTATTTAATGGACTTTGTATGCATGAAAAATTGTATTGTAGGGATGCCGATTCAAATTAATAAAAATCAATGATTTTTCCTCGACGTTCGAATTTACTCTGTTTTCTATAAATATTTTCGTTTAAGCGACGCTAAGATACTTGTTCTTATTTTATATTTTTTAATTTGCAGCTGTGTCCAGCGTTGCCGTTTCGTTTAGATCTAAGCAAAATTGATTAATTTTTCCTGACTGTTTAAATGTTAAAATTTTATTTGTTTTGCTTAATTTTTACTACAATTCCTATCAAACGAAGGCAAAACCCAGAAATGAAGTTTCATGAACTATGTGGTAGTTTGAATTACGCTGCAGTCTCTTATGTTCTTGTGAAATAAAGGAATATAAAGAACTTTTCTTTTCGACAGCTTAACACCTGAAACATAACGAAGTTTGATTTTCCTTTTGTGGGAAAAATATTTTTGTGTCAAAAATGCTGTCTACTCTTCAAATCCCACTCCATTTTGATTATTCTCTATATTGTGGGTAAACATATGCCCTCTCGCTTATGATTGTCACTGTGACATGATTTTGTTTTGATTTTTGTGAAGTTTATTACAGAACTTACGATTGCTATAAATTTTGCCCCTTATTGTTAAGATTTACTGATCTGGTGTCTTCAAACTAAAAACAAAAGCACCAAAAAACGCACCAAGCACTAAACTCTAAAAGTTTGAATGAAGAAAATCACTAGATTTCGTGCGAAAAGCACCAAGTTGGCAACCGTGATTGCTGTTAAGTCAGACGGCGCTGCAACCAACATTGCCGTTTTGATACAGTTGTATCATTTGTGATACTTTTTTTTCTAAATTTTGTGATTTGATACTTTGATACTTTTTTATTCACAAATGCCCCATTTTGATATCTTGGCTGGCAGAAATAAATTTTTGAAAACTATGAATAATATTACTACATAGTTCAAAGGTAAATAACTTTATTCTGTTATTTAATGTCTTAAAATTAAATATTTTTTTATAAGTTTGATTTGGATACTCTTATAAGGAAAATACATCCCGGAATTTCTTTGCACACGCCGTTGTATAACGACCGACGCGAGCCCGATATTGCGCAATGATTTTGTGTGGCTTAGAGGCCTTATAAGTTTGCTTTTCGTTATACAAATAAGCATGCAGATTCTGTTTTTGTTAAGGCAATTAATATTAAATTTTTTTTTATAACTATGGATTTAATTATCAAATTGTATTTATTATTTATTTTTCAAATAAAAGTTAAAATTATATCAGTTGTGTTCGCTTTTGTAACTTTTTCTGCTTGGCAACTGATACTTTTGTTTCAAGCTCGCAGCGACGTTGGCTGCAACACACACTTCGCAATATGTGACAGTGTGATCGTGCCCACCACTGATTTATGTTTATTAGGGTGGTCCAAAGAAAGTAGTGTCGGAATTTCAATGCCTTGACCCCTTACGTTTGTTCTCTATCCACCCTTGTATTTCTTTAAATAAAAAAAGTTAGAGGTCGCTAAAAGCGATTAAGGTTTCGCATGTATTGTAAATGGGGAAAACAATTATTCGTTGAAATATTAAAGAATCCTAGAAAATCGATATTCATCAATCAGCAAACCCTTTAATATAAACTATTTTTTATGGGCCCACAAAAAAATGCAATTGTTGATATTATTAAATGGTGAATTTAACAACTGAGTATTATTATTTGAAGTCTCCTGTAGAGAAGCAGAGTTTGTCAATTAAAAAATACTGACTTTCAAGAGCTCTATACTGTTTCTACGGAAAATAGTTTTTTCCCCACATAATATACATAGAAAACTTTGAGCTCTTTGGGCGACCTGTACGTATTTTTGGATTTAAAAAAAAAAACAAGGCTATATTTTTTCGATATGGAACATTAAAAATCCGACTTTTTTCACGTGAAATTTTGGACCACCCTAATGTACATACTTGCACATATGTACATATGTTTGCCGATATAAATGCACTTGCACACATAAATTCATTTACTATGTACATACTTAGATATGTATGTATGTATGCATCAATAAGTTCCCCACATTGCTCCAAGTTGACTAAAACTGCAAATCTACAGAATTGTTATTGTTTTTCGTACCCGCGTCAATACTCGTTGGCTTACAAAATATGGAAGGCGGGGGTTCGGAGTAGATATTTGATAGCAATGACTGACTTCAAGTTTAGTATTATTGTTTCTCTTTCTGCGCATTATAAATTTTTTGTTTGTTTTATTTTTATAATAAGTCGCTTCCGTTTAGGTAAGAAGTGCAAGCACCGACAAGGCACACGTTCCCAGCACTGAGACATCAAACGGAAACGGGAGTTGAAGTCGAGACACGTACTTTACATTGCTGGGGCGTACGGGCGATAATCTACCAGGAGAATGCATGCATATATGTACTTACATACGTAGTTATCAGTGCACTAGGGCGAGTTAATTTAGACAGGAAGTTTTTTCCACTGTACGGGCAGGGTATAAGAGTTTTATTCTTGAAATTCTAAGAGAATATTCCAAAGAAACCATGGGATTAAAATCAATTTCGAGCTCGCCAATCAGCTAAAATAGGTTTAATTTTCCTTAGCAACATTTTGTTTTCCTGTAGTGCCGTAAAAAAGTGTTTAAATATTTTATTAAAAGAAATGCTATAAGACTGAGTTGCTGCCGCCATAGAACAGAAGAGCTGGCCAGTTCTTCAAAAAAAAAACCAATAATACCAACCACCACCTCTGCGTTGAGTTCCTGGGAGTTCGTCGCAATTCGGCGCTCACCACACTTTAATTCGCATTCGGTGTCATTGCTTGTTTGATATTATTGTGGTTATTGAAACTTTTATAAATGTCGAACACACATTAACATAAGTTTTTTTAATGGGCGATATTTAGGTAAGTAATTTGGTTGTTGGGTCTGTCGAGGAAGTATTCTTCGAATTTCACACAAACCTCCTTCGATTTGCGCTTTTTGCAACTTCAGCTCTCGCACAATTTTTCGTAGGCATCCCTACTATAACGGGTTTTTGGTATAAGGGATTCCAATTCTAGACTTATCTATTACGGTAGAATTCGGGAAAATTTTTGCTTAAGGCTTTGTTTAGGACTAAAATTAATAAAATGAAGATCTTATTGCCAAAATTTTGAAGTTGTTGGAAATGCGCACTCAAGCAAGTTCTTTTACAAGCAACAGTGCACAGGGGATTATTCACAATTTACAACAGAAAATATAAAAGAAATCTCTAAACTTTTGCAAAACTCGGGAGAAAATTTGCATACCAGTCGGCATTTTGAAATTAATAAAAAATCGTGTTGATTTTTGGGAATTTCTCTTTAGGCAGTTTATTCCAAACAAAAAAAAAATTGTCGAGCACACTTTGCACAATCGTGTTCTTTAAGCAGCCACTGCCTGAATTCCTTGTTTAAAACCCATTCGTCATTAAAATAGCCATAGCGTTTAATTAGCTGTTCAAAAATATAATATTGTCTTAACTTAAGTAATGTCGATAATATGCACGTTTCAGTAAAGGAGTATTTTTCAAATTCCATATACATATATGTACATTTCAGTTTTCTAGGCCATGCGGTTTAAAGTTCATAGCCTGACTTCTTTGACGCATGTATAAAGTATTTTGCAATAAAAGCATATTACCTATCTTCCCTTTGTTAGGGCCATGCAACTTTTAAAACCTGGTTTAAATATTTTTTTTTCAAAATGAATACCTAATCTAAAATCAGCTGCGTTGTAGAGATCGGCAAATGGCATGGAAAATCGCGGGTTTTATAGCAGCAGGATCGCACTTTCAAATGTGTCAGGATTTGCTGATTATACCATCGAAAAAATGTCAAGCTGCAGACTGCAGGGGTTCGCAAAACGCGTGTGAGGGAGAAACGATCGCAAAAGGGAGAGAAAGTTAAATTTCGTGTGAGCAAGGGCAGCGGAGTGCGTTAAAGCCCGGTTCAACCCAATATCAAAAAAATAACAACCAAAAAGGTTTTTTTTTCTAATAGCGATCGCCCCTCGGCAGGCAATAGCAAACCTCCATAAAAACAGCTTTTCATAAAAATACAATCGCGGTTGGGAGTCGGCGTAAAACTGTAGGTCCCTCCCCTTGGTGTGATAACATCAAGGCGCACGCCACAATTCGGAGGAGAACTCGGCCAAACAATATAATATGTGTAAATGCCAATCTATTATTATTAGATGATTCGGCAAAGTCCCATGACCTTGTGGAATTTATAGAATTGTTACTCTTAATAATATGGATAATATATATCATCTAACTAAATTGACAACTTGGCGAGCTCGAGACTCGTGGTTACTTCGGCAAATTTGCTTAGAATTTCAAGTAGAATGACCCTATGCCATACCTCCATAGTAAAAAAGTAGTTATCCACCCTAGTATGCACATATGTATGTATGCACATATTTACATACATATTATATGGATACTCGAATGCTTTTGTTATGCCAATTTCTTCAAAGGTAGCAGCGGTAGTAACAGAAGAAGCGATGGTAAAATACCAAAAAGGCACTCGAATCGGCGCAAAATGTACGTACATATGTAATGAACATAGCATAATTCAATAATAAAAGGTTGTATAGCTTTATATCACAAATTTTTATTTTTATTTCTTAGCACCGGATGTCACTATACAACTCCCATGTAGAATCGCTCGCTGATTCCTAAAATCGGTTCTTTCCCGATGGACAAGTTTTTAAGACATTTGTAATTTGCCGTTATTCAGCTAAAAAAAAAAAAAGTGGTTCCACTTAATCACGTATATCTTACGAACCAGTTGGACAATCTTAATATTAAACTAGCGTTCCCGGCGCGCTTTGCTATACCCTACACTTTTCAAGACGCAATTCTAGCTAAATGTATAAATAAATATCTTAATAGATACTAGAAATACCTTTCAATATTCATGAACAAGCGTGGTTTGCTAGCGCATCTGGTGCATAGAAGAATAAATCTGTTAATTACCAACCTTAGAACTGGCAACACATAGATAGTATTTACTCAATGCGTAAAATACATACATAGGCGCAATATAGGAGTAAACCGTTTCTTTTTGTATTTTCAAGGATTAATTACATAGCATTGTGAGGTGATTTTATTTAAACATTATGAATTGATTTTATTTAAATAATTCTAAGTTTAGCCAATTGACCATCACTTCACATGGAAAATTTCCTTCTGAATCGGAATATAATATGGAAACAAATTTTATTATTATTAAAGTATAACACTTTTATAGATACATGAAGGTAAACTTTGATTTTATCAGCTTTGGAAAAGTCCATTCACTAATTTGCTATTCAAGCTGTACTTATATAATACCTTTCATTTAAACGGTCGGAGTCATTTACGACATTTCTTAGAATTTTTCAATATAAAAAAAACAAATTATAAGTGGTTTCAAACTTTTCAATAGGATTCTAAATAAAAGCCATCTTTACTGTAAATAGTTTTATTGTGATTTTTGGTAAAGGCTTCATTCCAACATAAGAAAACTATGTACTTAAAAAAAACCGCTTTGTCCGGTTTTTTCTTAATTTCCTAACAGGTAGGTTTTTCAAGTAACTCGAAACCCGGTTTTAGAAAAAGGCGAATAATCGAACACTCTACTGTATGTTGGATCTATCGCAGCTAACTCCTTGTCGCGATCCCAGTGCTGGAACTTCAGAACATATTTGCAATCTCCAACAGGCCAAAGCCCGCAACATCATTGAAAGAGTAATTGGAGTACTAAGAAATCACTTAAAATGATTGCCAACAATAATTGTCATACACCCCGCAAAAATTAATTCAAATTATTAACGTTAAATGTGCTGAAGAGATTACCGACGACGAACCTGCAAAACAAAACAGTCGTCCCCTGACTACTCATATAACTTCAGGAATAAGGCCCAATTAGTGGTGCAATACCATAGCCTTAGCAATTTTCCGTTCTGATCAAACTTATGGGCAGCTCTGTAAGCGATTATTGGTGGCATACCATAACAACGTAGCCACAACCATAACCGTAGGTATCTATTGCGTTTTGGTTTTTCGCCATAACCATAAGCAGGTCTGAAGCATTTGACAAAGTCATGACTCATGACTATGGCGTTATGGTTATGGCCACTGTTGTCAACTTGGTGTGCCCTCGGCACTAAATTTAGTGCTTTTCTTTATTCAAAACGCAAACAATTTTTAGTTTGGCACTTGGTGCGTTTTTTGGGGCATTGTTTTAGCGTGAAGACACCAAAGCTGTAAATCTTAAAAAAAATGGAAGCAAGATTTGTAGCAAGTGTAAGTCTTGTAAGCACCTTTACAAATGGAAACAATGTAATCACAAAATGGCAACCATAAGCGAGAGAGTATATGTTTGTCTGTTGGCACAAATATGTAGCGGAACTTGCAACCATGGCAGAATTACATTCAGTAACGGCTACGGTAATGGACTCGTGGAAACGTACTTTAAGTAAGCAAGATGAAGACAAAATGTATATTTAAACAGTCAAGGAAAACCTAATCAAGTTTGCTTACAAATTTTAGCAAAACGGCAACGCTGGACCAAGCTGCAAATTAGAAAATAGGAAAAGAATGTTAATGTCGCTTGGACGCAAATATTTAAACATAATAAATACGACCATGGAGGACGAAAGATTGATTTTTAATACAAGCAGTAAAAATTTGTCTTTGTTTGGAGATTTTAGTAGATGATCGAAGTTCACGCCTGCTTTACACAACAGTTTGACCACTATTACATCGTCGGTCCCTACGAAAAGTAGCAAATTTCACTATTCGCATGGAAGACTAGCGCATTTCACTATTAGCGTGGGAGACTAGCACATTTCATTATTCGCGTCGAAAAGTAGCACATTTCAGAATTTCGCGTGGAAAAGTAGCACATTTCACTATTTGCGTGGAAGAGTAGCACATTTCAGATTTTCGCGTGAAATAGTAGCACATATTACTACTTTCGTGGAAGAGTAGCACATTTAGGGTTTAAACCAAATCATAAAAGCATAATTTATATCGGAAATTCAAGTGCTTATTTTATATTTCTATAATGCTATTATAAAACTCATGAAATTCAGACGCTATATAGCGTTTAGTGATCATTTGCTGGAGATCATCCACTTTTCTTTTTTTTTAAGGCATTTTTCCTCTTTAAGCTTTATGCAATTCATATTGTTTTATGGTTAACCATTGAAATATTGTTTTCAGTATGTTCAATTTCAATTAAAGTAAAGTTAATTTAAAAAAAACCATGTAAACCCACGCTTAAAATTTTGTAGAAATCTTAAAAAAAATCAACTAATTTTCATTCTTATTCAAATTTATTTACTCAGAAGTGTTAAAATTTGTTTGAGTATGAAGCTTTATAGCCGATTCAATTTTAGTGTGATAATGTGCAAGTTTCAAGAGCCTTAAAACCTTTGATTCTTTTTGTCGCATTTGCTACCATATAACGAATAAACACAATTTTTTATTTTTTAATATTTTTATATGGAAGAAAACCGCAACAACAGAAATTTTTAGCCACTTGAAACTTGCACATTATTGCAATAAAATTGAAATGGCTTTAAATCTGTATACTCAAAAAATTCTGAGAAAATAATTTTGACATTTGGATGAATATTTTTAGATTTTTTTAGTTTTCTACAAAGTTTTAAATTTGGGTTTATATGGACTTCTTCAGAGAATAAACTTTATTTTAATGAAAATTCTTAAAAATAAATAAATAAAATTAAGTGGAAAACAATATCACTTTGAAATGAGCTGCTCTTGATATGACTGCATGCACATTAGGGTGTTCCAAAAACAGTAAAGTCGGAATTGTAATGCTCTCACCCCCTAGGATTGTTCTATATAGAAAAAAATGTACCCCTATTTTTTTATATTAAAATCAAAAAATATTTAAATGTCGCTCAAAGCGCTCGAAGTTTTCCATAAAAAAAATATCCGACTTTACTTTTTTACATGCATTTTTTGGACCACCCTAATGTACATATATGTTTCTCGTATTTATAAATAGATTCCCTGAGGAAGACGCGAATATGCGCCAAAACAAGTAGGAGGAAAATAAATGTTTATTCTATTTGTAATAAAACACAACATTAAACTCTCAGCTTAGTCGAGGAGAAATAATTATAACAAACATGCATGTTTGGTTTTTGTACGGCTGCTAGTACCACTTTATATGAATTGGCTACTCTTCTATGCGAGAATTTGAAATGTGCTACTCTTCCACGCAAAAATCTGAAATGTGCTACTCTTCCACGCAAAATTCTGAAATGTGCTACTCTTCCACGCGAATAGTGAAATGTGCTAGTCTTCCACGCTAAAATCTGAAATGTGCTACTAAGCTCTCACTTAAACTTATGCGGGGTGTGTTAGTATAGAGTCTGTAATACAGACTAACATCGGATAGATATCTAAATGTGCATTGTTTGCTACCGGAGGCTTTTTAAAATCAAAAAGACCAAAAACAGGGAATGGGTCTGGTGGGTAACGAGGACTAGCGTTGGCACTTTGCAACGATCGTAGTAAATTTGCTACGATTTTTAAAATTTTTAAAATTTGCTACCCCACTACGCTTTATCCTATGTACGCTTTTTATACATATTTCATTCAACTTATGGGCAGCAACTATTGTCACTAAATCACTAAATATTACTAGAAAAATGTGGTAAATAGTAAATGTCTTCAAGATCTAAATGTATACTCTTACTGCAAATTGTGCAAGAGGCGTCTGACCAATATAAATAGGCACCACCAGTCAAATTTTCGCATAACAGACTCAATGTCCGAGAAAGATACGAAGTTGCACAAATAAGTCACAATGACTGCCGTGTAGAACTACTTCCACGATAGATTCGTTGCCACAGATAAACAGCGGCTCAACAGAGGCAAAAGGTTAAGTTCGCCTCAAATAAAGTAAATTTTTCTGGTATTTTGCTACACAATCGGTTTCGTGAGGTGCCAACCCTGACATTAAATTTTATTACGTTAAAGTGCACATTTTAAAACGCTAGAAAATCGCGTTGATTTTCAATAATTTATTGCGCTGACGATGTTGAGAATTTTCTACCATATAAAGTATACTACGACAATTTTTCCAAAAATGTTTAATAAAAAATTTAAAACTTGTAGGTGTAATTGTTAAAGTTTGTTGAATTTGTATAATTTTTGTAAGATGTGTGAAACTTGGATTTATGTGGTGCTGGTTATGCGGGCTAGACTTTTATAAAAAAAAAACTATTAACATTAAATAAACAAAAGAGAAATAACCAAAACTGGCCATAATGTCACTCAACTTAATGAGCTGAGCACAAGTCTATGTTTATCTAAGCAATGTTGACCATTATTTTTCTAGTTCGGGAAAATAAGAGTTTTAAGTAGATATAATTGCCGATTTTTATCTGTTGCCACTGTATATACATACATACATCCATGTGCACATGCTCACTGAAAATAAATGCCTTCAATTGTTGCTCGAGTCTGTTCAGTTCTTGTATTCCATTTCTATTTTTATGTGTTCTTCTATGTCTTGATTTTCTTCTTCTACAGTGGCTATGATTTTGCTTTCTGGCTTCTTGTTTGTTGATTGCGGTGTGTCTTAAGTGCATTTGATAATCGAAAATAAAAACAAAGCAAGTGGTGAGCACTAGTGCTACTGGTTTTGCCACAGTGCCAAAGGGGGCCATTGAGCCGGCAATGCAACGCGGTTGCACAGACTTTGACTCCAATCGCGTTGAGCTTAATTTGAGATAAAAAATTGAAAATGGTCCCAAGTATGCATATGTATGTATGTGCGTTAGAGTGGCTATAACGTTATTTTAAGGTCGTGAATTCAAAAGTAAAAATTTCAGGTTGGAATGGAGTAATCAGGAATTTTTTTTGTACACGATTCGGTAATTCCGGGTTGATCACATAACTTTTGCACCAAAGAAAATAACAAAATTTTTTATTTTTTTTTTTACATTTTTAGATAATATAACGGTATCGATTTTTCTTTACCAAAAAGTATATAAAACTACCTATCCAAAGAAGTATAGAAAATTGAAATAGGTTAAAAAATCACGACACGCGATAGCACGGCCTAAGGAGGGCGGAAAATGTTCTTTTTTCGTTTTTTTCTTAACTACGTCTCCAATTTTATTTCAAATATTCTGGCTGAGGAGGGAATTTTTATGTGGGATGTATCCTTCTTTCGGTAGTATTCGACACCTTAGAACAAATATCTCGAAACAATTTAACAGCTCTATCTGTTGGGTTATTTATGACTAGAAAATTCGTTTACGCTTTTTGTCAGGCCATGTCGAAGTATCGATCTGTAAGTAAACCATATGGCTTTGGAGACGAAGCGGTGCATATGTATGCATCTTCACGAAATCACTAATATCTCTATTTTCGAACGACTTTATTTGTGCAGCTGTTACAGACAATCGGAATAATACTGTCTCTTTCATGTTCGTCATCCAGAGATTTGACCATATTCCACTTAAATTCAAAGGGAAAATCTCAGAGCAACAGTCACTTTTGACAAATACTATAAATAGTTTCTAGTGGTGCACAGCAAGGCATTCGAAGCTCTTTCAATGAAATATAAAATCGCGTCATGAATGAATCTTAAATCGTGGCGGGCTGCGTTTACAGCGTTCAGCATCCGAACCAATAAGGAACAAATTTACGCGTTATGAAAATGCAAATGTTTCGAATGTATTTCAATTCGGATGCGACCCTTATAGGGTTTGTGTTCACCAATAAAAGGAAACGAAAGCTGGTGGTGGTGGTAGAGTTCCTCGTAATCACCGCGGGCATGGTCCGATTTTAATGCTTTAAGACAAAGGTGGTTGTGTATCTCTAATTCGCCCGCCAACAGCCTTCTTTATATCGATGATTTTTCGAATTTTAGCTCGAATATAGCCTTAATTTGGAAATAATGAGGTCGCAGAAGAAAAAGTGAATCGCAACCTAGTATAGTTTCAACTAAATACACCACGCGCCCTAATAATTTTCAGCTTTAACCAAATTATAAATTTTTTATTTACTTGCATAGGATAATTTCAATTGATTCACCTACATGCATACATAAATTTACGTTACCTGACTCATTAAATTATGAAACACCGAAAAACTTTTTTCACGTTTTCTGCAGTAATAACAAGGGCCAGTAGATTAAACTTATCCTTGCTCTTCAATTCTGGAAGCTATGTTGAAATTATTTACATACACCAGAGCAGTGTTGCCAGAACTTTTTGGGCCGACCGGCTAGATTGGCAAAAAAAAGCGGCTAAAAACGGCTAAAATGTTTTAGTGAAATTTCACATAGACTCTGGCAAAAAACGGCTAAAATGTTTTAGTGAAAATTCACATGCTTTATTTAAATAAATCGCAAGAAACGAAAGATCATCAAATGAATCACTATTGTATATATCACCTGAATTCATTAATTTTAAGAGATCGTCATCTACAGTAAAATTATGGCAGCATTTTTCTTCACGTTTTAAACCGTATCTTATACATAAAATAGCGTTTAACGTTTTAACGCACATTGGATTTCTTTGCTTAGTTTTTATTATATTCATTGAACTAAATATTCGCTCTACTTCTGCATTACTTATAGGCAAAACAAGAAAACTAAAAACTAGGTTGGAAAGGTCAGCAAAAGGGTTTTCTCCTAGGGCGTTTCGAAATTGATAAACTTCGGCCCAAAATTTTACAGTTTAGTCTAAATTACTCCAGGTATGTAACGTTAACCGTTGCCATGGCATCTCTATGGATGTTATTTCGTCGGCATTATATTTGTGTTTTTGTTGCTGTAGTTGAACAAATACTTTTGGTTTAATTACTCTTAATGCATTTCCAACCGAAAAAAGTCGATTTTTTTTAGTGTGGCAATATTTGTAGGGAGGCGTTGGCGTAATTCCTTTATTAAAGTGATAATAAAATAGCGACCATTCTCTCGAATTATTTTCTCGGCTTCGTGGTCAAAAGCGTTTGTGCTTACTTTTGTTTTTAAATACTCTTCAAAACTGTGATAAAACTGAGGAAATGAAGCAAGGTATGGTTCCAACGGGGAGCATATAGGATCAAATGTGTTCGCGCTAATAACCACTAGGGAGCATAGATGCGAAAGTAAAACATTGAGTTCATTAAAAATCTTCATTGGGTCTGCATTATTGCTTTCGAACAACTTGTTTACTTTTTGCATCTGAAAATTAGGCAAATAGTAAAATCGGCTAAAAACGGCTAACTTTTTTTTACAAACCGGCTAACAAATCGGCTGCCGGCTAGATCGAATTTTCTCCGGCTAGTTGCTATCAAAACCGGCTAAATCTAGCCGGAAAACGGCTAAAATGGCAACGCTGCACCAGAGCTTCGGTTTTGTCGTTTGAAAAAACTTCTAAAGTATCAACACATAGTTGTTGCAAAGGAAGTTTTATTTTTGTTCCTTAATGTGAACATTTAGAAATGTATGAACGATTTTGACGCTTTCTTTAGTCCAAAGATTTGATGCCAAACCCGGAACCACTCGGCATCACCGGATGTCGTTCTAAAAAAATGGCATGCTTATTTCATTTCCAACCTCACATTTTTTCGACCGAAAAATAATGATTTTCGAAAGTCGGTCCGATGTGACTACATATATACCCACATATTTGGGTACATATGTACTTCCAACCCTGTATGATGCGAAAGAAGCAAAACAGAAGCATAAGCGAAAGATTATGACAAATGTGATAAAAATTATGATTACTTACACACTCTTAAGCAAGAATCTCCCTGAGGTAAAATTTAGAGACAGTCTAACAAAGCTCTAGTTCCGAGCTACATATATCAGAACTATCTCTGAACTAGTGTAAAACGGATGCAGAACGGGATAGTTGGAACTTGCGGTGTATATGTGCAAATGCTCCCCAGTAGCGAAAATGGTCAACGGACTGTCCAAAACGGAACCGGTTAAAAACTAGGTGCAAAGTAATGCACTGAGCGACGATTTCCACCGCCATTGACATCGCCGTGTAAAACTCGACAGTTGAATGCATTGCTTGGGTGTTGAGCTAGAACTAGAACTGTCGGCAAAAGGTATAGTTCTATGCTAGTTCTGAGCTAGTCAGATTTTTTGCAGGGCTGTTAAATGCACATACATATACATACATATGCATAGGCACGTATAAGTATATACATAAGTGTGTAAATAAATAAATAAATCGTAAAAAGTGCATAAAAGCATACACTCAGAAAAAAATCAGCTAAGTAAATACATTTTTCTCAACACAGGATTACACTTTAAAAAATCCGTTTAAAAATGCAACTATGAATCGAGTATATTTATACCCGAGCGCACTTGTGCACAAGGGTATTATAACTTTGTTCACATAACGGTTGTTTGTAACGGGTAAAACGAAGGGAGATAGATATAGACAAATGTATACATAAATGAACAGACTGAAAAGAGAAATCGATTAAGCGGTGACTGTCTACCCGTCCGTCCGTTTGTCCGTCCGTCTGTGCACACGATAACTCGAGTAAAAATTGAGATATCTTAACGAAACTCTGTACGTGCACTTCTTTCGGGCGAAGGGCGCATGGTATTCAAAATGGGTAAAATCGGACAATCACCACGGCTACCTCCCATATAACGGTAATTTTCAGAAATACGAAAACTGCGATACTTATTTTAGTAATTGCTGAAGATTATTCACTCAAAATTGATATTTACAATAACTTTTAGACGAAAAATTAGAATATTATAAATTTTTGGAAAATGGGCGTAGCCACGCCTACTTACGGTTGCATGTGTATAATTTGTAACCGCTGCACCAATTTCTTCCAAACTTAGCACAGTTGGTGACCTTACTACAGCATACTAAATGGCCGAAAATTTTTAAAATCGGACAATAACCACGCCCTCATCCCATATAACGGTAATTTGGAGAAATACGAAATCTTCGATAAAGTAGGTAAATATTAGAGCTAATTTATTCAAAATTGGTGCTTGCAATAATTCTTTAGCAAAAAACACGTTTATGATAAAGTTTTGGAAAATGGGCGTGGCACCGCCCACTTACAATCAGCTATATGTAACCGTTATACCAATATGTACCAAACTCGGTATGGCTATTGTGCTTGCCACATAAAAGCAAAACGTTGAAAATCATTGAAATCGGACTAGAATTACGGTCACTTTTCATATAACGGTAAATTTCAGAAATGCTTGAAGCTTCGATATTTCGAAATTCGAGGACGCTAATTCATTCAAAATTGATACTCCCTTGAAAAGAAGTAACATTATTATGGAATTTTGGTACCGGTAGTTTTCGGAAAGGTGAAAACCATATATTTAATACTTGCGCCGGGTATTTAACGTTCGACTCCGCCCGAACTTACGACTTTCTTACTTGTTTGAGTATAGATTTTTCAGCGCAAAACGGAGACATTCAAAACTCATGGCAAATAGTAAATGTAATATTGAAAAATGCACTAGGCGTTGAGAAAAATATGTGCTCCGCATTGGAAGCAAACTGTAACAATTTGAAATCTGTCATTCGTAATTGTCTAAAAAGTAATATTTTAAGTTCTTTTCCATTTTGCTCTTTCAGCAATTACTAAATTGTTCTTATTTGTTTACATGCATATATAAGTACATATTAATTACACATTAAAGAATGAAATAAGACTTTTTACAGTTGTGTGCAGTTCAAAATATTGAAAATATAGTAAATATTGTCTGAATAGATCTTTGCGAGAATGGCTTCATAATACTGATTTTTTTGATAGCACACTGACAGACTAAAACATAAGAGGTTGACATTAAGCGTTACCGTTAGATAACATTCTTCATAAGGCTCGTTGAAAATGCTAAATACATGAAATAATTTTTGTATAATATACGGTCATGAATATATCGTCGCTGAAATAAAGAAACAGTGTAAATGCCATATACTCCATTATTCGATAATCGTACCTTTGTATAGACAAGCCTTTAATCTATTAGAGAAATCTTTAGTTTTCTTAAATATCTTTTTGGATCACGAACTTATTCGCGAAAAACGAAATTTCATAATAACAGTGTAAGTACTACAATTGTTTACAAATAGTATATGGTGCACTTGGACTATTTTTACGAAAATCCCAAAGAACTTCTTGTAATATTAAAATACCGTTAGAATATTTTACTTTCACAGGTAGCTTCAAAATATAAATAATAAAATAGTGTAATATCAACACACATCAACTAAGTTTGCAACCAATATAAAATCGTCTACAATGATTTCATATAAAAATGTTCATAGATAAAATAGTGTATAAGCAGATGCTTTCAGAAAATGGGCTGAAATGGCATATCTAAGTAAACATGATACAGAATTTTTTGTGAATTAACAGCTAAGGAATCAATAAAAAGTGTGCTGTATTTAAAAAATATCAATATTTTGAATAAGAATCGCACAATTAAAGTTTAGATTTGATTGATTGGATTATAAAAACTTCTAATTCGTTTTTCTCAAAACTATACTTTTCATGTTACACTACTTCATTATTCCAGCGACGATGTGTATATGAATGTATGTAAAGGATTTTCAGATTTTCAGATCTTTGGGCAGTGCGGTTAATGAATTTTTAAATAGATACTCAAAAAAATTTTCAAAAAATTTTCGTTTTCTACTTGTAACTCTTTAAGCATTTGAGAAAAATGAATCAAATAATAATTTAATGCTTCCTCAATGGATTTCAAACAATTTGCTGTATAATTTATTTTTGTGCGTTCAATTTAAAAACGTACGTTTTTTAGCGTTAAATCACATGGTTCCCGAGATTTTCCCATATGCAAAATTGCAAAATGAGTACCAAACGCATAGTGACGCTGTCGGGGAGCAGTGTTACCTAAATATAATTACATTTCGAGCGAGAGCCTACAGAAAAAAGTGCTGAAAAGAGCATAAGAAGATAAATAAAACATTTTAGAGCTGAAAAAGAGCAAATTTTTGTATTTTTTGGTAATATTAATATATCTCGTTTTGTGTTTAGTTTCAGGAGCTTTTGCTATTGGTAAATAGCGGCAGCATTTATTTAAAAAATTTTAAAGATGCTGTTTAAAGAGTTCCGATCGCAACCTTTGTGCCAAATTTGCTACTGATTGGTGAAGTGGTTTTTGAAATACTTAGGCAATACCGCTCATATTTTGAAAAATTATATGAGCAACAATTTTTTCCTGAAAACTCATTTTAAATATCAATTTTGAGTAAATATTAATGAATTCTTTAACCCTACTGCGCAAAAGATCTGCAAATCCAACACATAAAGGGTTTAGTTACGTCAACTAAATATGTTTTTTTTGTCAATATTATTGTTGCGTATTAAAATTTACTTCAATGTTGTTATTGAACTTTGTACCACGCTTTTGTTTTTTAGGGAACATGTTTTCCTCAACATATGATTTGGTAATAGTTACATTATTTGGTTACAGTTGTCAAATCATGTGTTGAGAGAAATATATATTAATGCTCTCAACCCCTACGATTGTTCTGTATCGAAAAAAGGTCTACCCTTATTTTTTTATTTTGAAATCAAAAAAGATTTAGAGGAATGCTCAAAGCGCTAAAAGTTTTCCATGTACTACATATTTTATATGGGGACAAAACAACTTTTCATAGAAATGGTATCGAATTCTTGAAAATCAATATTTTTCGTTCGGAAAACTCTGGTTCTCGTCAAGAAACTTCCAGCATCAATACCCAATTGTTTATTTAACCAATTTTGAATACTAAAGATATTGTATTTATCCCTCCCATTGCATTTTCTTTGAGTGCTTTGAGCGACCTCAAAATATTTTTTGATTTCATAATAATAGAATAGGGGTATAGTTTTAAGGTATAGAACAATCCTAGGGGGTGGGAGCAAAAAAATTACGACTTTACTTTTTCACATGCATTTTTGGGCCACCCTCGTGTACATACACTTGGAAAAAGATTTAGTTATATTTATAAAGATTTGGTTTTAGTAACCAAATAGCGTAGGCGGATATGGGGAAATAAATATATCCTTGTCGAAACTCTACAATTTACTTAAGCCATTTAGTTGAGACCAGTGGCGCCAACAATGTTGAATTGCTGTTAATATTCCATGTCGGCCCATAAAGGAAGTTATCTCCTCGATCTTACTCTGTAGTCGTAGGGGGACTTATTTATAAGTGGGGTGTAAGTGGTGTGTGTTGCCTGCCCGCCATATGCTGTATGTGCTGCTGTGGAATCCTGAACATAACCTAAAGTGACAACAGCCATGGCAGGTATTGCGCTTGACTGATATCACGTTACGGAAGATCCTGGCCTGACACACCGAGCAGATTTTAGAGTAGGTAGTGCATTTTACGAAAAAGTTCGAAAAAATTCTTCACTGAGAAATAAAATTTTTAGCTTCCTCCTCACTAAAACTCAACTCAAGAGCAATTAATTTTGTTTTCCTCGTTTGTGGATTAAAAAAGAAAGAGCGTTCTTGAACTGAATTCATTTTTATATAGCTCAGTTTTATCGTCTTAATACTTACCTCACGCTCCCATGCCACTCAAAATATTACTACTCATAAAAAAGCGTTCTGTTTCTAAATAGAACACAAGAAAATGTACTATTTTTATTTCTATTTTTACCGCTCTGAGTTTAGGGTTGGAACTCAGCTGCTACGCAAACTTCCATCGTTAGATCTATTTTTAAAATTTTGGACGAATTTTGGCAATATGGTAGAAATAGAACAGCAGATCCACCGAAACGAGTAAAATTTTGAAAGTGGTCTATGAGAACAAAAAGTTTGGGAACCTCGTGATGTACAGTAAGTGTGCGCTACAAGCAAGCACTAGTTTCTTTCCTCAACTTTTCTGGATAAAACCTGTAATACTGTGAAAAGGCAAAATTGCTCTCAGATAAAGAGAGAAAAATCAAAAGTACGGGAACGCTTTTCGGGTAAAAACTGAGAAAACTGTCAAATACGCCTTGGACTCCATTTTTTGTTTACATAGCATTTTTTTTTATCATTTGCCGATCTGCTAAATTATATGCAAATACGCAAGCAAATTAACAAAAATACTTACAAAACTTGATATTTCTTCGCACCGATATATTTAAGAAGGTGAAAATGCAGATATACTTGTTTGTTGCTTATTCAAATTTCATTTGAACCAACAAAAATTCTTCGGGTAAAATCTTGCAACTTCTGACAAAGAGACGATCGATTTTACTCTCCTATTTTTCCCCTATTTCACCAGAGAACCGGGTACGGGAACGCTTGCTGGTAAATTCCTGTAAATTCTTGCAACTTCTAGCGAGGTAGGGAACGCAACTACTATATCTGTTCGAAAGCAGTACTGTCATTTTACAGGCAATAGTGCCTTTTCGAAGATAATAATGCCTGTTGGAAGACAATACGGTTTTTGTTGCCTACCGGGCCCTACCACAAGCAAGCGTGAAATGTAAGTGAGATTGTATAATTGTGCAATCTTATTCCTATTCGGCAAGTTCACTATATCTAGTTAGTTTTAGAGCTGTAGCAAACTGTATGTATTCGTTACCGAGTAACGGGTGAAACCCCTGACTTGAAGTACCGAAACTTTAAGCAAATGTTATCCCATTTCAGTGAAATTTGGTGTTAGTAGACATGTTTAGAATCGCGTCAACAACTTAGTTAGATATTTCCACACATTTCGAAATTACGACTTTCTGGCACTCTCACACCACAGTGGAGTTCTCGGGTAGCAATACAATTTGTAATTTTGTTTGTCAGATATGCGTTTATCAGTGCACTTGCACAACATTCGCATTCGCAAAAGCTCCGCATTTATTTTTGCGAATACAAAAGGCAGTTGCGAATGCGAATATTCGCAACAATTCTGGAAGACACTATCAGCAAAAACTTGCCAAAAATCAACGCGATTTTTCAGCACTTGATTCTTGCACTTTACTTTACTAAAACTTAATGCACAAAAAAACTGCGTACTCAACATTTTTTTACGAAATCGAATTAGAAAGTTGCAAATCTGTATGCAAATTTATGCAAACAAAGGGTACAACGTGAACTAGTTGGGCTGAACCGCAAACTGGTAGAATTCTGTTTCACAACTAGTAACTTTTTCGGCAGGGTATGTACTAGAGATGCCGTTTTTAAATCGGAGAAAAAGTTCAAGAATCGAAATTCGATTTTTCTTCATTTGATGCGTATTAATCTACGGTTTGCACTGGAAAATCTATAAAACTTTAAAGAAATTTTAATCTGAGACTGGTACCACAAATTCAGGGGGATTGGCACCATCCACCTTTCCAACTTAAGAGCAAAGACCGAAGAACTCAATGATCTGCCCCTCCCTCTTCCCGGATACAGGGCTCCCCAGGAAAGTCCCTGAAAATAACGCTAATTTTCATTAAAATTTTGCACCCCTCAATTACTCTTTTTTTTAGAAATTTTTAGAAATTTTATTTAGAAAAAAAGTGAGTAGCCCATTTAATTTTAATAAGGTATGGGACATGTTTAAATATAGTCGTTTAAAGTACAAAACCGCGTATCAACAAAATGCAAAACCGCGTATGTGAGGTTGCATAAACTATTTTCTAGAGTACAAACACTCATATTTTAAATTGGTTCTCTTTTTTATAAAGCAATCGCATTTATGGCCAGTATATTTCATGAACAATGTAATGTTTTAAAAGTTACTTACAATCAGTGGCGGATACAGGATTTTATTTGGTGAGGGGCGATTGGGATCAACTTGTCAAATAACGCTAAATTACAGGCATCTAACTCGATTCACAGCGGAGTAACCAATCGAAGATATATAACCTACAAGCATCCAACCTGCTTGAACCCTCATTTATTTTTCATGCAAATAGAGGTTCGAGTAATTTTTAAGAAGTGCGATGTAAAGTTTTTTGTGATATAATTTTACTTTTATACAAGTTAAAAAGTTATACGTTGGGTTATGTAAGCAAAGCTTATAATGTTTTTCAAACACAAAAAAAAACTTCTCTTAATTGAAGAAAAACAGCAATCAAAAGGAAGAAAAATGGGAACGAAACAGCACTAAAGAAGTTGTATCCTCTTTTCATGGCCAACATTTCTTCAAAATGATAGATTACATCATTCCAAAGAAAAATTACGCATTCGGGAGAATTTTTTACTCATTCGGAAAATTTTCGACCTTAAAGTAAGGAAAGTTTTTCTTTGATCCAGAGATGGATTTTTGGTTCAGTGAATGAAGGATGTGTTTAAGTAACTTAACAACTTATTCAGAATTATAGTTATAATAATTTGAATTGCAAACTCAATTTTGGGCTTTCCTTTTGCGAATCTTTCCATTATCCTTTCAGTGTCAATTTCAATATCTAAGTGTACGTGCAAACGTGCTAGTTCAGTCTTTCTTCATTCTTGGTACTACGCAACCATGTTTTTAACTGGCGAAGGGTTTAAAAACTTCTTTCTGAAGTAGCGTTGCTAGCTAGAAGTGTAGCCAGAATACGGAGAAGTTTGTTATTCAATGGAGAAGCATATTCGTCGCATTTACCAAGAATGTTTGTGTTTTCAGTGTTGGTCAAAAAGCAGTGAATTATTTCTTTATAAAAATTAAGTGAAAGGCGTTATTTTATATACATATATATTTATGAATTGATCTTGGGAAATCGATTTATTTTTTAACGATTTCTTCATGCATCGATTATTTTTATTTCGATTCGAATCGATTAAAAAATCGATTTTTTTTATTTCGATCTGGTGCATACATACTTCAAGGTTGCCTGTGTGCATAACATAAATATATCTTTATATACATGCAAAATAGGGTTTATTAACCGAGATAACGCTTTGAGTGATGCATTTTTCCGGTTTATATATATACATATCAAGAATGATAGAAAGCAATATGTAGATATTTCGCCAATCGAGCTGAGAGCAACCGTCGTCACAAAAGTGAGAGAATGAGAGAGTAAAAAATTAGTTTGATGAAGAAGAGGAAGAAACAAACATGTGCAGCGAAAAAGCGATGTGAAATTAAATAGAACTGTTCCTATTCTTCCGCCTTTTAAATTTGTGCATGCATATGTTCCGTGCAAGCACATTATTTTAAGTACATATGGTACGTATGTAGCTAAATAACTTATCGGAAGATTTGCTCTTATTTTCAATGGCATTTAAATGCGTTTACAAGAATTCCAATAGCCTCCCTCCTTTGTAAAAGGGCATACAAATTTGTTAAAATATAGCCTTGGTTTGAACCGCTGGGAGAATTTTTTTTAGGACCGTTCTTAATAGGGGAGTGTTTGGTGTAAGTCCAAAAGAAGATATCGTACCAAACGACTACCTCTACCAACAATTTACATGGATTAAACAACGAGTAACTAGCCAATGCCCGCTTGCTTCGCAGCGCCTAATAAGATCTTTTGCGTCGGCCAATACAAAAATAGCGTTTAAAAGCAAAAGCGGTCTGTACAGTAAACATTTATTAACATTTATTTCTACCTGTGAGATTTCTGCCAAGCGTGCGTAATAATCTTCTATGATCTTGCAACATCAACATTGGTCCGCAAACCAGTTTTCAGTTATAGGAGGGCAAAGAAAATTCTAATGAGGGCGTCAGGCAAAGGTGCGCTTACACAATGTTGCGGTCTTTACATGCACACTTAAACGAATCCTCCATTTAGCGATATGAAAAGTAAATTCATCTAAGATGAATATAGGGCCAAAGCGGACCAAGCCCCGTGTGGATTTCTGTATATTTCGGCTGCAGTGCAATCCATTAGGTCCCTTTTCTGCAAAACCACTGCTTGTCACGAAATGAATACGCATTATGAATTTCAATCAGATTTTATAAAACATTCATTCATTTTTAGGAAACGAATTTTTTATAAAAATCACCAATATTTTTGTCAGTTTCGTAGCGATCCGGCAGCGCATTTAAAGGTCGTTGAGCACTGTGTATTAGTTGCAGTAGAAAACTGAAAGTTGGTATAGATTTTACAAATATTAAGAGCGTGTGTGAATCGGTAACAAAATTCGCGGCGAGTAAATTTTTGACAACTATGAGGTGAATAAAATTTCAGTAGCTCATGAGGCTAGTGAAATTTTTGACAAATGCATAGAAAATTTCGACAATAGCAAAGATTGTTGATGTGTGTAATTTTTCGTTAAATAAAAGCTTAAATTGATGAATTACAATCAACGATGATATATGTTTTCTTAAAATATTAATTTCACTTCAATTTGTAATATTTTATTCCGCATAAATCTGCGGTTATCAAAAATTTACTGCTCTCAAAAAATATTTCATTTCACACAGAAGATTGGCAAAACTGTCTCACCAAAGTAAAAGTATTATTCAACAGCTTTCCCCATAGAACTTTGTTACCGATTCACATACGCCCTAAAAGGAAAAAACTAACGAGGTGCCCCGTTTTCTAGAATGAAAAATTTTCCCCATAGAAAAATTGGACCACTTTAATGTATATATATGTTTTGAATGACAAAAAATATTATCATGAAAGTAATAAACGTTTTGAATTTGCATTAACAAAATCGGTTCATAAATGAGGCTTTTATCGCGTCCGTTTTTCGCAAATGCTGTTTTCATCATGAATTTGAATGAAATCGGTTCATAAAGCCACCTAGCAGGTCTATTTTTGGTAAACGTATTTTCTATCATGCTGATAGCTTACATTTTGAATTTAAAAGAAATCGGTTCATAAATACGATTTTCATAAATAACTCGACTCCAGCGCCACCTAGCGGGTCTATTTTTCGCATACGTATTTCTCATCATAACTCATCATAACTCGACCCCAGCGCCACCTAGCGAGTTTTCTGGTAGCCTATAATAGGACCATATATGCAAGGTATAACCTCAGAAAATTTTACTGAAATCTATGCAGTAGTTTTTTAGTTAACTCCGAACAACGAAAACTATTATTTTATATATATACATAGATTACATACATATGTAGATTTATAAAGTGGCGGGAGACACATTACTTTCCTAGGACATGTCTTTACAGAAATTCATGTACATACATATTTATGTACAAGTATATCGGCTTTATGTGCGAAACACAATTTTTTTCACTAGGACGTTTACTTCGCATGCGTGTGACTGAATGACAACTTCGCACTATGGTGAATTTTTGGAAAAAATGTAATTTTGGAAGTACATTTTTTTAAATAAAATTATACATTTTTATATCCACTCATTGATCAAAGAGTGAATTCTTCTTTAAGTTACATATTTTTGATTAGGTGTAGACCAAAATAGGGTATCAGGTATGTTCGAAGTAAATACTTTTAAATGACAGCATAAAAAAGTTTCATATTTCAAGGATACATATATTTTTCTGTTGGTGTAAGCGTGGGATCAAAGAACTTTGATCATTAGAAAGGAGCAGTAGTGCCAGCAGTAGAGTCACATGTGAGCATCATGTGAGACTCAGATGCTGACGATAGCGATTATTGAGTTACTAAACCATCACTGAACCGAATCCGAACCCGCACCATCACCTTCGAAAAAGACTAGAGTGACATTTATGAACAAAATATAAAAGCATAAATAATACAGCTGTTGTAGGGGACATATTTGTGTTTTTTTTTCCTTGTGGACTTAACGTTCTTTGTATAAGGATTTTTCCTGAGAATACCCCCAGAAAATTTTCCAGCGAATAATTTTCTATAACATTTAAACTCTCTAGCGAACTCCCAAACGCCATTTCATTCGCTCCGATATAATGGGTCGATTATTATTATCGATAGCAATCGCACTTCAGTTGCGTTGCTAGTTGCCAAAACGATATTACAGATGGCAACTGGAACTTTCAACTGACAACTGCAGTTGCTACAAAGTGTGTATACGCGCGAGAACATTTTTGTGGTTGCTGGGAATGTTTTTGAAGCGTATTTAGGAGCGAAAATTGAAAAGTGTGTGACATATTTTACTTTTTAATAATTTGAACGATATTAACATTTTCCAATGCAGTTTGCTTTTACAGAATATGGTGAAAATAACAAAACAAAAACTTGAAATTTTAGTTCCCACCGAGTACGCCCTTTTAGCGAAACAAAAGCAAGCACTGATTGCAAATTTTTTCCTTTATCAACTGAAGCACGTCTTTTAAAATTACCGACATACCAAGTTTTCCAAATTAGAGTCATTGCTGTCTCACTTCCTTCTGCGAAAACTCGAAGAGGTGCACAAGCTTTTATGAGCGGAGGTATTGAAGTTGAACGAAGTGGTTCATCTGTTTATTAACCAATTATACTACAGCTTTTTTTGGAAGTCCTCAATATGCTTTAAAAATGAACACAAAACGATAATAAAAGAAATACCTTGAAAACATTAACTTTTGCTTATAGTGTACGCGGTAGCTCTAGAGGATGGGAATTATCCTTTAAATGTCGCCTGATTGAGACCGCATTCATGCATTTCTCTTCCTCTTAAGCAAATAATTGTGATGAATTTAGTTTCATTGCTGTCTTTTCTATAAAACTCTTCATTTTAATAATTTACTTTTACTCGCACAGCTTGTTTACAGCCGCTTGCCGGTTGTCGAACTCTACAGCAACTCACTATAGTTGCCATTCGTAATACAAATTTTCTTTCCAGTTGCGTTGTCAGCTGGCAAGTGAACCGTGGTTGTGTTGCTATCCGTAATCGACCCATAAATTTTAACTCTTTTCTTCACCATTCTAAAATCAATCAGGCAAAAAAGTGAAAACTGAGCGTGTCCATTAAAATTTGTTTACCTCAGAATGCAACGACCAACGCCAACGCCTTGTACTTTTTCCCAAAAAATGTATGGGGCTGTACCACTGTGCGTCGGCGAAGGATAAGTCATTAACGCGACAGCATGGCGCCACCGACAACATTTTAAGGGCAGAAACGACGGGGAAGCCGCATCATACACAGAGAAAGGTGAATAATAAGAAATGAAAAGACCACGACCGGCCACTCATTCGCGCTGGAGTTCAATAAACTTACTCATGAAATGTCGTTGCAGTAATTATAGGCATTTGATAGACTCGATTTGTTAGGGGCATTTGATGCCAAACCAGTAATTTGTACTTACCACAGTATCCTCGGAAACAGCTGATTTGTCATTACTGCTATGATGATGACGTCGTGATACACCATCCACCGACGCGAAAAGCTCAGCAATGATTAATGACAATGCGATTATGGAAGGCATGGTACTGAGCATATTTTGAAACATTGTTTTTGTTAACGCCTTGACAGAATTTACCGACATTCGCACCGATAAGAGAGCTTGCATCGAATTTAATAACACACTGATTTTTGGCTTCGGTGTCCTCTTGACTTTGGAATTCTTGAGACATATGTATGTATATAATGTATATTTGTGTATAATTGTGTTAAATCTTACAATCGCACATCTAGTTGAAAGAATCGGTGGCGGTTTTTAAAATAAACGTCGAACTGTAGCCTTTCCGCGCGAACCAAATGCATTTACTTGTCGTTTATAACTGAAGCTATTCAAACAAAGGAAACAATAATTTCCCGTCGCATTAAGACACTTCTCATTCACTCAAGAACTTATTTTAAATATGCTACTGACTATTTCTTGCCACAGTGGACGCAATTAAAATTTTATTCCGCGTATTTTGAACTATCCCAAACTTTGGGTCGATTCTAAGACTATGCACACTGTGTAAGACTAATTAAATGAAATATATACATACATACACAGTTTGTATGTAAACACTTTCCACTTTTTAGCTTCCTACGCAAAAACTTGTTATTTTCGACATTTGGCTTTTATTATGAACTGCAAATTTTAGCCGGTTGCCACTGTGACACCAAAGAGTTAAGACATGCGCACTGTTGTACACCGGAAACCAGAGAAATGAAGGGGCCCAAACGTAAGGATTAACCACAAACGCGTTGCTTTTATATGTATTGTATTTCTTTTATTTCGATTTATATTCGTATTCTTTGTTTATATTTTCGCTTAGCGTGCCTCCAACACACTAAAGAGCTTGCTTTATAAACATTCTTCCAATTCAGTTCACATTCACATTCTAATGCACTCGAGCAAATAGCTGATATTTAGGTCGTCATTGTGAGCTGATAACGCACAAAAATTAACATACAATTTTTAGGTATAGGCATATACACATATGTATATGTACACTCTCCCATTCATATGAACATATGTGTGTGCATATGCACCCGTGTGTTGCACCCCACGATTAGTTGCAAATTTAGCATAAGAACTACTCACGCACATTTACATATGTACCTACATATGTACATAAGTGTGTGTGACACTTTTGAAATACAACTTTATTGTAGTAAATACACTTGGGGGATTATATTTTTTTATGTGTCAGCAAAGGCTGAAAACTTTCGATTTTGATAGAATTTTCGTTGACTTAATAACTTTGATTTTAACTATTGTCGATAAACATTTAATTTGGCACAGCACGAAAAATGCGACGACCACAATGTACAATACAACACGACTTGGGTATAAATCGAAACTGAAAACTGTCCTCACTGCACCTTCAATTGAACCCGATGACTGTTGCTCTCAGACACCCAATCAGACGCCCGCACTCAGAGACTCCGCTCGCGTGCTGCATAAAAAAATGTGTCTACATGCCAACAATAAGATCCATGATAGGACAAAACCAACCAAACAAATGAAATGAGTAACTCGCGCACGCAGCTGGACTCAGCTGACATCGCGTCCGATCAAAAGAAACTCTTCTCAGATACTTTTTCTTTTGTTAACGCGGGAATGCGTAATCCACTCCACGACGCTGCGGGCTGGTGACGATACGATCGTACTTAATTTCGCGATCAGCCCGGCTGATCGTACATATGTTTGTATGTACATACATAGATACACAAATAAAGGCCGTTGGCGCTATTTTGTAACACCAGGGCGAAGCATTACAAGTTCAGAGA
>NW_023458561.1:18946987-18954309 GCF_013731165.1 Rhagoletis pomonella
TCTTTCCTACTTAATTTATTAATTGATTAAAATGTTGATGTTACTTACTTTTAATTTTCCCAATTTATTTTTGTATGATGTTATGAGAGAAAATAAGTTCCGGAATTGATCTAAACAAGTCATTGTAAAAACTTAAAAAATCTTTATTCTCACTCTTATTTTCAATCTTTCAATCCCATTCTACAGACTGAAGATATTGTCGCAAAGAAACATGATTTCTTTTCTAGAATAAGGAATGAAAATAGCACCTTCTATGACCCATACAATCTTCGTATTAAACATTTTGTGTTTTTCGACCCGCCCTAACATACATGAATATACATATCGTCACCTGAAATGCAAAAAGACGTACCAAACATCGTCACTGTAATGGAAAAGGTCGTGACCATGTAATAATTTTTTTCTTCATAAAATGATGTGGGAGTTGTAATTCGATGAAATACAATCATATCAATCAGAAAGTGAATTTCGAATTTTTTATTAGTTACGACTTTTTTCATTTCAGCGACGATGTTTGTTACGTCATTTTGCATTTCAGGCGACGATATGTATGTTGTACATATGCATGAAGTGTATATACATATATGTATGTATCTACATATTTATGAATGCATGGATATTAAGCCGTATCACAACATATGAAAGCAAAAAATTTATCGTGTGTCAGTGTTATTTAACTGCTTATGTATGTCGAAAAAAAATTGTCAGGCCCCCGCTAAAAACAGCTAAATCGCGTTTTTTTGCTACTTTTGAGGACTATAATTACTAATTATTAACCAATTTCGATTTTAAAAACTGTTTTGATATATACCTTTACTAATTAAAAATAAAAATCTAGGGATAGTATTTCCGAAATTAGTGAAGGTATAAATAAAAACGGGTTTTGAACCAAATGGCGAATTTTTGTCCTGAGCGAGATCTTTTCGGCGACATAAACATTTTAAAAATCAGATATCAAATAAGTTATAGAAAAAAACGTGATTATTGGTTTTTGGCGGGTGCTTAAAAAAATTGTTTGACTCCCAAAATTTTTTCCCAACATACATAAGTATTCAAACTGGCATACGCTAAACTTTTTTCGTGATACGCCTTAATGGATATATGTACATATATGTATAGACTTTCATATGACATTTGTACACATATGCATATAGTTATGTACATATATTGCGTAAAGTCACATATGTATATTGAATAAAGTCACCAGGGTTAGAACTGCAGAAAGCCTAAATCGGAGTAAATGACGGGTAAAATTGTAGCAGAAAAAAAGTTCCGTGTAGATTTTTTATATACCGCTCGTTTGATGGAAAAACGTTTAAGTAGTTTACGTATGCAAAATGTCTACCGACCCTTCTTGTTTGATCTACGAAAAATGTGTTACGACACCTTCCAATTGAGTGCCTAGAACTTTGCGCATACTTAGCAACTACAACTTGAAGTTAGTCTCTCTTCGACCACGATAAAAAACCAAATTAAGGTTTCATGATGGCGTAATCTCCTACTATTTTCAAAAATTGTTTATGTTTTACCGAACTAAGTGCAAACATTTTCTAAAATTACGTTTCAGCTATTTAATATTTATGTTTAAAAGATATGTACATGTGTGTTTGTGAGTATATACTTATGATTAGATGCATACATACACATTATATCATACATACCTTAAATGAATTCTTCTTTTCATATTTTCATTAGAAGTAAATGCGTTTGTAAGATTTAAAACGAAATACAATTCTATTTCATGATTTTATTTTAGTTCAAATACTATATTGTTTTCAAAAGAAGATCGTGGTTAAAGTGGAGTAGAGTAGTAAATTTTTTTAATTTTCTAAAAAAAATTTAGTAAAGCTCTACGATCGTAGTAGAGTTCTAACACTGAAGGCCACAATACTTTGTTACTCATTTATGGCACCAATTTTCAGAGAAGTGCAAAATTTTAGTTAAATAAAATTTTCTAAAAAAATTGTAGTAAAGCTCTACGATCGTAGTAGAGTTCTAACACTGAAAGCCACAATACTTTGTTACTCATTTACGGCACCAATTTTCAGAGAAGTGCAAAATTTTAGTTAAATCAAATTAATACATATATAATTATTATCTGAGTAATAGGTAATGACGTATACATACGTTGTAGGGGATTTCTCAAAATGTGTGTAGCATGAGTAAATAAATACATACATATATAAATACTTACCTAAATCTGCGGTCAAGTCATTAAACTCATTAATGCATATACCAGCATTCCAGATTTTGTGCTGGAAACGGATTCTAAAAGGTATTACTTTGGAATGACTAAACTGTCTTTCGCTTTTTCACCTATTACTACCATCCATAAATTAGCGCGTCAAACGCCAAGGAACTGTCAAAAATCCTCATGCGCATACAATTTGTACGAAGCATCCCACAATAACGCGGCGCTATCGCCGGGAAAATGGATTATTATTTGTTGACAGGGCGTTACGTGTTGAAATTGGATGCAGAAGACTGAAAGAAAAAGAGAAGACAAAAAAGTGAAAGAGTAAACGAGAATGAAAAAGGGAGGAGATGCGAAAACGTTAAAAATTACGCCGCGTTGATTTGGGTAAAGCGCGCAGGCACTCGTTGGCATTGGAAAACGCAACGCTTAGCGCTCCAATTTAGGGAAAGCAGTTACCGCCAATTACTGGAAGCGCTTACCAATTTCTATCGATTTCCCATTCGTTTCTTAGGTAAACACGTTACCACAAAAAGTGATTCAAGATGTTTTGCTGGGTAGGTACGAGAAATTATTCTGATAGTAAATACATACATACATACATATGTGCAAATTTTTGCTATGATTAACCATTTCTTCAATGAAACTTCACTGGTTTAAATTACATACATATGTATGTATATGCGAAATAACACAAACAGCAATAACCCAAATTTGTGTTGTTTCCCGGTCCGCGTTCGCGCGCCGCGCCGTTTTTTTTGCCGAAGGTGTTGCGGGTTTCTTACGTATATAAATAAATTGTATTTATTCGCAAATGCGAGAAAAAAAATCTAAAAAATCAACGGAAATTTTTAGCGGCTTGAGACCTGCACATTAATAACAGCCGTCATCGATTCGCCATTAGTTAGCGAGTGGCGAAACGAACCAACTGAATGAGGAACAACCAAACTCGCTATCGTCCATCCTTGCTAGATGTCTAACTTTGTTGCTGCTCTCACATGTAAAATGTTTCGTTAAGCGACCGGAACTCAAACATAGCGAGCAGAGAAGTGGCGAATCGATGACGGCCAATCCTCCGATTTGTGGCGTATGTTGTCACCCATGGAGGAGGGACCTACATACAATTTTACGCCGACTCCTAACGGCGATTGTATTGTGATGAGAAGGTGTTTTTTATGGAAGAAATACACTCGGTGGTTTGCATTGCCTGCCGAGGGGCGACCGCTGTTAATAAAAAGCCTTTTTTCTATATTTTTTTGCGACGTTGCTTTGACCAGGGCTTGAACCCAGGCCCTGCGGAGTGGTGGCGCGCACTGCTAACCACTACACCACATCGGCCGCCACGTTATTAGACTAAAATTGAATTATGTGAATTATTTCACTGTTCTGTATGAACTTGATGTCTTAAACTAACACAAAAATTATTGCTTTAATATAAAAAAAATCCGAAATTCCTCTATCATGGGTGGGACAACGTTTGTCACGGGCGGGACTAGGGATGTCAATCCCGGGATCCCGGTCTTTTTTAAGTCCCGAATATCCCGGGATTAGTCGATTTAAATCCCGGGATTGCTGGAAACAATTTTTTTGTTAGCCAATTAAATTTTTATCACAAATATCCCCTCTCAAGGGCAAAACAAGAATTTTTTGCAACCCTTAATGCTATAGTTTATTTAAGATCGCATTTCCATCAAAAGAAGGAATAATTTTACTTCGCTCAAAATGGAATAGGTGATGCACTTATATATTTACTTTTTACTTAAATGTGTTAACTTTTTTATTATTACTTAAATATACTGATAATATCTTAAATTGATCGCAAACAGTGATTTAAAAAATTTTATATAGTTACATAGGCAGTTACTGCTGTACCAAATACAGTCACTTACAAAAATATTTTGTATCGATTTTTTTTGCAATATTTAAAATATTTTTCATGGTATTTTTTTGTTAATTAAAAAAAATATATAGCTCATTTTACAACAAAAATCATGTAAATCAAAATTTCACACTTAAGAGAAAGTTGGTTTAAGTTCACCAAATTATCATAAAAATATCAAACTTTTTAATCATAATTTTTACAAAAAAATCTATTATGCAGTTTTATAGCCCATTCAATTTAATACAATAAAGTGCAATTTTAAAGTTTCTAGAAACTCCCTTGATTTTTGAATTTTTTTTACTGACGATGTTGGACATTTTCTTCCTTATAACGAATTTTTTTGTGGCAAAAAAAAAAATATATAAAATGTCAACGGGATGTTTTAGCAACTTCAAAATTGCACATACGTATATATTTTTTTAAATTCACAAAAAAAAATACCATGAAAAATATTCTGAATATTGCAAAAAAAATCTATGCAAAATATTTCTGGGAGTGACCGTATATGCATTTGTACTTGTAGTACAAAAACTATGTTATAAATTAATGAGGATATGTACATACATACATATATGTTTGTTTTTTGATGATTGAAAATACTGATTTATCGCCTTAATAAATATGTAAATGAATTACAATAAACTGTACTTTTTTTTGTTATATCAATCTGATTTAAAATACTATTATAGGATGATCACAGATGTGTTGCACTTTTACCTGAATTTCGGGACAATCTCGAGATCCCGGGATTATATTTTCAGATCCCAAAAATCCCGGGATCGACAAAACCCCGAAAATTGACATCCCTAGGCGGGACACGTACGAATTTTTATATGAAAAGGATTTTTTGCTGTGGTCCATATTGAAGACTATTTATTAAAAAATATAAGAAGCCAAGTAGAGGTTCAATTTACTCACGTTTTATCTGTATTTTGTATGGAAGAAAATGCCTAGCACCGTAAGACAAAAAAATTATTAAAAATCAACGCGATTTCCTAGCGTCTTGAATTTTTCTTTTTTCTAAAAAATCGGAATAAAAAGTTGAAAAAACACTAAAAACATTAAATAATCAAAAGAAAAAAACAAAACTGGTAAAAATGTCACTTGAATGAATTTAAATAAAAACAAGTAATTTTTACGCAAAACACAAAACCGACTTCAATTCTCATATAAAAATTTAACATTATCGTTCATTTCTTGTGTGGTAACACCTTTCCTTTAAAAAAAAGAATTATAGACATCGGATAACGTCTTCCAAATTTATGCGGTAACATATGTATATGTATATGTAATTACTAATTTCTATTGTTTTTTGTGTCTACATCCCGTTGAACTAATCACATGTTTCTTGCCAGCTACCGGCAGGGTTGCTTAAGTAGCTATAAGAAAATTTTACCCGAGTTGAGCGTTCTTTTGTCGCTCGCTTACAAAAAAAATGCAGCTATAGTTAATGGGCGAGTCCGCGCGTGCCCCCCTACTCTCCACCTTAACAAACATATAAAGCTTATGAGCCCTGTAAACCTACCACTGACGGCTGTCCCACCCGTAGCTGTCACGGGTAGGGCATGCTTCACTGTTGAATTATTCTTATCGTACTATGTGGAAACGAAAATGCAATTGTGGTAAACAGGTGCAATGAATTTACGACATTATGTAATAATTACAAAACACAGCCTCAACTTCTGTAATTAAATATGACAACTTTTAGCTTTTTTTCTCATGGATGGGAGAAGGCCAATACTGCTTAGTAATATCTCATAATATTATATTAAGCACTCACACAATTTAATATATGACACAGGTGAGTTCTACTATATATTTTTCTTACCAAGCACTTCAGTTATGACTCGCAAATTATTTGACAGTACTTTCAACCCAACCTATTTGAAACTCACTCAAATAATTTACTTAGAACTTGATTTCCAAACGTAAAAAGGGTAATAAAAATTAATTAAAAGATTTAGTTTGTTATTTATTGGCTGATTCAAGATGTTTGCATATGTCTTATCCACACGTTTGTTAGATTTATAAAGAAAAATAATTTTTGCTCTAAGGTTCACTTTCTCGTGGAACCTCCCCACGAGATGTTGTTTTTGGTCGAAAATGATGGTTAACCTATCTTAGAAAATGTATTATCTTCAGTTTTGTATAAAGAACAAGATTTAAATAAAAACTTAAAAAAGGTATATATATGTACTAAAAAAAGTAAAAATAACCACTCATGCTCATATACCCGTAGTTGCGTATGTAACGTATACGCCCCGTAGCACCATACGAAGTAAACTAATAAGTTTACTGGCAAGCCTTAACTTAAAAGACATATTATTTAAAAGTGATTAAATATTGGCTTGTAAGATTTTTACACAGTATTCCTTATGCACATATATATTTCTTTCTTTATATATATAACAATTTTACAAAGAATTTCGAGTGCACCATTAAAAGTTGTAAAAACGGAATTTTAGTTTCTGAAATCATAGTAATTTATACTCAATGTAATTTTCTTTCATTTGGTGAGATACTAGTCTTATTACTAGACATTGGAATTTTATGAAGTTGCATATTTTTGCTTAGCATCCAAGAGATTCTGGACCAAGACAGAAGTTCGTTGCATTTAAAATGAAGAAAATTTATGCCCATGCATCTTTGCATACTTGCATATTTCTTTTCACATTTGCATATATTTTGCATATTCGCATATTTTTTGCATATCTGCATATATTTTGTATATTCTTGCATATTTTTCATAAGAGTATTTTTAATAATGATTGAAATTTCAACCGTTTGCAGTTGACCTATTAATCTGAAATTTCGTACTACCTTTAGTTCTGATTACAATACAATCACACTCATTCAGTGTCATGGCAAGTGCGAAAAACTAAATCCGAGATGGCCGCCCCCACAAAATGGGAGATTACATATCTTTTCACAACAATATGGACATCAAATGAAGGGGCTTGGCTAGTAGAACACAGTGCACCATGAAAAGTTCCATATCCAAGATGGCCGCCACCCCAAAATGGCGGATTACATATTTATTTAAATCTCCCTAATATGGATATCAAATGAAAGAGTTTGACAAGTAGAACACAACGCGTTTTAGAAAAAAATCCCTTATCCAAAATGGCGGCATAAACAAAATGGTGGATCATAAATTTTAGGCCTAAATATATTAAAACTAAAATCTAGGTATCTATCAAAAAAAAAAGTAATTTGACAACTTAAAATCATGATTTAACCGTGAAC
>NW_023458561.1:18954409-18955667 GCF_013731165.1 Rhagoletis pomonella
GTTCACGGTTAAATCATGATTTTAAGTTGTCAAATTACTTTTTTTTTGATAGATACCTAGATTTTAGTTTAAATATATTTAGGCCTAAAATATATGATCCACCATTTTGTTTATGCCGCCATTTTGGATAAGGGATTTTTTTCTAAAACGCGTTGTGTTCTACTTGTCAAACTCTTTCATTTGATATCCATATTGGGGAGATTTAAATAAATATGTAATCCGCCATTTTGGGGTGGCGGCCATCTTGGATTTGGAACTTTTCATGGTGCACTGTGTTCTACTAGCCAAGCGCCTTCATTTGATGTCCATATTGTTGTGAAAAAATATGTAATCTCCCATTTTGTGGCGGCGGCAATCTCGGATTTACAATGGAGTTTTTCACACTTGCCATGACACTGAATGAGTGTGATTGTATTGTAATCAGAACTAAAGGTAGTACGAAATTTCAGATTAATAGGTCAACTGCAAACGGGTGAAATTTCAATCATTATTAAAAATACTCTTATGAAAAATACGCAAGAATATACAAAATATATGCAGATATGCAAAAAATATGCGAATATGCAAAATATATGCAAATGTGAAAAGAAATATGCAAGTATGCAAAGATGCATGGGCATAAATTTTCTTCATTTTAAATGCAACGAACTTCTGTCTTGGTCCAGGATCTCTTGGATGCTAAGCAAAAATATGCAACTTCATAAAATTCCAATGTCTAGTAATAAGGCTAGTATCTCACCAAATGAAAGAAAATTACATTGAGTAAAAATGACTATGATTTGAGAAATTAAAATTCCGTTTTTACAATTTTTAATGGTGCACTCGAAATTCATTGTAAAATTGTTATATATATAAAGAAAGAAATATATATGTGCATAAGGAATACTATGTAAAAATCTTATTAGTTTACTTCGTATGGTGCTACGGGGGCGTATACGTTACATACGCAACTACGGGTATATGAGCATGAGTGGTTATTTTTACTTTTTTTAGTACATATATATACCTTTTTTAAATCTTGTTCTTTATACAAAACTGAAGATAATACATTTTCTAAGATAGGTTAACCATCATTTTCGACCAAAAACAACATCTCGTGGGGAGGTTCCATGAGAAAGTGAACCTTAGAGCAAAAATTATTTTTATACCCGAGCGCACTTGTGCACAAGGGTATTATAACTTTGTTCACATAACGGTTGTTTGTAACAGGCAAAACGAATCGAGATAGATATAGACAAATGTATACATAAATGATCAG
>NW_023458561.1:18955767-18956402 GCF_013731165.1 Rhagoletis pomonella
GATGGTATTGAAAATGGGCGAAATCGGATAATAACCACGCCTACCTCCCATATAACGGTAATTTTAAGAAATACGAAAACTGCGATATTTTAGTAACTACTGAAGCTAATTCACTCAAAATTGATACTTACAATGAGTTTCAGATGGAAAACATGAATATTATAAATTTTTGGAAAATGGGCGTAGCCACGCCCACTTATGGTTACATGTGTATATCTTGGTAACCGCTGCACCAATTTCTTCCAAACTTAGCACAGTTGTTGGCCTTAGTACAGCTTACTAAATGGCTGAAAATTTTAAAAATCGGACAATAACCACGCCTACCTCCCATATAACGGTAATTTTCAGAAAAACGAAAACTGCGATATTTTAGTAACTACTGAAGATAATTCACTCAAAATTGATATTTGCAATGAGTTTTAGACGAAAAATAAGAATATTACAAAATTTTGGCAAATGGGCGTAGCCACGCCCACTTATGGTTACATGTGTATATCTTGGTAACCGCTACACCAATTTCTTCCAAACTTGGCACAGTTGTTGGTCCTGATACAGCATACCAACTGGCCGAAAATTTCTAAAATCGGACAATAACCACGCCCACATCCCATATAACGGTAATTTCGAGAAATACA
>NW_023458561.1:18956502-18957744 GCF_013731165.1 Rhagoletis pomonella
TAAATAATCAAAAGAAAAAAACAAAACTGGTAAAAATGTCACTTGAAAGAATTTAAATAAAAACAAGTAATTTTTACGCAAAACACAAAACCGACTTCAATTCTCATATAAAAATTTAACATTATCGTTCATTTCTTGTGTGGTAACACCTTTCCTTTAAAAAAAAAAAATTATAGACATCGGATAACGTCGTCCAAATTTATGCGCTAACATATGTATATGTATATGTAATTACTAATTTCTATTGTTTTTTGTGTCTACATCCCGTTGAACTAATCACCTGTAAACCTACCACTGACGGCTGTCCCACCCGTAGCTGTCACGGGTAGGGCATGCTTCACTGTTGAATTATTCTTATCGTACTTTGTGGAAACGAAAATGCAATTGTGGTAAACAGTTGCAATGAATTTACGACATTATGTAATAATTACAAAACACAGCCTCAACTTCTGTAATTAAATATGACAACTTTTAGCTTTTTTTGTCATGGATGGGAGAAGGCCAATACTGCTTAGTAATATCTCATAATATAGATTAAGCACTCACACAATTTAATATATAACACAGGTGAGTTCTACTATATATTTTTCTTACCAAGCACTTCAGTTATGACTCGCAAATTATTTGACAGTACTTCCAACCCAACCTATTTGAAACTCACTCAAATAATTTACTTCGAACTTGATTTCCAAACGTAAAAAGGGTAATAAAAATTAATTAAAAGCTTTAATTTGTTATTTTTTGGCTGATTCAAGATGTTTGCATATGTCTTATCCACACGTTTGTTAGATTTATAAAGAACAAGTAAGAAAGTCTAAGTTCGGGCGGAGCCGAACATTAAATACCCGGCGCAAGTATTAAATATACGTTTTCCACCTTTCCGAAAGCTACCGCTACATGATAAGCCGGGGTGTATACATTTTAAGTAAATTAGCGTCCTTAAATTTCGAAATATTGCAGTTTCAAGCATATCTGAAATTTACCGTTATATGAAAAGCGGCCTCAATTTTAGTCCGATTTCAACAATTTTCAACGGTTTGCTTTTATGTGGCAAGCACAATAACCATACCGAGCTTGGTACAAATTGCTAGAACGGTTAGCGAGATACATATATGTGATCACAAGTGGGCGGTGCTACGCCCATTTTCCAAAATTTTGTCATAAACGTATTTCTTGGTAAAGAATTGTTGCAATCATCAATTTTGAATAAATTAGCTTCAATATTTACTGATTTATCGAAGA
>NW_023458561.1:18957844-18963207 GCF_013731165.1 Rhagoletis pomonella
AAAAAAAAAGTAATTTGACAACTTAAAATCATGATTTAACCGTGAACCTCCACGCAAGTCAAGATTTCGTATCGCGTCGAGAACTGTGGGGCGTTAGGGGGGCTAAAAATTACATAAATCTAGTTAGCGTCTCCCGCTCAAGCGAACTAAAGATAATAATAAATTTTAAGTAACTAAATAAGGAACTAAAAATTTTAAAATAAAATTAAAAAAACGTTTAATTTAACAAGGTTTTTGAGCTTTGTAGCACGATTTGTTTTTAGGAAAAATAGCAATAGCAACAAAGTCAAAGCGGTAGAAGTTATAGTCATAAGCCTTCTTTCTCTAGACTTCAGCAGTAATCGAAACCGCATCTATGATGTTCAAATCCAGCAGCGCTAACAACTGACCAATAACTCCCCGAAAATCAGATGGCGAGAAATGCACAGGACGCAGTTCAAGGACCTTAAATTTTGCGATCTCTTCCCAAAAATTATTTTCGTGAAATGTCAGAGAGGATGTAAAAATTAAATACAAAGGAAGTGCGGCTGAAGGGGTCAATATAAATTATTTTGGACTATTACAGATCCCTTGAAAACATCCCTGGAGACTATGGCAAAACTTAAAGAGAGAAACTTTCTGGAGATCACTCTATTTCCATATGATTGCTTCAACAATTTTGGAACAAATTTATCTTTTCTCCAAACGCAGTGTTCTACAATGCGAAACAAAATTTTGGAGCCATTGAACCACACAAGTGGTATAGTGTAAGGCTCATTTTACTGCCGGTTATAGAACTTTGCTTTCAGCTGCTATTTCTTAGTATTATATACCTACATATAAGGTAAACTTCAAAGGTTAGGGGGCCCGAGCCCGAACCTTCCGCCCCTTGGTAACGACGCCCATGGCTGAAGGCCATTTGTACATTAATAAGACTGCTGCAAACGAGCGTTACGTATACACATGCTGTGTATAACTTTGGAAACTGCTACTAAAATTATCATTTAAATGCTCCAATTTTTTTATTATTTTTTTTATTATGACGTTCTTACAGCAAACGAGCGATATTTATTTGCATAGATAGGTACTACACACACATGTATGTGCATATGTATGTTTGAATGTCTGTTCAATGCTTTAATTATAAAGACGACAGTAGACGATGCACGATTTTCGATTATGTCATTATTGTCATTGAATATCCATAAAAGAGAAGAAAATCTGAACATAATATTGATTAATTTGTTGTTTGGTACAAAAGTCTTGCAACTTGTGTAATTATTTGGGGTAATCAAGTCATGCAGCAACGTGGGCAATTTGCGGCATTGCTTTATAAAATAGGGTGCATTCCAAATCGCCAAAATACAAAGCATCGGTCTCTTTATTTTTCTAAATCGCACAATAAGAAAAAGGCTAGTTTGCGCAACTTAGTTGAAAACAGGCTCGACCCTATTAAGCTGGCATTTCAGGGTACTATTTGATATATATATAAAGAAAATTTGAAAGTTAGGGGGGCTCGAGCACCCCCCTGCCCCTACCTGGCTACGCCCATGAGCGGAACTCAGGTTGTTAATACATTTACAAAAACGTTACTAGGATGATATTAAAAATGCAGGCTTACATATGTATATACTTAACGCTACGTCAAATAGTTATAAAATAAAATAAAGTAAAATAAGATGGTATAAACCATCCGGGAGCCTACACTTGGCCTTAACTTCATATGTACACGTACACCTACGGTCATATAATTTCAGTGCTGCATTTTACTATTTTTCTTTTGTTGATTTAATATATATATAACAACAAGCATATAAATCGAAACTTTAAACTTTGTACGAAAATTATAAAAAATCTACAAATTTCATCAAAGATTGCATCAAAGATTCAAATTTTTTAATCCAAACTAAAAAAATCCAAGAGTTAGAAATTTTGTATTTAACTGGCAAATGTTAAACATTTTCTTCTATTTGTTTTTGTTATTTTTATGGCCTTATAACAATTATATTCAACAATTTTTATGAGCTCGAGGCCGTATTAAATGCAAACTTATTGTGGAAAAGCACCAATAAATTGAAAATTTGAAACAATTAACGGTAGTCCTAAATTTTTATATGAGAATTGAAGTCGGTTGTGTTTTTTGCTTAAAAAAAAATTAAAAAATTACCCCAAAACCCAGTATAAAAACTCATTTTGTGCCATGCCCGCTTTTATAATACCTACCACTTTGCGCCATAAGGAATTCATAATATATTCAACGGCATAGTTGCCAACTTGGTGCTTTAAGCACTAGATTTAGTGCTTTTTGAAAATTAAAACGCCAAAAAAAATTATTTAGTGCCTAGTGCCTTTTTAGTGCTTTTTTTCTGAACTAAAATTACTTCGAGATAGTTAAAACCTGAAATAGTTTGAAATTTTTAAGGCTGTGACAGCATTGAATTTACAAGAACCTACAAATTTAAATGGACTAAAATACAACCATGGTTAATAAAAAGCTGAAGTTGCAAACCCACCTTGTTAAATTCTATTCGCGTTGAAAATGCTAGTACGCAAGTAAGTTAAGTATTTCTTTTTTTCTTTTCTAATTATTTGTACAAATGTTTTTTTTTACCACCTGAGTAAAACACATCCTTTCTTGGTGCTGAATCCAAATCTGGCCTCACAATTGCTCTAGCACTAGAATTTTGAGATATCCTAACCTCAAAGTGCCATAAACACGGTTTTAGCGATATTTGAGGTTATATAATGAAAACATCAAATTATTTGCTCATTTATAATTAGGGCATCATTTTCGTTTGATGCGATTCGATTTTTCTTTCTCGAGATATACCAGTTTTTATGTGCAGTACTTCGGTATTATGTTATGAAAAAGCATCCCTTGATTAAAAAAAATTTGGTGCTTTTAGTGTGGTAAAACGCTTTTTTTTCCAAGTTTTTGGTGCTTTTTGAAAATCAAAAGATGGCAACACTGTTCAACGGCATCAAATTCCAGTACTTTAGCAAAAGCGATACCGCTTTCCTATAACCCAATTTTTTAGTGAGTGTAGGATTTATTTCGCATATCTCCATGCCAAGTTCCAATACTCTAGCAACAGATGCAGCTAAAATATTTTAGCAACAAGCACGTATACCAATTCGCGAGGACCACAAATGTATAGAAAAATTTATGAAATTGTACAGCATCTGGAAAAATATTCGCAAAACCGTCTCAGCTAAAAATCAATTTTCAAAAACCTCGTTGTAAGTTTATTTGACATCGCTGCACAAAATGCATTAGAGAGAATCAAAATAGCGGAAGATAAATTATTTTTGGAGAAGCAGAGAAAAAAAGGACGTCCAGGTTGCATGGCATGTGTTGATATGACTTTACATAGATTTTTCAAAGCCACCTACAAAACTGGGTCGAAGAAATGTTATGACGTCACGGTTAGCTGCAGCGCTTGATAAAGTAAGTGATGTAATGGCAGTACCTACATATACTTATACCTACATATACGTCGGGGAAAAACGTAAAGTGGTTGAGCGGCTGAAATCCCACGATCCAGTTGCAAAATTTATTAATAGCTGAAATACTTCCACTTTAGTGCACTTTCAACATTATAATTTACGCGATTTTGTTTCACGAAGTTTGGTTTGTCGCCGGCATTTTTGCAGTCTGACCCATCGACTTGGGGAAATTACTTTCGAATATTAAGAAGGTAGTGGGTCCAACTGCCGTTGTAAATGACACTGCCGAACAAGGTGTGAAAGTCATTCCTTTATTTTTAGTATGTAGTGGCATAAATTGAAGGGCTTCTGCTCTCACTACCCAAAGCAGAGCTTCCAGGCAGACTTTTGTGGTACGAACTTCAGAAGGCCTTTTGGGAGAAGTTTTTTAAAGGGGTTTTTTAATTCAGTCTCAAAATCCTTTTTGAATTTGATTTTTAATGCGAATAAAATAAATATATACATAAGTACATTCGCGTAAATTGTAAATAGGAGACCACTTTCCAGGAGCCATGAAGGGAAGCATTTCTTGAGCCTTTATTGGGTATATTTTATAGAATGGCTCCACTTAAGATAACCTACCTCAATTGTCTTCTGGTTATGCATATACAAAATGGAAAAAATTATCATGAAGCGCATTGTAGCAGATGCACTTAAGACCACTTTAAAGGCGCCAAACCTTTTCCCAAGTTACATCCAGAGATCCAGAGATTTTAAATATTTCAAATACATGTACTTAATATACAAATACGATAGACGTATTTGGACTTTATATTTTAATACTTTTTCAATAAAATATTTTTTATCCGCATTTTAAATAGATACTTTTTTTAAACAGTATTTGTATTATATATTTTAAGATACTTTTTCTACAATTCCTTGTTCGTCATGAATATAACAAACTTTTCCTTTACAAAACTGTCATTAAATTTTTTGGAACTTGAAAATTTCGGTTTACCAAAAGGTAAGTAGGCCATGCAAAGCGTGAAATTGTCGCACGACGCCGCTGGTTGAAAACTTTCTTATTCTCCCCTCTTCACTTTTTCATTGCTTTTTACGCGTACTGAAATGTGAATAACCCGTATGGGCTTGTAACAGGCAAAACGAATCGAGATAGATAGATATAGAATGAAAAGAGAAACCGATTAAGCGGATACTGTCTGTCCGTCCGTCCGTCCGTCTGTGCACACGATAACTCGAGTAAAAATTGAGATATCTTAATGAAACTTGGTACGTGAACTTCTAGCGGGCATGGGATGGATGGTATTGAAAATGGGTAAATCGGACAATAACCACGCCTACCCCCCATATAACTACTGAAGATTATTCACTCAAATAAAATTATGGTCACTTTTCATATAACGGTAAATTTCAGAAATTTAAGGACACTAATTTACTCAAAATTTATACTAACAAAAGAAGTAACATTATTTGAAATTTTGGAAAATGGGCGTGATACCGCCCACATATGACTAGATAAGTTTATCTCATTATGTCTAACTGAACGTTCTGTCGAAGTTGTTTAAAGTAGGGGTTAACCCACCCCGGCTTACCATGTAGCGGTAGTTTTCGTAAAGGTGAAAAACATATAATTAATACTTGCGCCGAGTTTTTAATGTTTGACTCCGCCCGAACTTAGACTTTATAACTGATTTTAATTCACTTAATTTTGCGATATGATTAATTCGAGATCTTTTACCCAAATGTCATGTTCTGTGCAGCAGATTTTTTTTTTTTTAGTATCAACAATAGCAATCATACATTTAAGAGCTATGCAACAAAAGCAAAAAGGCAATTTGCTTTACTATAAATTAACCTTTGCGGCGAAGCTTTGAGCAACAATTTAACCAAATGGCATGTCTTCAACAGCACAGTGTAGGAAGAAAACAATATTGTCC
>NW_023458561.1:18963307-18964688 GCF_013731165.1 Rhagoletis pomonella
ATGGCATGTCTTCAACAGCACAGTGTAGGAAGAAAACAATATTGTCCGACAATTTATATTTAATACTTGCTCCGGGTATTTAATGTTCGGCTCCGCCCGAACTTAGACTTCCTTAATTGTTAGAATGTTCTTTGAGAAATCTAAAGATATATCTTCCATAGTTCATGCCAACTGCTTTCTACATATGTTTTTCTTTAAATATTCGTAAAAAAATCGGAACAAACTTCCGATACTCTTAAAGATTTCGGGAGCTTTTGTTTGCAGGGTATGTATTTACGTGTATTTGGCCTTGGTGTTAACTATAAATCTGAAAATTTTTAAGTCCGAATAAGAGCATGTTGTTGTGATTCACCGGCACCTTCATACATATACATAAGTATGCTTGAAGTAAAAGGTCACTCCGAATACTTCAGTTGTGTTAAATGTTGCGGTGTGAGGGTAGGGTAGCCAGATGCGCTGATTTAATCAACACATCTGCTGATTTTTATACCCGAGCGCACTTGTGCACAAGGGTATTATAACTTTGTTCACATAACGGTTGTTTGTAACAGGCAAAACGAATCGAGATAGATATAGACAAATGTATACATAAATGATCAGAATGAAAAGAGAAATCGATTAAGCGGTGACTGTCTGTCCGTCCGTCCGTCCGTCCGTCCGTCCGTCTGTGCACACGATAACTCGAGTAAAAATTGAGATATCTTAACGAAACTTGGTACGTGAACTTCTTTTGGGCGTGGGACGGATGGTATTGAAAATGGGCGAAATCGGATAATAACCACGCCTACCTCCCATATAACGGTAATTTTAAGAAATACGAAAACTGCGATATTTTAGTAACTACTGAAGCTAATTCACTCAAAACTGATACTTACAATTAGTTTCAGACGGAAAACATGAATATTATAAATTTTTGGAAAATGGGCGTAGCCACGCCCACTTATGGTTACATGTGTATATCTTGGTAACCGGTTCACCAATTTCTTCCAAACTTGGCACAGTTGTTGGCCTTAGTACAGCTTACTAAATGGCTGAAAATTTTAAAAATCGGACAATAACCACGCCTACCTCCCATATAACGGTAATTTTCAGAAAAACGAAAACTGCGATATTTTAGTAACTACTGAAGATAATTCACTCAAAATTGATATTTGCAATGAGTTTTAGACGAAAAATAAGAAAGATAGAAGAAATTTTGGCGAATGGGCGTAGCCACGCCCACTTATGGTTACATGTGTATATCTTGGTAACCGCTACACCAATTTCTTCCAAACTTGGCACAGTTGTTGATCCTGGTACAGCATACCAACTGGCCGAAAATTTCTAAAATCGGGCAATAACCACGCCCACATCCCATATAACGGTAATTTCGAGAAATACA
>NW_023458561.1:18964788-18965788 GCF_013731165.1 Rhagoletis pomonella
CAATAACCACGCCCACATCCCATATAACGGTAATTTCGAGAAATACAAAATCTTCGATAAATCAGTAAATATTGAAGCTAATTTATTCAAAATTGATTATTGCAACAATTCTTTACCAAGAAATACGTTTATGACAAAATTTTGGAAAATGGGCGTAGCACCGCACACTTGTGATCACATATATGTATCTCGCTAACCATTCTAGCAATTTGTACCAAGCTCGGTATGGTTATTGTGCTTGCCACATAATAGCAAACCGTTGAAAATTGTTGAAATCGGACTAAAATTGAGGCCGCTTTTCATATAACGGTAAATTTCAGATATGCTTGAAACTGCAATATTTCGAAATTTAAGGACGCTAATTTACTTAAAATGTATACACCCCGGCTTATCATGTAGCGGTAGCTTTCGGAAAGGTGGAAAACATATATTTAATACTTGCGCCGGGTATTTAATGTTCGGCTCCGCCCGAACGTAGACTTTCTTACTTGTTTCTATTGTACTGATTTTAAAGAACCCGAAATCAGTACGCAAAATCTACTGATTTTCTGAGTTTTAATGAGTTTTATATTTAATTAATATTTTTGAGAATTGGTATACAAAAAATTTACTTGAGGTTAACATGTTCAAAACAATGGGTTTTGACAACTCGTACTTGTGAGCAGAATGAAACAATTTATTGAACGTGTAAATGTAGCGTTTATTAAATGGAAACCATTTTTCAAAAGGTTTCACATTGAAATTATTTCGTTTCCTAGCGTTTCGCAAAATATCTGCTTGTGAGTACAACTCCACAACAAGCTCTTTAGGCGTTTGGCGCGTTTCCGGCTTTCAGCTACACAATGATTTGTTTGAGAATTAACTATATTTTTATTAAAAAAAAAATTACATTAAGTAAGGAAAAAAAAATTTCAAAATTTGTCAATACATTTTACTGCTGTTTTTGTGAACACAGCTGTACACACATACGTAATACTTTTATTTTGTTTTAAACTTATGA
>NW_023458561.1:18965888-18967318 GCF_013731165.1 Rhagoletis pomonella
GCAGTTTTCGTATTTCTGGAAATTACCGTTATATGGGAAGTGGGCGTGGTTACTGTCCGATTTCGCCCATTTTCAATACCAACCTACCTTGGATTAACAGAAACCTACATACCAATTCCAATTTTTGCTCGAGTTATCGTGTACACGGGCGGACGGACAGACGGACAGACGGACGGACAGACAGACATGGCTTAATCGATTTCTCTATTCATTCTGAGCATATATGTATACATTTGTCTATATCTAACTCGATTCGTTTTGGCTGTTACAAACAACCGTTATGTGAACAAAATTAATAAATATGCAAAACATGTGAAAATATGCAAAACATAATAGGTCCAAATTAACTCACTTCTTCCTATAATGAGTTTCTACTCAGGTCCGGACTTTCTGTGATGTTAAGCAAAAATAATCACATGCATAAATATCCGAGCTCTAATTATAAGCCATAAGATATGCTTTTAAATTTCGTTTACGTACGTATGTATGTGTATGCCCGAAAATGTCTTTAACTTTATTTGTAGCACCTCATATTTTCTCAAACATGAGCATTATATTTGAAAACTTCCCAAAGTTATTAAAAAACCAGTTATGATTTTTTCGAGTGACAATGAAAAAATTATTAAATTCAGTACTTTTTCGCCTAAATAAACGTTTTAAGGGCAAAATTGTTCATATACTTGAGATGTTTCTTATTGTACTTGTTTACGGAACCCCATTGATTGAAATAAATGTAAGAAGAATGCTTAAGCGTTTTTTGGCGAGAGAAGGGGTGACACTAACAAAAAAAACAGCTGGTGGAATTTGCTCATATACTCGATTTGACCCAAATAGAAAAAGGGATTAAAAAAGGATAATTAAGGAATTTCAACAATCTGAGCCTGCACAATACTTAAATGGCATGTAGTCAATATATTCTTACAGTTTCGAGACTTTTCATTGATCCCAGAAAATTATATTGATCGCATAAGGCAAGAAATTAATTTCTTACGTGTAATTCCTATTGGAAAACTAAACGCGCGACGCAGGACCTCTTAGAATTGTCCTAGAGAGGGAAGATTCATGCAGGATCATTACTATAACAAATGCTAAAACTTGAGTCTTATTCTGGTCGCATTGCAGTTTTTTTTTACGTGGTCTAATATATATATGTATGTATATATATATTTTTTTATACCCGAGCGCACTTGTGCACAAGGGTATATTAATTTTGTTCACATAACGGTTGTTTGTAACAGCCAAAACGAATCGAGATAGATATAGACAAATGTATACATAAATGATCAGGATGAAAAAAGAAATCGATTAAGCCATTTCTGTCTGTCCGTCCGTCTGTCCGTTTGTCCGTGTACACGATAACTCGAGCAAAAATTGAGATATCTCAACGAAATTTGGTATGTAGGTTTCCCTTAATCCAAGGTAGGTTGGTA
>NW_023458561.1:18967418-18967796 GCF_013731165.1 Rhagoletis pomonella
ACATAACGGTTGTTTGTAACAGCCAAAACGAATCGAGATAGATATATGTATACATATATGCTCAGAATGAATAGAGAAATCGATTAAGCCATGTCTGTCTGTCCGTCCGTCTGTCCGTCCGTCCGTGTATACGATAACTCGAGCAAAAATTGAGATATCTCAACGAAATTTGGTATGTAGGTTTCTGTTAATCCAAGGTAGGTTGGTATTGAAAATGGGCGAAATCCGACAGTAACCACGGCCACTTCCCATATAACGGTAATTTCCAGAAATACGAAAACTGCGATATTTTAGTAACTACTGAAGATAATGCACTCAAAATTGATATTTGTAATAATTTTCAGACGAAAAATAAGAATATTATAAATTTTTGGAAAA
>NW_023458561.1:18967896-18970572 GCF_013731165.1 Rhagoletis pomonella
ACTAGAACCGAACCAGTTCTGCACTAGTTCGTTTCCCTACAGGGTATTATATACACTTAAGGCTCTATTAGTTAATGCATCGTAAGTTTAGGATTTTCGTAAAATTTTCGAAAACGCTGTAACAGTTTATAAATTAATATTTGTATAGAAAATATAATAATTTCGACGAATTTTTTATAAAACTAAAATTATCAAAAAATTAAATAGTCCCCTGACAACCAATTGTTTCGATGAGCTCGACAACCGTACAAGTTACATTTTCGTACATTTTCGAATAACATAACCAGTTTGCAATTTGTTTGAAAATGAGGAGAAAAATCATACATGTCCGTGACTTGTACGGTTTTTGATCTCAACTATAGTTAATGCCACCATATAAGTAAATATTTAAGAGAAACAACCAACCAAGAGATCAACAAAATCTATCATTATTTTGTAATGAGAGCAACTCGTTTTTTCCTGCGACGTCGTTTTTTCTGTGCAAAATGGAATTTCAGAAAACATTATCGAAGAATATTAGGGCTTAATGTTGACTAGCAGAAAAAGGCACCCATTTACTTTGAAGCAAATACTGATTTTAAGAACTAGTGGCCTGATTTCTTTAAAAAAAAACGTATAGCACACGAGGCACCGGTTCCAAGAAAGAAAGGTTTTTTGTGTCAAACTATAATCAGGTCCTGTATGAAAGTTCAAATCCGGGATATGTGAAAACGTTGGAGTAGATATATGTGTAGAAGGTTTTCACACCCATACTTAAGTTGCTCAACGGATATAAGAGTAGCCGACATCTGCCCAATATTAAGGAATATAAAGAACATCTTTCGATCAATGAAAGAAAAAATCGTGGACATTTAAGGTATTTAAGGTATTCACAAGGTATCGTAAGCGTCGTTATGTCTTAAAGTCGTAATATTTTGTAATGTAAAATAACCGTTGAAATGGTTTTAAAAGATTCGTAGCGTATAAGAGCTATTTATACAATTTATATCGGTTTAGCAACATTTTGGTGTAGTTTCAAATCCTCCAAAGGCAGTGTCACACGAAAGTTACATTTGAACAGATTTGTACATATTTTATATTAGGCATTGGTATAAAATAAAAAAAAATTTAACTACATTTTTTTAGTCACGCGATTGGTACAATACCACGAACATCTATTGACACATTTGAACAAAATATTTTCCGCGATTGGAATAAAGAAAAATATTTGTGCATTCAAACGATTGGGATACGATTTGGCAAATTCACAATCATGTGACAAAAAGCATAATATGCTAATTAAATAAATTAATATTCACTTGCTTCTATTTACATATATCCGAGTTCAAAAACCTTACAAGTCCACCCCCCCCCTTTTCATCTGTCATTGGAAGTCCATTGTATTTTCTAAAAATCCATCATTAATAATACATTGAAACCACGAGATCAAATGCTTTTCTATGTATACCCATGATCTTTGCCAAGTAGTTTCAGCATTAAAAGGTTTTTACTGATCATTTCGGAACCCTGATTTTGAGCTAGGTTGTCGAATTCACCGATTCAACTAGTATATATCTATCTATTCTATAGTTAACATTACTTTAAAGTTTTGTGCACAGAGTTTGTTCCAAATACTGATATTTTCGTCGTTTTAACCCTGGAACACTAATCAGTTTTTTAATACATAAACACTAATTACACTGGATCACAAATTTTTGTTTGGTTTTTGTTCTCCAAACGCCACTATCCAGTTTCTATGCATAATTGCTCGGTGATTCCGAAAATCGAGTTAATTTTTTTATATGGATACATTTTCCAGATATTTGCAATTTACCGTTATTCAGCATAAAACAAAAAGTAGTTCCGCTTAATCACGTATGTATATCTTATGAATGAATTAAATTCTCCATATACACATCACTTTCCGATAGGACTGATAGTTTCTGATAAATTAATTCCATTCCATTTATGCTACTTTTCTGATACGTTGTAATATATGGTGCATGCGAGTAGATACAAAAAAGTAGTATTTACAATGCAAATACATATCGTGTAATAGCGCTGTAAGTAGCATTGAAAAATCTGATTCCCGAAAAATTCGGATGTTCCGGTGTGGGGAGTCGTTACGAATTCGTTAAGATGGATCGAAAGACTTTCGACTTTTTTCAGAAAAGTCTGATTTCGGACAAAGTCGGATGCTTTGGTTTGGTGGATTGTCACTTAAGGAATCTGTTAAATGAGCTTTGCGTGTAAAGCTTGCTAAACAGTTCAATGCGAGCGTGACCGTGAACGTTCACAAAGGCAAAACATTCCATTTGTATTCTTAGGGCCGGTTACTCAATATCTGGTTAACGCTAATCTCCCGTTAAACATAGTTATCGACGTTACCGACTCCCTGTTGTATGCATGGTGTGAGCTTAAAAAAGGCATATTATGCATTTTAAAGGCCGGTCACTCAAAGCCTGGTTGACACTAATCATCGGTTAAACATCGACATCGACGTTGCCGACCGTGTTATATGCATGGAGTCGAAAACGTCGATAACGATATTAACCGCTGATTAGTGTCAACCATGCTTTTAGCAACCGGCCCTAAATTCGTTTTTATTCTATAATTCTGAAAGATATTTTAATTCTTTATCTTTTGATGTACCAACTATTGCAAAAAGTTAAGTAATAACGAAGATATTGGTCAAAA
>NW_023458561.1:18970672-18972840 GCF_013731165.1 Rhagoletis pomonella
TTGCGCAACCTGGGTATTTTTATTTGATCGCTTATAACTTACGTAGTTTTGCATCGATTTTCTTCGATGATACCTTATTTTTTTTGTAATATAACAGAGCTTAGGGAGAAAAAAAAATCTGCAAAAAAATAAAAGGTTTTCGAGATCCTTCCCCGCAAAGTACAATTTTTTTTATATTTTTACAAAAAAAATTGAAAAAATCGGTAATGATTGTTCGTTATCTTTGAATCTACAGGGCCTAGCATAAAGTGTTGTATGCACAGCTTATAGAAAATTTTATTACCTTTTAAAAGCTTTAAACCGTTTTGGAATTGCTTAATTCGTTCTTGAGATATATATGATTAAGTGGACCCAAGTTTTTTTTTTTTGCAAAAACGGTAAATTGCAAATATCTCAAAAACGGTACCATAAAATTAAAAATAACCTTGATTTTCGGAATCAGGGGGTGATTCTACATACGAATTTCATAACGGCGTCTCTGGTAAATTTTGTCCGTCGACCAGTGTATTTTAAGTTAGACCTCTAGCAATACATCGGTGAAAACTGCATTCAAATCCACGCATTCGTTTTCGAGTGATGCGCGAACAAACATACAGACAGACAGACAGACAAAAATTCTAAAAATGGTTGATTTGGCTTCTGGTGCTCTAATAAAGACCCCCACATACATTTTTCTTTAATATCTATAATGTACAGACATCGACCTGTTACAATTTTATTATATGTATAGATATTTGGTAATTTGGTAACTTATTTTTCAATCTTTTTTCAATTTCTGTTACAAACAAAAAACAAGTGTGATGTATTATACGGTTTATGGAGAATTTTATTGGCTTTCATTTGCTATATTTTATATTAAGATTGTAAAATTGGTTCATAAGATATACGTGATTAAAAGGAACCAATTTTTGCTTTAAGCAGAATAACGGTAAATTGAAAATATGTTGAAAACGTATCCATAGAAAAAAAAACTAAATCCATTTTCGGAATCACCGAGCAGTTCTACGTAGGAATTGGATGGTGGCATCCACAGAACATTTTTGCTGTAAGCCAGTGTTATTAGAACACTGAACCAGTGCTTAACCTAAAGACTGTTTTAATCTACACCTTTTTAAGTTTTAGTTCAGAAAGTTGCAATTTAAATTCAGAATTTCCACTTTAAATTCAGAAAGTTGCAATTAAAATTCAGAATTTCCATTTAAAATTCAGAAAGTTGCAATTCAAATTCAGAATTTCCATTTTAAATTTAGAAATTCAAATTCAGAAAATTACATTTCAAATTCAGAATTTCCATTTCGAATTCAGAAACTTTCATTTCTAGTTCAGAAAGTAAGAATTTATAATCAGAAAATTTCCATTTCAAATTCAGAAATTTACAATTTAAGTTCAGACAATTTCAAATTAAGTTTAGAAAAGTATATACCTTGCATTCAATGGAAATATACAAATGTGTATATTAAATTTGTGCAAGTCTTTAGCTCTATGTATGTAAGGGCCGATGATTAAATAATACTTTAAAATTTAAAGGATGCTTTATTTGGCTCATCGATTTCATAAAGCTACTTTAAAGTTAAAGCTACTCATAAAGGCTTTTTAGTTAAATACCCAAAGTGGAAATTTAAATGACTATGAAAAAAGTATGTTATTTTCGTAGCATAATTTCATATTTATGAGAATCAGCTGATGCAATTTTGCCGAGATCAGTAATGCCAACTTTGTTATTTTCATTTAAATGAACTGCATTTTTCAAATGCCATTGTATTATGAAAACAATTCTTGTTTAAAATACATTTAAATTACACTTTAACTAAAAGGAAACTTTTGTAACAGGAACTTTAAGTATTTCGTTATGAAATTGGCACTAATTATTATTTTTTTTTTCATTTAAGGGAAAGAGTAACAATTCAACCTTTGCAGTACATACTTAGCATGAAATGAATAGTAATGCTGTGTTACTCGAGCACAATCTCCACCTGATATGGCACCTTTGCATGATCAATCTTTTTCCAAGTACTGCCACCTCTGCTCCGTGAATCCTGGGCCCTCAACAATGGGCACATCCATACTTGGTTTGAAAAGTTTTTTCATTTTAGACCATATTGTTTCTACTGGATTTAGCATAGATATTTCTCAAGCCAAGATAAAGGAAGGTATTTTTGTTGGACCAC
>NW_023458561.1:18972940-18996469 GCF_013731165.1 Rhagoletis pomonella
AGCTGTACACACATACGTAATACTTTTATTTTGTTTTAAACTTATGAACTTTTATATTGATAATACTGCATGTATTTAAACGTCTATTAGTTATTTTTTGCTAAATTATTGTGCTGTTATTTGGTTGTTATATTGTTAATAAATGGTAAAGACGCTTAAAAAAGCGAGCTGATTTTTCGGGCAACCTTTGGTGAAAGTGATAAAAATAGAACAATTTTCAGGCCTCACATCTCTTCTTTAAGCACTGACGAACAATTTCGAGCTAAAAAATATACCAATCATCTCAAAACAAATGATTTTCTTAAAATTGAAGAGCTTTTAATAAATGCATATAGTTAAAACATTTTCATTGACTAAATATAGGCAAAAAGTTTGCCTTGGCATTGTGAAAATTTTGATGATGAGAAGGGTAAAAGTAAAGGGCCAAGACTGTTCTTTCGCAACAGAAAAAATAGCTATCTTTACTTAAGAACTAGAGCGATGGAAGACCACTTAATTGCGCCAGTTTCTGTTCTCTTAAACTTTGGAATTCGTATACTACTGAGTCCAAAATATTGTTTAACGAAAAATGCTTGCCCCAAAGCATTGCTTCATAATTTTTTGGAATTATTGACCATTCCTTACAGCTTAATTTTTCTTATGTGTGTATATGGGTCTTCACACCAAGCTAGGTATGCGTTAACTCGGTGTCCGGTAATTTTTTCTAATGTATTTTGTTTGTGTAAAATAGTGTTACACAAACAAAATACATGGGAAAAATTACCGAACATCGAGTTACCGAGTACCAAGCTTTGGTTTGAAGCCCCATTATAATTTTCACTACTTGCTACATCTTTCACACGAGGTTCTTTTACATAGATACAGTTGGAGGTTTAGATCTACGCTTAGTGCGCGAAAGACCTTTGTGTGGTATCTGCGCCGCTTAGCCTTCTTATCGTCCAGTATTTTCCTATGGCGTTCCCAATTAGGATTCCTAAGGACCCTACTATTTCTTTTGGGAGAGATCAAAATGTCGAAGCTTATGTATTTGCGGTCAGAGAACGACGGTGCCTACAGCACCCTCCAGTTATTCACCTTCGTATCACTAAGAACGTTCCTGGACGCCGCTCCGTTTCCGACTTGGGGCCAGAAACTAGGCTGCCAGAAGCGAGCCAAGGTTCCTGGACTAAAGGCGCATTATAGCCGGCCCCCTCAAAGTTGAGGAGAAGCTCGATTAAGGCGATTTTACTTTAAGGAGATTTATTTGGATTCAGTGTCCAGCTCACCCGCCTCCACATTCCGTAGGTCGAGAGAGTACTGCAGGATCTCTTCGATGCCGAGATCCTGCTCCACTTCCCCAGCCTTAAGCGTGTTGTGATTGTTGTCGGCATGGTTTCGCTATTTTAGACGAAGGCAAATGCTAAATACGCCCCAAGCCATCTTGCCAAATCGAGCATATAGAATTTTCTCTTTCTTCTTCTTTTTTGGCGCTGTAACCGCCTAAGCGATTTTGGCCGAGTTCAGCAAAGCACGCCAGTCGTTTCTCCTCTGTGCCAACTGACGCCAATTGGAAACGCCAAGTGAAGCCAAGTCCTTCTCCACCTGATCTTTCCATCGCAGTGGGGGCCTCCCTCTTCCTCTGCTACCACCAGCGGGTTCCGAGTTGAATACTTTCAGAGCTGGAGCGTCGGTGTCCATTCGAACGACATGACCAAGCCAGCGGAGCCGCTGTATTTTAATTCGCTGCACTATGTCCATATCGTTGTAAAGCTCATACAGCTCATCGTTCCATCGTCAGCGGTACTCGCCGTCGCCAACGCGAAATGGACCGTAAATCTTCCGCAAAATCTTTCTCTCAAACACCCCAAGAGCCGCCTCATCGGATGTTGTCATTGTCCATGCTTCTGCGCCATATACCAGCACGGGCATGATGAGTGACTTATAGAGCGTGGTTTTCGTACATCGAGAGAGGACTTTACTCCTGAATTGCCTACTCAGTCCAAAGTAGCACTTGTTGGCAAGAGTGATTCTACGTTGGATTTCAATGCTGACATTATTATCGGTGTTAATGCTGGTTCCCAAGTAAACGAAATTCTCTACTTTCTCGAAATTGTAACTGTCAACAGTGACGTGGGTGCCAAGGCGCGAATGTGCTGACTGTTTGTTTGATGACAGGAGATACTTCGTCTTGTCCTCGTTTACCACCAGACCCATGCGCTTTGCTTCCCTATCCAACTTGGAAAAGGCAGAACAGACTTCGCGGTTTTTGTTACCGATGATGTCGATGTCATCGGCATAAGCCAGCAATTGCACGCTCTTGTAGTAAATTGTTCCTGAGCGGTTCAGTTCTGCAGCTCTTATTATCTTCTCCAACATCAGATTAAAGAAGTCACATGAAAGGGAGTCGCCCTGTCTGAAACCCCGTTTTGTGGCGAACGGCTCGGAGAGGTCTTTTCCAATTCTGACGGAGCTGGTGGTATTGCTCAACGTCATTTTACACAGCCGTATGAGTTTTGAGGGGATGCCAAATTCAGACATAGCGGCGTATAGGCAACTCCTTTTAGTGCTGTCAAAAGCGGCTTTAAAGTCGACAAATAGGTGGTGAGTGTCGATCCTTTTCTCGCGGGTCTTTTCCAAGATTTGGCGTATTGTGAATACCTGGTCTATGGTGGATTTGCCAGGTCTGAAGCCACACTGATAAGGCCCAATCAGTTCATTGACGGTGGGCTTCAGTCTTTCACATAATACGCTCGATAAGACCTTGTAACCTATGCTTAGAAGGCTGATCCCGCGGTAGTTGGCGCGAATGGCGGGGTCACCTTTCTTGTGGATTGGGCAGAGCACACTTAAATTCCAGTCGTCGGGCATGCGTTCATCTGACCATATTCTGCACAAGAGTTGATGCATGCACCTTATCAACTCCTCGCCGCCGTACTTGAATAGCTCAGCTGGCAGGCTGTCAGCTCCAGCGGCTTTGTTGTGTCATAGTCAGGCGGTGGAACGTCGACTCCGTCATCATCGACTGCGGGCTCGGGTTCTTCTTCTCCACAACTTTCTGTGCTGCTGCCATTTAGTAGGGCGGAAAAGTGTTCCCTCCATAATTTAAGTACGCTCTGGACATCAGTTACTAGGTCGCCATTATTGTTCTTACAGGAGTGCGCCCCGGTCTTTAAACCTTCCGTAAGTCGCCTAACTCTCTGGTAAAATTTTCGGGCATTCCTCCTGTCGGCCAGCATTTCAAGCTCTTCGCACTCACATATTTCTGCCTCTCTCTTCTTGTTGCGGCAAATACGTCTCGCTTCCCTCTTCAGATCCCTATAGCGGTCCCACATAGCGCGCGTTGCGCCCGATCGCAGCGTGGCCCTGTAGGCGGCATCTTTTTTCTCTGCAGCTTCCTGACACTCCTCATCGTACCAGTTGTTCTTTCGGGCTCGCTGAAATCCGACTACTTCTTCGGCGGCGGTACTTAATGAGCGGGAAATGTGGTTCCACTGCTCGCATATGTCGGTTTGTTGAAGAGTGCTCTCTGAGAGCAGGTGTGAGAGTCGAGTAGCGAAAGCGCTGGCCGTTCTCGGCCGTGTTATTTATCTGAAGAATGTAGTGCTGGTCACCCTCATTTGATAATGACTTGGCCACGCTCAACACATACCAGTCAGCCGTAGGTACGTCGGGGTTCTGGTTTTGCAGTAGGTGCAGCGCATGCTCCGGTTTCACCTCGCGAGGGATGTAGACCTTCGCCTTTTGGATCGACGGAATCTGGCTGCGATCTACTATCTCGAGTGATGCACCCCCATAGGCCTTGAAGGTCTTTTACGCTCCCATTATCCATGCTAGTGATGGATCATCCTAACAAATTATAATTGCTGCCTCCTCTTCCATACATCGCGGCCTTTTGCTCGCCTGCACCGCCACTATTTGCTCTTCGAACCGGTTTGCGAACTTCGGATGCTTAACTGAGAATTGTGGCTTCGCAGCGTAGTAAGCTCAGCCCTTCTATACTTCCTCCCTAGCCCAGCCAACCTTTTGTGTGTATAGTCTTATTTTTCCTTTCGATACTGGTTCAGAAGCCAGAGCCAAAAATCTATAAAATTTAAAAAACTTTAATTATCAGTTTAATTTTCAGATTGTGAATGAAACGGAAATACTCTCCGATTGTAACACCCTAATATGCGTGAAGTAACTGCAAATTCATTTTAGTTCTCTCTAGCCTTCACCCTGGGGTCATAGTAGCTAAGTTGAGCAATTTTAATTTTGTTTCGCACTTTTTGCACCATGTCCACTTTGTATTTCTCTCGCGTGCTTTTTAAGTAATCGTCAACTTGGATGGAAAGTGTGCGGCTACTTCGCCGGGATCGCGTTGATTGCCACGCATTTGCATCAGTCGCTGGAACACACAACTTACGTGACACAATTAAATATTTTCCTGCAAAGAAGAGTCCTGGGTTCTGGGAATATAAAAACCAATAAGCCGTTAGTTAGACAGCAAAATCCAAGCCGGGAAAATGCAACTCATCCGGAGGAATGCAAAGTGCTGTCGTATACATACATCCATACATGTGTACATGAATATATGCACATATATTCATGTACATATATGTATGTGCATTAGAGTGACGGTTAACTATATGGAACGATTTTAAGGTAAATTTTTGTATGGTCACACCCCTTTCCTAAGAGTTCGTATATATGTATGTATGTATATGTGGCGTGGCGTAATCGATCGAACATTTTGATTCTGTGCTTAATATCGTCGAAAAATTACATTGCCGAAAAATAAAAACTGCTTAACAACTTAGTTTAGGGATCCTTACGGTATGTCTTAAAAAAATTTCGAAACCTAAAATGATGAAAAGTAAAAAGCCTTGACTGATCGAAATAAGAAATGTCGAAAAGATAACAAAGATCGAAAACTGGGAAATTGCCATTTCTTAAGTAAAACAATGGGACTTCAAATTAAATATTTTTTTTTGATTTTGTTGCTAATTACGATGGTATCATTTATATTTCAGCCACTTTTCAGTTCGTATATAATTATTCGTACAGATGAAAAACCATTAATTAATTTGGTTCCAATTTTAAGAAATGTAAGGATTTGCAAAACAAATGTATGACACATATTTTCAAGACACTTTTCACCATACATACATACATAGATCAGTACTTATAAGGATGTACAAATGTTATTAACATTAACATCAATACAGAAACTAACATAGGGAAGTGGAATTTGCTAATTTTTTAATACCTCCATTTTAGAGAAATCGTTTTTTTACTAAGGATATTTTTAATATGATTTCTTCTTTTGGTAAAGTGATTTAGGTTAAGTGGCACCTTCGGTTATAATTAAATTAAATTTATTTTGAACAATTATATATACGTTCCTTAAATAACTTATTAATTTAAACACTTCAATTATTATATGCAATCTTCCGTACTACGCTTCCATTGTATTTTGGGTTGTTGGATCATTGCTCTCCATTTGGCCAGTTGTTAACCAAAACTATGGCGGATTCTTTAATTAAAGGTGGTTTTGTAGAATAGAACTCAAAACAACAATATGTATGTACATTAGCGTGGTCCAAAAATAGTTGAATATAATTATGCTCTCACCCCTTGCACTTTTCTAAACGGAAAAAAAGATAGACCGTTTTTGTTTATAAAAAATTGTGTTCAGAACTCTCAAAGTCTACGAAGTTGTCCATGTATTTTATATTAAAAAACACTTGTTCGTAGAAATTGTATAGAATTCTTCAATATCAATATTTTTCGATCCGAAAACTGTTTCTCTTTGGGAGAATTCCAGTAACAATACTTAATTGTATATTTCACCAAATTTTAAAACTAATAATTTTTTAAAGATCCCTCAACACCCCCTTATTAAACAGACGGAAAGTTTGTAAATATCATTTTTTTTTACAAAAAATGCGGGTTTCCTCTTTTCCATTTAGAAAAATCTTAGGGGATGAGAGATTAGCATTTTTTTTTTACCATCCTAATATACATACATACATAAGTATGCAATGTAAATTTGAATTTAATTAGCCTTTAGAAATTGTGTAATGACTGATGTGTGAAATTCGCGCGAATTGTACACATATTATTGCTTTTCGGAATATTTTTATTCGGTCTTTTTTTTTTTTTTTTTGTTTCTAAATTTAAATTTTCGACATATCTTAGCAGACCCCCTGGTTGGTTGGTAGAAACGTCGCTAGCAAAGTTCGGTAGTCGGAACAAAACAAACAACATTTCGGAGAAGACATCCGCTCCCACACCGCAGTTCATTTTGGACCCGTCAGTAGAGACTTAAGAAGAATTCTCCTCGACTATCCTGCCCTGCTCCAATCCCGTCTAGAAGGAGACTTCACCTGGAGGTTTTTCTTTAAGTCTGTCGTAGGAGGTACATAATGTGATCGTATCCCTTATTCAAAAAGCTTGTCAAGAATGCCACTATGACCGTGCTGCCGCGCCCTCCAGCAGCCTGACTCCTTGAGTCTGATTGCTGAGGATGCAGCAGTTTGGGGGTGTGGAGGTTCATTGGCAGTTGATGCAGGATCACATTAAGCGCATACGATGGACACGACTTAATTGCACCTGTAGCACCTGCAGAAGCTGCTCTTTGTATACTGCCAAATTTTCTGACGTTGTATTGTTTTTCTAGTACCAGCCACCAAACTAACGCCCCGTAAGTTAGAATTGGTCGTATGGTAGCCGTTAACACCCAGAGGGCAAGCTTTGGCTTTAGTCCCCAGTTTATACTGAAAATTCTATTGCAATAGGCTATGCAGGCTCTATCTATGCGCCTCTCTATATTTGTCTTCCAGCTCAGTTTGGTGTCTAATATGACTCCGAAGTATTCCGCCTCGGAGGACAATGTGAGGATCGTTCCATTAAGGGAATTGTGGTAATTTTGTTTTCTTGGTAAACAGCATCAGTTCTGTTTTGCTGGGGTTGACACCCAGGCTACTTTCTATAGCCCAGGTGAAATCCTAGAGGGAAGAGTCTGATATGCACCTGCATATGCTACCACTTGCACCCCACCTTTGTTGAGATCCAGTAAAACGCCGCGCACTACCACCACTCATAATAGCGTGGCATAACGGTATAGCGTTGCTGAACCAATGGTTGAAATTATGATTCTGTTTCTGAGCATTTGTTCGATCAACTCGCATATGTGGTCAGATATTCCCATCTTCACAAGAGATGGAACAATTGCTTCGCTTGTAATGTTATTGAAGGCCTCCAATATGTTGAGGAAGGCCGCCAACGTCTACTGCTCGTAATGGAGTGATTTTTCAATCTCGCCCACGACTTCATGAAGAGCAGTTTCAGTTGACCTGTCCTTAATGTATGCATGTTTTTCCAATACATTTAGTAGGAAAGATGTAAGACTTATTGGTCTGAAGTGTTTTGCGCTTTCGTGATTTCTTCTTCCTGGTTAGGGAATGGAGACAATTTTGACTCTTTTTCCAGCTTTTCGGAATGTATGTCAAGCTAATACTGGCTTTTTAGACCCTTTCTAGCCAGGATAACAGGGCTCTAGTAATATTTAGAGAATTTTCGGCATGATACCGTCTGGGCCAGGTGATTTATAGTTTTTACTTTTTTGTCTACGATTGAGTCAAGTAAAGGCAAGTGTGTATTTATGAGGGCCTCTAGTGATTCCTCCGCTGAACTTGTCCATGCACCGTCCTCTCCCTTAATAAGATTGAAGTTGGTGTGTTCGTTGGATAAAACTTGGGTTAGCCTAGCGAAATCCCTACAGTTCTCTTTGGATGTGCAATAGGAATTTCAAGAGTCCGTTTTAGCTTTCTTTACTAATTTTTTGTATTGCCTTAATTCATCTTTGTATTGCTGCCACGACTGGCGAGCTTTGTTAAACTCGGCCAAGATCGCTTAGGCGATTACAGTGCCAAAGAAGAAGAAGAAGATTGCTGCCATAGTTTTGTTCTGTAGCACCGATTGAAGATTTTTCTTAGATTGGACTTTTTATTTAAGGTCACTTACTGGTGTTGATTTTTTAAAGACTATGGCTAAGGATTTTTTCAGCTTATCTACTGATACCTAATGTGACGCAACTATTTCATAGCTTAATGAAGTACAGGTTAATATGGGTTAAGTTAACGCCGCGAGCCGATTATGGAATTTCGAGTACGGCTAATTTCCATTCCTGAGAGCTCAGTGTTTGTTCAGAAGTGCGAGCCATAATGCTGCCATCTTAGCCTCGCAAAGGTTGGACAGTCTAAAAGAAAGTGTAGAGATAATTCCACTTCATCTTGCTCTTGACAGCTGATACAAAAGGATCAGGCGGAATTCCTAATATCACCGCATGAATACCAATCGCACAATGGCCTGCCAGAACTCCCATCACTAGCCCTTTCCAGGTAAGGTGTTTTAAAGTGCCCTATAAAAACATTTGCTGCAGCAGAGAAATGTCTTCTTTTTTGTCACAAAAGGACCCGGTTTCCCATATCCTAATAGCAGTTCGTGCTGTGACAATTCTCTGCCATATCCGCAGGTGCCTTGTTCAACATATGTATGTTAAGCGCCAGTGTAAGTGTGTTCCTAATGCTCCGCTAGTTCCTGTTTTACAAGTGTAGCCTTCTCTAGTGAGTTCCACCAAACATGGGCTCCTTGAAACAATATAGGCTTAAATCTGGTTTCTTAGAGCTAACGAATTAATTTGGGCGAGAGACCCCACCTTTTACCGATAGCTCCTCTACACTACACTACTTTTCCAGTTCCTCTAGAAGGTCGATCCCAACCGCACTTGAGAGCTGGGGAGAGAGAACCCCACCTTGTGGAGTGCTCCTATGGACTCTGCACTGAGTTCAGACGCTCCCCCACTCCACCGCGACAGTTCTGTCCCGAAGTAAGCTTACTATATTAGTTTCAACCCCCCAGATTATGAATATACTTGACTATTGCCTCTAGAGAGACATCGTTAAAGGCCCCCCTCGATATCGAAGAAGACCCCTACTGCATAATCTTCATGCGTGAAGGCTTCCTCCGACTACTTGACCCATGTGTGCAGGGCGGTATTCACCGACCTTTTCTCGCAATAAGCATATTGAGATCATGAAAGATAGTCACGGGGAATGGCGTTTCTTATGTACAGGTCTATCAGTCTTTCCAGCGTTTTAGCAAAAACTACTGTACTGTGCTTCCGAAAGAAGTAGGGTTGGTCACATTAGCCATACCTAATAATTAAAGTCTGCAAAACCTGATCGAAGCAAGGCATGGGAGTACTTTTTAGCCGTAAAAACGCAGAAATATTGGGGCTAAAATCAGCTATGCAGGACATGACATTTGGGTTAAAGATTTCTAATTAATCATATCGCAAAATGAAGTGAATTAAACCCAGTAAGAAAGTCTAAGATCGGGCGGAGCCGAACATTAAAAACTCGGCGCAAGTATTAAATATATGTTTTTGACCTTTCCGAAAACTACCGCTACATGGTAAGCCGGGGTTTACCAATTTTGAGAAAATTAGCGTCCTTAAATTTTGAAATATAGAAGTTTCAAGCATTTCTGAAATTTACCGTTATATGAAAAGTAGCCGTAATTTTCGTCCGATTTCAATAATTTTCAACGTTTTGCTTTTATGGGGCAAACACAATAACCACACAGAGTTTGGTACAAATTGGTAGAACGGTTACCGAGATACATATATGTGATCATAAGTGGCCGGTGTAACGCTCATTTTCCAACTTTTATCATAAACATAGTTCTTTGTAAAAAACTGTTGCAAGCATCTATTTCTAATAAAGTAGCTTTAGTATTTACTGATTTATCGAAGATTTCGTAATTCTTTAAATTACCGTTCTATGGGATGTGACCGTGGTTATTGTCCGATTTTAAAAATTTTCAGCCATTTGGTATGTTGCACCAAGGCCAACAACTGCTTTGGGAGAAATCGGTGTAGCGGCTACCAAGATATACACATGTAACCATAAGTGGGCGTGGCTACGCCCATTTTCCAAAAATGTATAATATTCTTATTTTTCGTCTAAAAATCATTGTAAATATCGATTTTGAGTGAATAACCTTAAGCGGTCACTAAAATATCACAGTTTTCATATTTCTGAAAACTACCGTTATATGGAAGGTAGGCGTGGTTATTGTCCGATTTTGCCCATTTTCAATACCATCATCCTGTGATCGAAAGAAGTGCACGTACCAAGCTACGTTAAGATATCTCTATTTTTACTCGAGTTACCGTGTGCACAGACGGACGGACGGACGGAGCGAAAAACTGCAAAAAAATTAATAGACCAAAAAAGTAAGTAGCCACAATTTTATTAAAATAACTAGGAGACCCGGCGAACTTCGTCCCGCCCAAAATAAAATTTTTGTATTGAAACATTTTGGTCCAACATTTTCCCCAACAATTCACGTTCATGATTTTCAGTGACGCATTTATCTTCTAATATTACGGCTTGGTGGTTGTGTGGAAGGCATATTTCCATTGCCGTCTTAAATAACCTAGCAAAAGTGTATATGCATACAAAGATGCGGAATAGTTTCAGTGCATTTGAAAGACGCCATGCCCCCTTTTCAAACAGCCCAAATTTTCTCTAAGATCATGGGATTGATTTCATATATCTCCGTACCATGTTCGAGTACTCTAACTCGAACATATATGAACACTTCCATAGATATGCAGTGTTAAAAATTCGGTTTATATGAGAGGTGGCACACCCCTTTTTCCAATAGCCCCAATTTTTCTTCATGACTATGCGATTGATTTTATATATATTGTACATACCAAGTCTCAGTGCTCTGCCATGAGCACTTCCAGAGATATGCAATATGAAAAATTCGGTTTGTATTCGGGTAGCCACGCCCCTGCACATAGCGGTATGAAATATACTCTACATCCGATTCTCATACCTACCATATATACACAAAAAAATTCATAAAGATCGGTCGAGCCGTTTAGGGGGAGTTCGACCACTAACACCGTGACACGAGATTTTTATATATTAGAGATACAAAATATTATCGAAATACATCATTTAGAAAGGAGTTTAAATCGAAATCCATGAAAAGAAAAAAAGTGGTGTGAAATATTTTGTTTGAAATAGGTTTTTTTTTTTTTGAACGCGGGCCGATGGGGTGCCGTTTGTTTATCATTTTCCCGTTATTTCGCTTTATTTATGGTATTTTATATAGCCTTTTACTAAATTTTATAGTAATCTATCGCTCAAAAATATCGTAGACGACTTAGAAGAGTTTTGTTCGGAGGAGCATAATGAACTTAGGCTATTCATCAAACCTGGATGAACGGATGAGCAGTGGTGAAGGTGATGCAAGGGATGGAGGTTACCCACAAAAACCGGTTCTTGGTAGCGGAATGATTCAGGTTTTCCCGACCACAGTGTAGTTTCGTCGACCTAACCCAATTTTTCGTTGATTGTACATCACCTTGCAGCCGGGTTACTCCGCATACGTCTTCTCCGGCCGGGGATTGTTACCGACCCTGAGTCAGAAACTTATTTCTTCTGAGTTTTCCAGAGACGACTTAATTCGAACTCCACTTCGGTTAGGTGCAACACCTGTAACGGGTGAAGTCGTCTAAGAAACTGCTCAGACCTTAGGTCACACAGGGAGTGGGCCACAATTTCCGTGTGAGGGTTAACCAGCAGCCGTTTGCAAATCACACAGTCACACGTGTGTCAAAACAAGAAATGCCGGAACGCGACTTCAGTCTGCAATGAACTCCAAAACAAGATCAAAGAGATAACCGCCTCTATTACTCGGCATGGCATACAGAAATGAATGAATGAACGAAGTTGTACAGTTACTTGACTCGGTAGAGATCGCGAGGGAGACAATGGTGGAGGTATAGCGTTCATCCTATATGACACTGTCCAATGTCGTGAACTCGAAGAAGGTATAGACCCAGGGAGCCCACCCTAGAATGTCAGGCTATAGCCTTCCGATTTGGCGATGTTGAGCTCGAAATTTTAACATTTATCGTCACATAAGTGCGCTTTTCAGGTTGAAACCCGTATGGTGGTATGTGACTCTAACGCGCACCACGAAATCATCTCAATCAATACAAAAAATCAAGGAAATACTAATTTTTCATCAACATAAGAGCATTTCAAATCTTTCTTTGTGGTAAAAAACGTAAAAGAACGATGAATTTTCGATATATTTAGTACAGAAAAACCCGTACCCTATCAGCCCTGACGTTGCCATATGGCAACAGAACATATCTGACGATCCAGGACGCCTACCGATGTCCTTTGTCGGTTATTTCTTATTTATGGTCTCAATGACCGACCCTGAAAAAATCAGCTAAATATATTCACAAACAAACTTCAGGGTTATTTGGGTTAATAGCTTAATTTAATTTTTGGGTTTAATTTCTAAATAATCGAACACCCTGAGGATTTTATACATACATATGTATGTATGTGCATATTTATATCTTTGTACATACATTTTTGAATTTGACTTATAATGAAAAAATTGGGTGGAAAGGAGGGCAACACGAATGAAACGAAAAAGCGGAAAAGCATGATTGAGTTATGTTGCCGTATTAATGTTAGCAGCAACAGTAGCCAGTATTCACATCCTACATTACACACTCAGCATGTCCTTTGACTATTGTAGGTCAAAAGTCAAGTGAGTGTATTATGAAATGTCACTGAACCGCCATAACTCATGCTGTGTGTTGGTGATCCCAGCTTCCAGTGACAGCCGTTGCAATTGGCAGTGATAAGTACTTGTCGAAATTTTTTAGTATTCTTTGTTTTTTCCGATTCTATTTTGGATGTTGGAGGATATTTTACATAGCTCCATATGTAGAATTGTTGTTGAATTATGTCTTTTGTCTATTCGCGGAATTTGTTGTGTGCATCTACATATGTACCAGGGTTGTTGCGAATATTCGCATTCGCAATAAGAAATGCGGAGCTTTTGCGAATGAAAATATTGTGCAAGTGCTCTGATAAAACGTATATCTAAAAAATTACAAATTGTAGCTAATATTTTCTGCTTGTGGAGTTGCGACATTAGGTCCTATTAGCTGGGCGCCGCATACAGGAGTATTTATGTAACAATACTGGTCAAAAGTCAGATTTTATCAACTTTGATAAAAGTTTCCTCAAGCTACATAACCGAGCATAATCGGCAGGCAAGTTCCCACTTCTACTTGATTTTTGCAGTTATTTTGTTTACTTGTCGGATCTTGTCGGGCAATATTTTTTTAATAGTGATATACATTGGACCCTTGGCTAACCACTTCTATGGTAAAACTGTCCCCCATCCCCCTTCTCCTGCTATTTCCAGTCAAAGAGTAAATACCTTCAATGGGGACTTCCAGCAACGTTTAGCTGTAAAGAGAATCGATGCTCAGGAAATTATCAAAAAGCTGTAGGTCTGAGTGTAATTATTTTTTCTTATAAAACGGCTTATTATGATTAAGTTCCGTGTTTTCATTTATTAGTAATAATAATAGATTGGTGACTACACATATCACACGTCACACAAACGGGAGGGACCTACAATTTTACGCCGACTCCAAACGGCAATTGTATTTTTATGACAAGCTGTTTTTCATGGCAGAAATACACTCGGAGGTTTGCCATTGCCTGCCGAGGGGCGAACGCAGTTAAGAAAACCCTTTCTTTTAAATTTTTTTGCGATATTGATTTGACCAGGGCTTGAACCCAGGCCTGCGGTGTGTTAGCACGCACTACTAACCACTACACCAAAGAAGCCGAGTTTATTGCTTAGTAGAAAAACACACCAATTAATTTTGACCGGTTTTACGATGCAAATATTCCTCTATGCGCCGTCTTCAGCTCGAAAACAACATTTATTTAGCTTTTTTGCCAAGCTCACAAATAAAATAAGAATCAATTCAAGACCAAAAGTCAAGCTCAGCAAATTAGGAAACTATTTATAAGCTATTCATTACAGGTGAGCCTTTTGAAGAAGCTACCCAGGAACTAAGCAGTTCTGAGACCCTCATCACCCGTGAATCCAATACATAATTCAAATGCTTATAACAAAGGTTCTGATCCTATTCGGAGGCCACCTCTGTGCGCGACCTTTAAGGATTTGGATGAAAGTTGAAGAGATTGAAGATCTAGGTGACATGAATATGCGTGCAGCATATTTTTCCTATTTTTCCGATATGACGTAGGGTTGCCTATTTACACGGGACTTAAATTTTAAGAAATCGTTATACATACCTTCCTTTAAAGTTCTGTATCTTGGAAACCTTTTAACGAAACTTAATGAAAAAAATGTCATTCGTCCGTCTTATTATGGGCTTCAATTATAAATTTTTTACATTTATGTGCAACGTATAAAAAAAACTAAGTAAAAATTTTTCTTCTTTACTTTTTTTTATTATAGCATTTTTAAAAACGCCCTAATCATACCAAGGTTGGTTCATTTAATCGAGTAACATCAAATTCAAGTTTTTAGGTGGGACCCGTTTTGAGCAAACGTCAAAAAATTAGCGCCTGGAGCGGCAACCAAACTGGTAGAAGTTACCAAGAAATACATATGTACACATAACAAAATACATATCTTTATAAATTTTTTTCGTTTATCTTAATTAAGTAAAAAAAAAAAAACGATTATCTTCGTCTTTATTATTTTCTTGTAAATTCCAACAAATATATCGTCATAGAGTATCAAAATTCTTTCCACTAGTTATACCAGTTTTCAGGCTTGCTGTTATCAGTTATTTTTCAATACTAACGATGTTTTATATGTCCCCATTGAATTTTTAGTGGTTTTCGGGGTTAATTATAATATCTAATAGGTAATTTCGGGGTATTTTGATTTTCAGTAATTCTTTACCATTTCTGTAGAAAATAGTTTTTCCCCATATAAAATACATAGAGAACTTTGAGCGACCCTTATATTGTTATCTCAAAATCAAAAAAAAAAACACGGGTATATTTTTTCGTTATAGAACAGTCCTAGGGTGTGAGAGCATTAAAATTCCGACTTTACTACTTTTGGACCACCTTACTGCGCGCCCAATAGCTCACTGTGGCACGACGTGGCCCTGCTATAACAATAGCGTTTTTGAACGCACAATATAAAAAATACTCGCGTTTTTTCGGCAAACCAAAGTCGAACGTTCGATCGGACGCTAGTTAATATCACTTGCATAGTTATCCGAATTTTTCGCTGCATCTGTCTGTGCTTGGTGTTTGCGGTGATGGTGCTGACATTGTTGACGCAGTTGTGATCTAGATTGTTGATTCAAAATATTTAAGCGCATTCAGGCCCGCATAAACCAAAGAATAAAGTATTGCTATAGAAAATGAAACTATTTCTTTATAGATTCCGTTCAATTCGCTGAGTATGAAATATCGGAAGAGATTATTTATGGAGAATTCCAAACGCAATAATTTCCCTTGTTTTTTTAGGCGTTGAAGGAATATAATACGAGAGCTACACTACAACGATGACCGAGCTTTGCTCGGGGGCAATTGAAAGTTTTAACAATTAAATAAGAAATCAAGGGTGGGTACCAGGTAATGCATTAAATTCGATTATGGTGATTTCGTTTCCTCCAAAAAATTTCGCATTTTGATTGCCCCTTTCTCTTTTCGTGTTCGATTCTAAAATAAGGGCAAACGGTGATAAAACTTTGTATTCGTTTCTTAAAATGTCACTCTTGCAAGGCAAAAAAGGCACATTTTCTGCCCATTGAAGCTTGATCAGGGGAGATGGTTGCCCTGAAAATCAGATGTTTGCTTAAAACGATAATATCTATTACGAAATGCGTTAGCTAGACTCGGACAAGAAGGTAACAACATGCCCTTTTACAGGGTCGAGTGTAACATCAAACACATTTTGCACCGTGCAAGGGCAACATTTTTTGGCAGAAGCGAAAACACCTTAGTTTATAAATATATTTATACGTGAACGCACTTGTACACAATGGTATTATAACTTTGTTCACAAAACGGTTGTTTACAACTGCCTGAACGAATCGAAATATGTAGATATACGTATACCAAAATGCTCAGAGTGAAAATAAATATTCATTAAGCCGTGTTTGTCTGCCCACCGATCTTCGATTTCTTCAATAAATCAGTAACTATATAAGCTAATTTATAGGGATGAAACGATTGGAGTAAATATAAGTACATACTCGATACGTTTCGATCGATACCAAGTAATTTTCATACCGATACATTTGAACCAAGTACTAATTACCCGATACTAAGGCAAATCATGCTTTAGCAATTTACCTCTACTGTTATTCCGAATATGAAGCGACTTCTATCTCTATATGGCTGCTTAATTGTCAGCGAAAACCGCAATAATGCGTCAAAGTCGATATAGTGCAAAGGATACACACTCCAAGTGCTTCGCCAAACTCGATGTAGTGCGAACTCTACACGTCCCAACTGTTCAAATGGAAGAGTGAACTGGATGAATGTTCAGTACAGACGTTTCAACGCGATGTTAAGCTCACTGAGTAACTCTACGGGTTTAAAGCATTTTAGCATGTGAAGGCCTTGAGCAAAATGCAAGGAAATACATATGCTGAAAGAAGGACCAATTTTGGAAGCAACGACGCCCGGGGCGAAAATGGAACGAAGCGCCCTGTGATAATAATTTGCATCACCTCGGTTTCTTTTTTATAGGATAATCAATGTACTGCCAAAATAGTCGAAATTTAAGAATTTATAATTTTTGCTAAAATCTAAATTTTCAAATATCAATTACAAAAAGTTTACTTTGCTTGCTTTGGTTTGAGCAAATTTTTCGATGGTTTTGGACAAGTCAATCCGAAGGGCAATCTTGTTTTCGATAGATGAGATATCTAGGGCGTTTAATCTATCTAAGGACATAGTAGATCTAGTACGTCTTGATGAGCTTAAGTTTTGAAAAACTTCGGTCCCCGCTGGCAAAAATCACTGCCATAGTCAAAAAAATCCTGAGGGAAATCCAAACATTAGGAAAGATATCGATGACATTTTTCTGGCGATAAATTAAAGAACCTACAATGGGCTGTAGGTTTAAACACCGTAATTGTTTCAACTCTTCATAAAGCACCAATCCATTTATGTCCGAATTCTCTTCAGTTGTGCGAGCGGTGCTCAACTCCCGACATTTCGTCAGCAAAATAGTGGCATCATGGATTGCATCTGGAGACTCTTGCGATTGTGAGTAAGAAGAAAAACCGTGTAAAAGCCCCTATAGATTTTTGTGACTTTTCAGCTGCTCAAATCTTTCCTTGACAACAGCCAGGGCAGTGTCAACTAGAACAATGAAAAACTCAGTTTTTTGATTTTATGATAGACTCATCTTGGCTTTCGTGAGATGAGATGTCGCATGACGAATCAGTTCCAAGATTTTCAGCAAGCTGTTTGAAATTTGCAGTTAGCGAAAATTTAAAAAATCAAGGCCTACTACAAACTGCAATTACATAACCAGCTCATTTGCGAGCTGGATTTTTTTTGTTTTTTGTTGTAAAGTACTGGCCAACTCCTTGGTTTTGTGGCGTCGTCATGCCTCATATAATGGTCTAGCAGCGGGGAACCTGAAAATTTTGCGCCCCGCTCGCCCCGCTCTAAAGCCAGCACTGATGATACTAAGGGCCAATTTCAAATGAATATTTAAATGGCATTTAAGTTTAATTGTGGATTGTTGTTTAAATGCCATTTAACTTTCGGTGGGTTTCAGATCAACTTTGTTTAAATATGCCAAACAATTGGCAGCACCGCTGCTTGTTCCTTGAAATTGTTGTTGCATTCGCTTGTTTGTTTACATTTTGTGCTGAACAGCTGTTGTGTGTGGGATTGATTAAACAATCTACCAATCAATCTTGGTTGTTTGGTACAAACACAGGGTTGCATATCTCATATTTAAATAGCCAATATTGGCCATTTAAGTGCAGATTAAATGTATGATCTGAAAATGAATACTAGAAGTTAATCAACAATCTCTACTTAAATAGGCCATCTGAAATTGGGCCTAAAGGTAGTGGGAGTCTAGCTGTTGTCGAAGAAAATAAACAAAGAAAATGTGTGTAGGGTACAATGAGTTGATTTAAAAAAATGTTGGAAAAAACTGAAATATTCCAGAAAATTTAAACGCCATCTTCGGATCTATTCTGGAGAAAAGTAGATGTCAAAAATAAAAATTATTCTTGTTCGCAATATCTATACACTAGAAAATCCTTCATATTTTAAATGCTGTTGAAAATTTCTTTTAGTAAAACTTCATCCGTTTTATTTAGTTACCCCTGCAGTGAAAACCCAAACCAGTTAGAAAAAATACTAGTTCATAAACTAGTATGTGCCTACCAGTTCGACATTTTCGAAGAACTTAAGCGTTCAGCGACATCTGCCTTTGAATTGCCAAAGCCTAAAATAAAACGCAATTAATTGCTTTTCTTACAAATGTCGGCTGTGGCGTCACGTGAAGACTACTGGTTCTGGTTCTGCGATCGCAGGTTCGAGGCCGCTTGGAGGTGGTTAAGATTTTTAAAGTTAGAGCAATGTAAGTAGGAATAATTATTTCAATTTAAATATAAATAACAAACTTAAAAATCTAGTTGCATTACAAAAAAAAATAAACAAATATATGGGAAGAAATACTTGTGCCATAAAAAAAATAGATTACGAAAAAGATATATTTTTTTTTATTAAATTTAAAAATAACAAAAAACCCTAAATAAAAAATACAAATAAAAGAAATATTATAAAAAATAAAACAAAATAAAAAAATTTTCCCTGCGCCAGGGCTTGAACCTGGTACCTCAGGCATACCACGCGAGTGCTTTACTCTGTCGTCCATTGCGACTGTTAGAGCGCCGCGAGCAAAAAGGCATACTAATGCTTTTCATAGGGGATGAATTGGCAGAATATCTCATCAACTGGTATGATGCTACTAGAATTTCTACTAGTAGATGCTGATGCATAGCCTGACAATTGGCATCTCGTAGGACATCGCAATGTTAAAAATACCAGTCGCTAACATTGAAAAAGGATAGAACGTGAACTAATTGGGCTGAAATGCAAACTGGTGGAATTCTAGTTCACTACTTCATACATAGTAGCTTTCCCTGCAGGGTACTATACTCTTCACATTTCCCATTGTATGTGGAATTCTACCAGGTGAAGTAATAAGGAGACATTTTTGAAACAATCGTATTTAAATCTTTGGAGCATAATTTTTGTACATACATAATGCATAGTACATTTGCACTGCACTGAACTCTTTGGATGAACAGCAAAATAAGACTTTTTCTCAGAAATATTTTATGAGCAAATGTTTTTCTTAAACGAGATTAACTTTCTTGTAATCTATTCTAATGAATTTTCTGTGTTAAAACTATTCATCACTAAACATATAGTTTGGAGTTGAGGATTTCCAGAAAATAGTTAACTTATCCAATAAAAAAAAAACAAAATTCAACTTTTTTGGTTCATAAGGAATACCTTCAGATCCAAATGTATCGATATGACTAGGATTCGATACTTTACAGCCGATATTTTGCCATTTGGAACTGGCATTGAAAGAAAGTATCGATACCTGCATGGTATCGTTTCATCCCTTTTTTAGCAAAAGCGCAGTGTTGTTACTTCAGAAACCAAATTAGTGTTGCTAAAAACAGTTTTAGATCTCTAAGAAAGTGTGTTAGAATATTTGTAAACTTTTTATTCGTCGAATTACATTGTAGTGACCATACTGTTGGAAATATTTTTGAGGAGGGTTGTCACCTATTTGAAAGTTTTAACTTAGTCAAATTGTTAAAATAAATGAAAGCATAAAATAAATAAAACATCCAGAAAGCAGAGACAGGAATGCAGTAAGAGATGTTGATGAAATTGCACAATATCAGGCTGGAATAAACATAAGCAGCAATGAGGCTGCATGGAGAATTTTTTTCATTTCCCATGCATGAACGTAGTCCAGCTGTGGGCACTTAGCAGTCTATTTAGAGAATGGACAACGTGTTTATGTCACAGATGCAAATGTGCAACAAAGAGCCCTCAATCCACCTGCTTTGCCTGATTTCTTCACTTTATGTCAGGAAGACGATTTCGCCAGAACACTGATCTACTCAGAAGTGCCCTCTTATTACACGTGAAATGTAGCTAAAAAAGCCTTCGTAAGACGCAGACGCGGGCAGCCAGCCGACGGTCACGACAGTATTTTCAGAGAAAATGCGATCGGTAGACTTTATACAGTCCATCCTAATCAGGATGAGTGTTTTTTCCTCCGCATGCTGTTGCTAAATGTGCCTGGAGCTACATCTTTCCAGCAATTGAAAATTGTCAACGGCCTCACACATGCCACTTTCCGCAGTGCGTGTCAAGCTCTGAAGTTATTGGAGAATGACCGACAGTGGGATATATGTATTAATGATGCATGCAACACTGCACAAACAAACGAAATTCGAACATTATTTGCAAATATATTGACCGCTTGCTTCCCTTCGTCTCCAACAGGGTTATGGGAAAGATATCAATCGTATATGGCTGAGGACATTTTGCATAGAGTACGCCTGGAAAATGCCAACATGACCATGCAATTTGCCGAAGACATTTACAACGAAACGTTAATAAACATTGAAGACAAATGTTTAGCTATTGCAAATAGAGTTCTCGGTCAATTGGGAATGCCAGCACCCATAAGAGCTGCGACTGCTTCATTTGGTGTTGATTTGCGCCGTGAACAAAGTTATAACGCCGGTGATCTCCTATCATATGTCCAATCAAGCATTCCCAAATGAACGCGTGAACAGAAGGACATTTATGATCGCATAATACAAATGATAAATAACGGAGTAGGAGGGATATTCTTCTTGGATGCACCGGGAGGAACTGAGAAAACATTCCTTATCAGATTGATTTTGGCAACGGTTCCATCTAAAAGTGGCATAGCCTTAGCTCTCGCTTCATCTGGAATAGCTGCGACATTGTTACCAGGTGGAAGGACTACTCATTCAGCCCTGAAGTTGCCATTGAACAAACAAATCATCGAAACTCTCACTTGCAATTTTCCAGAGCATCCGGAATGGGGAAAATATTACAAAAATGTAAGCTCATTGTTTGGGATGAGTGCTCGATGGCACACAAAAAATAGCTTGAAGCTCTTCATCGATCTTTGCGAGATTTGCGTAGAAACGTTCAACCATTCGGTAATACATTGATACATTGTTCAACGTTGTGGCAACATGTACCTATGTACGTTGCAGTTGACTACGAATATGCGTGTCCAGCTACAGAATGATCAATCAGCCGTGGTATTCTCGCAACAATTACTCGACATTGGAAACGGAAAAGTGCCAGTCGATGAGAGAACAAGACGAATTTTATTGCCGGAAAATTTTTGTAACTCAGTAAGATCGAAAGAGTTTCTCCTAATATTCAAACTAATTACATATGTAAATCACGATTGGCTCAGTGAACGAGCTATCCTTGCTGCAAAAAATAAAAACGTCTATCACGTCTAAACGTCATTTTAATGTTGTGTCTGACAGAATTCCAATATAGGACACCTACTGCAGTATATGTAAACAAATACACAAATCTTGAATTTAAATTAAAATAAAAATGTAAAAAAATAAAAAATAACAAAAAGTTTTTTATGTATATTTTAAGGTCAAAAGTAGTTAGTAGCAAGTTAATTGACATATAATGCAAAGATATCCAGGTATGACTTTTTTGCGGCCATCGCCCCACAAAATTAGATTGCTTTTTTCGAACAATAATAGTTAGCTCTAGTGTTCGCGTAAACAGACTAAAGTTAGTTATTAGCTTAGCTCTCTGCAGGGTACCGAAGTTGTTCAATTAGTTGAATTATAGGTGAGCGAACTAAGGCTAAGAAGAGCTAGTTCATTGAGCTGAACAAACTAGAAGTGAACTTATCTTTAAAGCAGAAGTGGGCAGCCTCGACAGATCCTAAGGGCCAAGGAGTACTCCAAAATTAACCACAATTCATATAAAAAACGTGATCCAATTAACATTGCGATGTTCTAGGGCAGGACCATATACTCCAGTTCTGCATTACGTTAGAGTAGCACAAAACTACTCCAACATTTTAACAATGTCATTGTTGATATATTTTTTCGTTTGTACACGCTTCACTTCACAAATGCTTTTTCGTAATTAATAGAAACCAAAAACAAAAATAAAAAATTACATGTTTGATCCACGGTTGCCGTTTTGGTCCAAATGGACCAAATTTGGTCCATTGTTCCAATTTTTTTTAAAAGGTCCATTTCACAAGTCTTTGGTTAGGTTATTATCACCCTTTCACTTCATGCAATAGTTACGCGTTTTCAATTTTTTCTATTTAATTGATGAATATTCGGCCCCACGTTGAATATCGTCATCGTCAGTAAAATATAATGTCAGTAATGTTACTGATACGCTGACGATCGTCGACGATGGCGATGACGACATTCAGCATAGGGCCGATTGGCAACACCTGCTAAAAGTGTGAACTCGCCTTGCCACTGATCTTCAAATATGGCATGGCTAATCATCTGTCAAAGCACGCTCTAAAAAGTATCGCGGTTTCTTACTAATTTCAATTACTCGGTGACCAATATTAAAATGGCTAGCAAAAATATGGAAAGGTAGCAAAGCTTTAATCATAGCATTTAGCACATGAAAATAATATTTGATTTCAATCGAAAAGATATTATGTAAACATCTTGAAATTATTACGCCACATAAAGTTCTCTGTGATACTGATGTATCAATTTTGCCGCTACTCGACCAATTTCCTGCATTGGTAAATGATGTAGACATAATTGAATTTCAATTTCGCAAATTGAGGCTGAGTGAAGGTAACTTCAAAAACTGTACCAATATAGAACGTTTTTGATTAAAAAAGGATTGGGTGAAGCGGCCTTTGGAGAATTGTGTGAATTAGTTCATAAAATTTTTAGTCTGCCTCACAGTTCCACAGCAGCTGAGCGCAAATTTTTTGATATAGCATTAACAAAAACGAAATTAAAAAACAAATTATAATTTAAAACTTTAAACAATATAATGTTAATAATAAACAATTGTAATGCACTTTGGATGCAATATAAAAAAAAAAAATCGTTATAAAAACTGATTTAGCATATTTTCTTGATAAAAAGGAATAAACGCCACTCAATTTCGCGATGTAATAAAAATTGGTCCATTTTTTACCATTTGGTCCATTTTTTGGTCGGAAAACTAAATTGGAAATGGCAATCGTGGTTGCCTGTGACGGCATTCGAACCCGAACATGCTGGAAGCTAACAAATAACAGCAAGCATCTCTATACGTTTGGCTGCATCTAGCCATGCAAATGTGCTTTCAAATACTCAACTTCAATCACATTTCGTTAAAACACGAGCAATGATCGGGTAACAATAACCCTGTGGGGAAAATCTCTAGTTCTGAACTGGAGCGCTTCTAGTACATTTAGACCCAGTACTGGTTCGCGATAAATCTCTTTTGCATGCAAGCAACTGGCGAATTTAACATGGCGATGTCCAAGGAAGTGTCAATTGCCCCCAGCTGCATCCCTTTTTCGATAGTTCCGAACTAGTCCTAAATTCTATAG
>NW_023458561.1:18996479-19007614 GCF_013731165.1 Rhagoletis pomonella
GTACTCGTTCGCGATAAATCTCTTTTGCATGCAAGCAACTGGCGAATGTAACATGGCGATGTCCTAGGAAGTGTCAATTGCCCCCCGCTGCATCCCTTTTTCGATAGTTCCGAACTAGTCCGAAATTCTATAGTTCCGAACCCGTTCTAAAATCGACAGACGAAAGAAAAAAGTATCATGATTTTTCAATCTTTTCGGTTCTTCCGTGTGTGATTTTACATTATTTTCAAAGAAACATTTTTTCAAATTTGAAATTAAATTTGTTTGAATGATTGTAAGAAATGTACGTTTACATACCTTTCTCTGTAGCTGACTTTGCAGAGGTGCTCGCTGTTATTGGTGAGATTCCAGTAGGCCCCAAGATGTTAATATGTTAACACAAAGCTTTGTTTTGTATTACCAAACTATGAAATAGCATCTGCGAAGCACAGAAGAGAAGCGTATTTGAACGAAAAAGCCGCCGAGCACATATCTATGTAGAGTAAACAAGCCCACCGCTGCATCCCTTATTCGATAGTTCCGAAATAGTTCTAAATTCGACAAATAGGATCTAGTTCGTTCTGCATCCCTTTTTCTATAGTTCCGAACCATTTCTAAATTCGTCACTTTAGATATAGATTTCTAGTGAAAACAACTGAAAAAATTAGTTTCTTAAAAGTACCACTTTTCGCCGATTTTGGACTGGTGGGGATCTAGTTCCTATCGGACTAGTTCGTTTTTGGCGATGAAGACCTAGTACGGAACTAGAAATTTGATTCCCTAGTCCGCGGTTTCCCTACAGGGAAGCTGGTGCAGACACACGTGTTGGTCCTCTACATCATGACAGAGGATCACTTTTGTGAGTGCTCCAATATACCACAAATAGACTACGTGACAGTGATACCAGATTGTGGGTAATTTCCCTATTTGAGGGATATTTTGCAACAAAAATTATTAAAAGGGAGAGAAAAGGGATTTTTATTTATGTTACACAATTATCGATCCATAATTGATCAAAATTCAAGAATAGTCGACACCCTTACGAAATTAATCATTCTGAAGTTTTAATGTGGAGTAAAGTTATGTATAAGTATTAAAAATTATAAGGATAATTTTGAACTTTTTCTCACTTTAACCAATTCAAGCGTTGAGTAAGAAAGAATCTTTCCATTTATAACTGAATTTTAATATAAAAAGTAGAACAAATTTTCTGATGAAATGATTAAATAGTACATATATGTATATAAAATAACGGTTGCTTTTGAATCAAAAAAAAGGCAAGTGCTTCAAATTTAAAGTCACCAGAAACCATATTCGCTTAGACAATGCAAATAATTTGTAACAGTGGTAGTTTTAAGAATTGCCAGAATTCTTAAAGCCTTTAGTGCGTAATCTACTAAACTTTGCATTTCGAAAGAATATTTTATGTACATATATATTAAGGTAACTAAGTATATGAAGTTACATTTTTACTGCTAAAATATTTGTTTTGAATTCTTTGGGAATTTAGTGGGATACATTTTTAAGATGTGGGTAATTTAGCAGAGAACATCTGGCTTCACTGCTACATGATTCAACGATTTTTGGAAGGAAGTCGTGCAGTTGAATGAAGCTTTTCCGATCCCGGGATTTTCGGGATGTCGTTCACTCAATCCCGGGATCCGGGGATTAGTCCTGGGATTTAGGTATTCATTACTTTTCAACAACTTAAATCGGAAAGTTGCTTGTATATTGTTTGAGAAGCTCTCCTACCATAAAATAAATAGGTTTGAAGCCTACTTTTTTACTTAAAGTGGTGTTTTTATTTTTTCTCTCTGACGTCAGGATTTATTTTAAGGGACTTTGTAATTTCAAAGTTTTCATTCCAAAAATTATTTAAAAAATTAAAATTTCTTTAGAATTTAAAAAACTTAAAATTTTTTGGATTCATAAGGATGAATGTGTAAATTTTTAAGCTGATAAAGTTAAAAGGACAAAACTCGAAGATTTTATCGAGTTTATATAAGTCCTTAACATATAATTTTTTTAAAAACAAATATTGCCAAATTTCAAGGATAAAATTTTAAAAGGGCATTTTCAATACTTACCAGCCTTCTGCAAGAAAAACTTGAATCTCTTTAAATTCTACGGGATTTGCTCTTTAATTCGATACCCATACTTCTTCTCTAAGCACATTTCTCTGAATTTTTTAAATCATTTTTGAATTACTGACGCCAGATTGAAAAACAAAAACGCAATTTTATTTACTATATTTGGCCCATGGTTTCGCGAATATATTGATATTTGTGTTTAAAATTTACTATCGCGCGGTGTTACATATAAATAAGCTAGACATTTATAAAAAAAAAAAAAAAATAATTATAAAATAAAAAAATAAATATAGCCAATACTGGTCAAGAAAAGGAGTTTATATTATTTCCATCAGTGCAAATTACAAATCCCGAAAATCCCGGAATTATTTGCCAAGAATTCCGAGATTTTTATGACCTTAAAAAGGCCGGGATCCCGGGACTAACATTCCTAGTATGTATACGCGAATACGACGCGCAGTAGACAGCCGGGCAGACGCTGCCCAGCTGTGCTTTAAAGTTTAACTAACAAATCTAACTCTAATATATGTATATACATATGTATATGTACAAACTTACTGCACATGAAAAGTGCTTTGAACTTTTTGCTTTAAGATATTGATAATAGGCAAGTCTAAATCGAAAGCTTTAATCATTGGATGCGAATAACACTAATATTCGAAAAAGCTATTATTATGCCACTACAATGTTACTACATACATATGGATACCAAATATACTTACATACATATACATATAAACATATTCTATAAAGCTTGAAATAGACGACAAAAGTTGTTGACTACAATAGTTTCGAACTTTGCACTCAGCTACACCAACCACGCTAACGAACAGTGGCGGTTAAAATAAATTACACCAAACGAGAAATTTTAAGAGGTTTGGTTAAAAAGTTTTTTATTGTTAATTTTAATCATCCTTACTAATATTATAAATCCGAAAGTGAGTTTGTTTGTTCGCTACGCTTTCACGCTTTAACTATTCAACCGACCATCATGAAATTTTGTACACTGCTGTTATTTAGCCCAACTTAAAATATAGGATACATTTAGTCTCGATTAGGCAAGAGGGCGTGTCACCTCCCATACAAACGGAATTTTTCATACTGCATATCGCAGGAAATATTTGTGATAGAGTACTGGAACTTGGTATGGAAATCAGTTCCACACTCATGGGGGCTGCCAGGTTTATAAAATCAAAAAACGCCAAATTCAGACTATTTAGAAATGTTCAGCTTGAACATGTAGAATCGTATGACGTATTAAAACTAAATTAAAATACAGTTATATTATATATAAGTTAAATGAGTTATTAAAATATTTGTAGGTTTAATCGAAAGTCTTGAAAAAGCTTTCTTTCTAAGCTACATATGTATGTATAGCAGGTTTTCCACATATTTGCAAATTCAAATTCAAGTTTAGTTATAGGAATTAGGCAATTTGTAAGTGAGCGCAATATCAAAAGCAGCAACCCTTATCCATCTATGTACATATGTATATCGCAAAGCTCGAGAACGGCTGAACATATTTTTTTGAAATTTCGACAACAGTCTCGATATATAAAAGGGGCGTAAAGCCTCCCATACGAACCGAATTTTTCATACTACATATCTCTGGAAATGTTCATGGTAGAGTTCTGGAACTTGGTATGGAGATATATGAAATCCATCGCATACTCTTGGAAAAAAATTGGAACTATCGGAGAAGAGGGCGTGGCACCTCCCATACAAACCGAATATTCATACTGCATATCTCTGGAAATGTTCATGGTAGAGTAATGGAACTTGGTATTGGCGCATATCAAATCGATCGCATAATCTTGGAGAAAAATTGGACCTATTGGAAAAGGGGGCGTAGCACCTCCCTTTCAAACCGAATTTTTCATACTGTGTATCTCTGGAAGTATTTATGGTAGAGTATTGGAACTTGGTATGGAGATACATGAAATCCATCGCATACTCCTGGAGTAAAATTTGAGCTATTGGAAAAGGAGGGCATGGCACCTCCCATGCAAACTGAATTTTTCATACTACATATCTCTAGAATTGTTCTTGGTAGAGTACTGGTACTTGGTGTGGTGATATATGAAATTAATCGCCATGGAGAATATATGGAGCTATTGGAAAAGGGGGCGTGGCACCTACCATACCAGCCGAATTTCATACTGCATATCTCTGGAAGAGTTCATGGTACAGTACTGGAACACTTCGTATAGAGATATATGAAATTAATCCCATACTCATTGAGAAAAATTGGCTCTTTACAAAGGGGGCGTGGAAAAGTACAAACGAACTGTCTTTTATTTACTTTTGAATGTGTATATAATTCTTCTGTAGGTATATTTGTGAGTGAAAAACTAAATGGCTGGAGGGATTTTAACGAAGTTTTGTGTGTGTGTGATGTAATGTGGAACGATTTTCCGTCATCCCTTGTCAAATTTGGTTTGGAGACAAACCGGTTTCGGCGTTGTGCCATCTTCAGTGTAATTTTTCGTTCTGTGTGTGTGTTTGAGTGGGTCTCTGGATAGTTTAGTTTCACAATTTAAGCCGCCAGTTGGCGCTGGAATTGAGTTATTACTAAAAATCTTTTTTATGATCCGATTTCGCGAATATTCAATACATGTGTTGGAAACAGTAAAGGCAGTCCAATTTCAAAAAAGAACTGCCAGGTGATGCTGAGGTCGAGATATTACTAAAAATCGACAAATGCGAAAAAGTGCCGTAAATGTCAGACTAAAGCTGAAATTGGTCAAGAACGTAAACCTACCAGTACGTAAACCTACAAGTACGTAAACCCGAGTCAGCTGACACGATCTGTCTTACCAGAGCGCCATGTAAATTAAAACTTAACACCGCAGAATTTTTCTGTAGTTGTAGACCATAGCGCAGAAATCTGCGGAATTTAGATTTTTCCGTGTCAGCTGATTTCTTCCTTCTATAGATGGTTGCCACTTCGTCAGTTTTGCAGATGGTAAAAAAGTTATAATTTCCTATTCAAAATACGTTCAAAATATTTTTGAAATTTACTATTGAATAAAGTTTTTTGTTGAAAACTAAAAAGTTTATATTTAGCTACGATCTATTATAGCACGAGAAATTGTAGTTGAAAAGGTAAGTTTATGAAAAGGCATTGATGAGTGGCAACACTGTAGTAAGCAACACTGAGGGCTCCAGTAATCGACAAAATTCTTCGTATACAGACGGCGTTTAAGTATACGTTCTGCGTTCTTGAATAATTTCAGCTTGAATCGACCTGTTCCACCATTGAGTATATCGAACTCTCGTGTGTTACGATTGCCCCAATGGATGTAATTTGCCAAAATTATTATGCGTTAAAGCTTCATTCGAAGAAACCAGGTCTGAGTTGTGCAGTGGTAAATCTCAAATCACCATTCGAAAAGCCAGTTTCATGAAAGCAATTTAATGAAAATTTATTTTTTTAATTGAGTAGTCCACTAGCAAACAGCGTTATGTGAATTTATAATAGAACGCCATAAATTTGAAAAAAACGACTACGACAACAAGTAACATTTAAATTGGATATTTTTTATTATTACCTGAAAATTTGGATAAAGAAGAGCCTTATAAAATTGTAACATAACATACCTTAACTTAACTTAAAGCAGTTTTCTAAGTTCATCAGAAGATGTATACTTTTAAAATATTATAAATAAGTATGATAGCGACTTATGGAAGAAGAGTTAATATTTGATGCTATTTTTTTCAGTATATAAAAAGATTTTGCACTGTGTTGTGAGTGGACATGAAACTACTTTAAATACTGGTACGTAATCCACCAAAAACTAAGAATCGAGAAAATTTTACATAGCGCACTTTGCAAGTGGACTACTCAATTGAATTTAATATAGAACCTGACAGAAAAAATAATTTTTCATTTAAACTGCTTTCACGTTATTTAAGGTATTTCATCTCAATTTATGTATGTATATTGTATTTCTGTTGAACAAGGATACACATTCATTTTGAAATTGCCACGAACTATAAGATAAAGTTTCTAGGGCACATTCACTATAGATCCGGATCATTGTTGCCACCAGGGAACTTCTCAGGGACATAACACTTTCGTTCGGTTATTTAAGGTAGCAAACGACCACCAAACCATAGTTTTAGCCGATGAATGTGCCAGTACAAATCATAACTATGGATTGTTGGAGAAACTCTTGGACCAAAATGTTTAAATTAAAAATCTTGTTTTGGGCGGGACGAACTTCGCCGGGTCTGCTAGTAAGAAGATAAAGAGCTATACTTTTATTTAAAAAAAAAAAAACAAAAATGAACATTTAAAAAAAATATATAAATACAGAGTCAGAACGAAAACGAAATAAAATAGTGGAGAAAAGCAACAAGAATTAACAAGGCGTAGGTAACTGGCTGAGTCAGTGGAATCGTCGGTCCGAATCCTACAGAAATAAGTCTGATGAGGAAATGTGGTGATTTCCGAAATAGCTATCACTTCTACCATTTTTTCAAATCATTGTTGCTTTTCCACAATAAGCTTTTAATTAAAAACGGCCTCAAGCTCAATAAAAATTATTGAATATAATCAGAACAGTTCAAAAAAGAAAAATATCCAAAACCAGTCAAAATGTCACATGACTTAATCAGCTGACCACAAAGGTACTTAAAGTAATAATATGCATATTTAATTAATAAACCAAAAAAAAATACATTAAAAGTAAACTGTGTAAGCACATCACATTTAGAATTCAAGTATTGCAGTCATGTAGCTTACGTTTTGTTATGGTGAAATAGCCAAAGCTAGTCAAAACATCACTTAACTTAATCAGCTGACCACAAGTGTACATATATCGTCGTGTGAGATTGCACAAATTTTATATGAGAGAGTAAAACGTGTCTTATTTAAAAACGGTTCTCTCTTTTATCCCTAATTATTTCTCCTTCTTATATCTAAGTATCGATATTTGAGTATAAATAGATAAGGGATTGATGCCAGGAGCTTCCGATGATCGATATCTTTTTTGGCACAAATGTCAGTTACAAGGTTTTGCAGAGCCACGATACGCGGTTTTGTACTTTAAACGACGACATACACATTGTTGTAAAATGCAGAAGATTTATTATGTTCCTTTTTTCTCAGTGAAAAAGATTTTGGTAACTTTTCTTAAGTGCAAAAAAATTTTCGCGAGTGGCTACCACGAATCCGAAAAGCGAGTGGAAAGTAAAATGAATGAAAGTAAAGCTCAAAATAATGAAATTTTGTCCCACAGCCAATGAATGTTAAAGGGAACATTTGAGGGAACGGCGCTCCAAAGAAAACGTACAAAAACCCATCATCCTCAGCAACAACCCGGTGGGTGTTGTTACAATGCGTACATATGTATATATCTTAGCTATACTTTTGGCCTTTCGGCTTCTTGTACATACATACATACACACTAATATACATACTCGAAAGCGGGTGAGTATTAAAGTCGAGAACGAAAATTATTCTTTAAGGAGGGAAAGGACAAAATTACACTACGAAACAACAGCAAGAACAAAGTAAAATGTCATCCACTGACACAACGCTCATTGTCACAATCGAAGGTCGAGAAGAGCAGATTGGTATGTGGATAAGTTTTCCTGGTTGCTTTTACAAACCTCATTGAGGCCGGTTTTTTGTTTCAGTTGCGGCCAGGCACTGAAAGGGTGCATACACGGATCCGAAGTAATTCGTTGCATTCATACCAGCTCTCGCCCTTCGTTGTAGTTCAATTTGTGACATTTAGCTGCTTTGATAATAAAAAAAACTAAAGAAATACAATACATAAATGGAAATACACATACTTTTGTGTTCTCTCTTCTGTTGTCTATATTCATAACAACTCTCAAACGGTTTGTTCGTTACAAATTCGGCAACTGTAAAATAGAATAAGCAAAAGCAATGAATAAGCTGTTATGTCTGGTGTTGGCGCTAACGACATTTACACAAATTTCCTTTAATTACAGGATCATTACTTACTCGTGTTTGTTTCTGTGAAGGCGTTTATAAAAAATTAAAGTACCAAAATCGTAAAGTACCACCTCGTGTTTCATTGTAGTTTGGTTTTCTCTTCATTCATAAATTATTTGTAAGTGACATTTGAAAAACACTAAAGAAATCACAAAGCTAACATGCGGACGATAAAAAATTACTAAAAAAAAACACTGATTAATTGCAAGCAACGAGTGTATAAATGTATTTAAAATTTCGGTGGAAAGTCATTATTCCTTTGGCAGGTAAGAGTTCATATGTACATATGAGCCATTTATTTTGAAAGTAGCATATGGGTGTTTCCATACAGCCGTACGCGACATTCGTACGCTTATAGAGTAGCGTAAATCTATCAAAAATAGAAGTTACTGAAAAAAAAGATTACGGTTATGTTGCAACCAAAGGGTACTATGTTTGAGAAAAAAATAAGCAGCCTCGAAACTTTGGTGTGGAAAATATCCGTTCAAAACAAGGTGATAACGTACGCGACAAAAAAAGAAGTGGTTTTAAGGCACATATACATATGTATATGCGAAAGTCTGCGAATCATGAGAGTTTTTCTTTTCTTTGAAAATTCCTAAACTAAGCTAAATAATGTACCTTTACAATCCTTCCATTTTTTAATAGAAATTATCTCTGGTTAGTTTTTATTTAAAAAAAATATAATTCCTAAACTAAGCTAAATAATGTACCTTTACAATCCTTCCATTTTTTAATAGAAATTATCTCTGGTTAGTTTTTATTTAAAAAAAATATAATAACGTACGCGACAGATTTTTCCCCCATACAATATTTTTACTAGTAACACATACTAAATTATATTTTTTCAGTTCTTCTCTCCACCGTTTCGCGTTTTCAAGACCTTTTTCCGCCATCTTAATATGAAATTTCAAGTTATAAAGCCGTTTGAATTCATTTCCTTGCATTTTCGGTTTACATTTTCATGGAAACACGCATATATGTGAAAGTCTGCGAATCATGGGAGTTTTTCTTTTCATTAAAAATTCCTAAACTAAGCTAAATAATGTACCTTTATAATCATTTTATATTTTAAGAGAAATTATCTCTGGCTAGTTTTATATTAAAAAAAAAAACAATAACGTACGCGATAATTTTTCTCGTAAGTAATAAAATGTGTTTATTGAGAAATTTAATTTAATTTAATTTTTTTCGCAATTTTTGCTGCCGAATTCGATCTTTTTTCCTGAAGTAATAAGGCGTCTTCTTTTGCCGCATCTGCCTTGCTTTTTCGATAGGCCCGCTGTCTTTCAGCCTCCTTTTTTTTTGGTGCTCTTTTAGCTTTGCTTCATTTTCTTTTAACTCTTCTCGCCACCGTTTCATTGTTTTACAACTATTCTAAATAATTTAAATGGAAAATTTGCAATTAACATTGGTTTTGATGTATTTGATTGAAATTTTCGTACTTACAATAACGTATGCGACAAACTTTAAAGGGTAATAACATTTTTTTTACTTTGGTTGGAAATAAAATTTTACTGTATATCTTTAACTGGAAGATTTCTCGCTTAAGAATTGTAATCTGCATTACCTGCGACTGTCAATATACAAATGACATAGACAAACAATGTTTTTGCATAACGTACGCGACATTAGAATACTATCAGAAGTAAATCAAAAAACTACCGTTATTCGAGCTCTAACTTCTCCTTTTTTCAAATTTATAGTTAGTTGTTATTGTAAATTTGATTTTAAGATGTAATTGTAATGTTTCAAATCTCTTAATTTATTTAATAGGAAAGAGGAAATAGTTCATTTCATTAGAGAAAACTGAATCGAAGAGACATTCAGTTTTACTCCTCCATTTTTGAGTTTTAAAATTCCAATAAGCTGAAATACTTCTATAATATAAAAATTCGAGTATTTTTATCTTATTAAGTCGTCTTAAAAACCCTTTTCAGTTGTTTTTATTTTTTCAGTCCTGGTTGACATTTTCATGGAAACGCCCATATGTCACTTCGTGCCACTTGTGCTTAAATGACCGGCTACTTGTAACCGAATGCAGTTACAAATCGCTCTATCGTCTTAAAACAATGAAGTTGAACGAATAACCGACGCGTTTAGATACACGGTCAAAAATTTGGGTTTAATTTTTAAACCGCGCTGGGACTACTGCCTTTTTTAATCTTTTATAGTCTACTTTTTAAACCAGTCAATAGTTTTAAGCAATTTTTAATATATTCTGGTTTAAATTTTAGTCCAAAAAGTTCGGTGTTTAAAATTAAACCAAAATGTTTTAATTCTAGTTTCTTGGTTTCATATATGGAAAATTTGGTTTAAAATCTAAACCGAAATAGAAAATGTTTGCACACAGCGAAATGCGGTATTGATTCTAATACAACATTTGAAAGCACATTTACATGCGTGGCTGTAGCTGAGTGTGCAAAGATGCTTGATACAATTGGTTGCTACCAAGGCTGTCCGGGTTCAATCCCCACCAGACGCAACGTGAAATTTAAGATTTTTTATTTTTTATTCTTAATTAAAAATGAAAATGTTTGGGTTTAAAATTTAAACCGAACTGTTTAAATTCTAAACCCAACATATGTGCCCTCTTTTTTTTAACTTAGAAGGTTTGTATTTGAAACTGAATTTAGTTTGGTCATATATGTAGTCCAAAAAGTTTAAAATTAAAACCGAAATTTTTAACCGTGTATAGTTTTTGAGTTGCTTAACAATCATTATACTTAGTGATTCCATAAACAAAGGCCACTATCCTGAAGGACAATTGAGAAAGGCAATGCAGTTGCAGAAAAAGAGTCATTTAAAAAAAAAGTGTCAAAATAATTACCACTTTCTCACAAAATTTATTTAAAAATGCAAGCTACCAGAGCTACCTTTTTTTTAAGAGAAGACAAATTAATTTTTTTTATGCAATCCACCACAGCTACCTTAATATAGTCAGTCAATAAAGTTTAGGTACAACGAATTTTTTACAATACAGGCAACTATCTTTTTAATATTTTAGTTTTCGGTAATTTTTTATAAAAATATGGTCAATTCTACAGCAAAATTTCATTAAAACAATTCACTTTCTATTTACGCTCTCTAGAAAAAGT
>NW_023458561.1:19012614-19064267 GCF_013731165.1 Rhagoletis pomonella
TTAAAAATTATTGAAATCTTTATCTCATTAAATATAACTGAAAATACTATCGAAATTGTTAGAAATAGGGGTAAAACCACTCTTCTACCATGTAACAGTTGTTTTCAGAAAGGCTAAAAACTATATTTAATATTTGCCCCGGGTATTTAATGTTCGGCTCCACCCGAACTTAGACTTTTTACTTGTTATTTTTTGCTTTCGTGAAATATGTTTCAAAACTATGAATAATAACTATTACCTTTTCCGAATCTCAGTTCCACGGACATCTGGTTAATATTTTACAATAGACTAGTATCGCCCCGTTGTCGAAATTCGACCACTCCACTTTTTTCACACACTTTTTCATTTTGCCTGGGAAGTTTTTTAGGTCCATCAGCAGCTGTTAATCGTCAAGCTCACTTACATATATTGGTTGGTGGAGTAATATATAATCTGTTAAATAATATAAAAATTCATAGATGGTGAAACCAAATCAGGCACCTACCGGAAAATAATACCTTTCGAACAAAAGAAGAATCATTCAAATTCACCAGAGATAGTCAAAGTTGGGGAAAAAAATATCAAAAAGTTAAAAATCCCAAAATGGTCCTAATGTTATGATGGTTCCTTAATATATTTTAACTACATTGCATTTGAGTATAGAGAAGCAACTATCTGGAAGTATTTTACATTAAAAAAATATTAAGTATAGCCTGGTTTGTAGATGCAGTTAAAGAAAATACATGAAAAGGCACGATTTTTTTTAAATCTAAAAAAATTTAAATATTTCAAAAACGGTGACACTTTTACATGACAATTTTTTGTTTATCAGGGAGCTCACCCCCCACCTAACTTCCCCTAAAGTTTGGCACGTTACTTCTGGGAAACCCTGTATAGCTCAGTTCTGTGCACAAGGGTATTATAACTTTGTTCACATAACGGTTGTTTGTAACAGGCAAAACGAATCGGAATAGATATAGACAAATCTATACATAAATGATCAGAATGAAAAGAGAAATTGATTAAGCGGTGACTGTCTGTCCGTCCGTCCGTCCGCCTTTGCACACGATAACTCGAGTACAAATTGAGATATCTTAACGAAACTTTGTATGTGTACTTCTTTTGAGCGTAGGACGGATGGTATTGAAAATAGGAAAAATCGGATGATATCCACGCCTACCTCCCATGCAACGGTAGTTTTCAGAAATACGAAAACTGCGATATTTTAGTAACTACTGATGCTTATTCACTCAAAATTGATATTTACAATCCTTTTTAGGCGAAAAATAAGAATGCTATAAATTTTTGGAAAATGGGCGTAGCCACGCCCACTTATGATTACATGTGTATACCTTGGGAACCGCATCGCCAATTTCTCCCAAACTTAAGACAGTTGGCCTTCACAAAAAATATCAAACGGCTGAAAATTTAAAAAATGCAGCATTTATCGTGGGCTGTGTCGTAATGTTTTCACTGTCGTCAACGTCAACCTAATTTATATTCGCGCATTTGTATATTCCTATATACATACATACATATGCTCATTAGAACGGGTCGATCCCAATACAAAAGAAAAAAATCTGTATGGCTATAGGCTGCAGGGCCCATGGTACTAATTTCTAAATGGTCGGTATATGGAAGGTCTTTCGAAATTTGCTCGCGTGGCGATAAACCAAAGCTGTTTTCACTTAAGTGATAAAAAGGTCATTTTGGTTATCGGTAACACCTGAAAGGGCAGGAGTATGATGTATTGCCATCTCTTGTTCAACTTGGCACTGTAGATGGTATAACGCCGAAACTGGTTTGCATCCAACCCAAATTTGACAAGGGGTAACGGAATATACCCAGCAAAAAACACGAGTACCACAGAAGCGAAAGTGGAAACGGGATGGGCACGGGCCGGAAAATTTGCGTCTGGGCCTGGGCGTTCAGTAAAATTTCATAAAAGCACGAAAAGGCACGAAAAAGCCCGTTGCTAATAATAAAAATTTAGATGAGCTTTTGTTTTTATAAAAATAAAATTGTACATATTTAAAACTCATTTGATAAGAGAAAAGCAAAAAAGAAATATTTGGAAACCGATAAAAAATATATGATACTTAGTAGTTGTGTTTACATACATATCTGTATTGTAGCCAAAATGAAATTTAGGGGGGGCCTCGACCCTATTAAGCTGGCATTTCAGGGTACTATTTTATATATATATAAGAAAATTTGAAAGTTAGAGGGGGGAGGCTCGAGCACCCCCCTGCCCCTACCTGGCTACGCCCATGTCTGTACATAAAATACCTTCCACTTTTTCTACTTCCCAGAAAATATATTATAAAAATCTTTGATGTAAAATATTGATTCGCTTAAGTAAATAAATATACATATGGACATAAACACAAAATAAAAATATGTACATATGTATACATACAATAAAAGTTGGCTCTTTATTTCCGGGCTGGGGCGTGTCCCGTCGTGCCGGGCCGGGCCGGGCCCCACTAAAATTCTTAACGTGCGGGCTTGTGCGTGTTTTTGAAAGTTGATTTTGCACTCGTGCCGGGCCGGGCCTGAAAATTTAGGCCCGTGCCCATCTCTAGTTTCAACCCATGCAATGCTTAAAATGTTCAGTATCAACTTTTAAATTATAGTAATTTTTAAAGAATTGATGACCATAATGGATCCGCGATTTTGAATTTGAAAAAAATTTACTTGAGATTCATAACCAGCGATCCCAAAAACTCCCTAGTGACGAGTTTCGAACATATCCAATATTTTTTTTTTAATTGATCGCCATATTGGAACTGCCAATTTTAGTTTTGAAAAACTGACATAAGATTCGTAATCAGCTACCCCAGAAACTCCCTGGTAAAAAGTGATAACCCATAACAATCATAATAATACTCTAAAAGGCATTTTTTTAAGGGGGAAAAGATTTTCTTATAAAAGTTGAATTTAATAACTTAATGTTCATCATACCAATCAGACCAATTAAAAAATCTTGTACAATTGCAAATTTTCAGGACATCATAATACACCCTTGCAAAGCCACTTTACTTTTTCCATTGAATAATTTTTTCGATGTCCTTAGGAGAAATCCTGCAATCCTATTAAATATTTAAAGATGCAGATTTATTAGAAATACATACGTTCAAATATGGGAAACATATTCGATATACCGCATTTCACAAGTTTTCATAGACTAAAAGTCGGCACGGGTTATTTTTATCCTACAGCCATAAATCTTCATATATTTGTTATTTTGGCTAAAAGGCACAATTATAGAGGGTATCCATATCAAAGTTTGCAAACATATTTTTTTCCATATATTCTTGGGACATTCCAATGTATATGAGTCAAGTTTTCTCAAGTGGGCCATCCAAAACTGACTTTTCAATTTTTTATATTTCTTTAACCGATTTTGAAAGTTAACATAGTTAGCAATATTGACGGCAAAGATTTTGCGCTAATTTTATTTTTATTTTTTGACGAGTTATTTGCAAACAAATTTTTATGCAAGCTTTTACACTTTTTGAAATATTTCAGCAACCATTCATTCGAATCTTATGATTTTTTGACAGCTGTTAGAGAACTTATTGGGCCGAAAAAACGGAACTAGATATTTTAAATATGCATTACAATACGTGTGTCAGACGGAACAGATTTAAAAAGGTTTCAGTCCAAAAATGTTTGGATAAGGATGCCACCTATTTACATATTTAAATACAATGTATGCCATAGGTCTTGCAGATATTTTATTTCTAACCTACATGTAGGAGGGTTGCTACCTATTTTAAAATTTAAATTCAACATTTATTAAGGGAATCAGAATGATTTAAATATGAATCACAATGCTGATGTCAGGCATTTTAGTTTGAAAATCTACTTCACATCTATACACTATCACTTATATTTATTTGAGCAAATTGAGTAAAAGGTCTGAAATTTTAAGAAAAAGAATTTGCTTTTTTGCATACGACCCTTATATTGCTGAATGCCAATTAGTCTCAAAATCATTTTTTTCTAGGACTATTTATTTAGTGCATAAGCTTTCAAGCCGGAAGGTACATACAACCTTTTTTTTGAAACTCGACTTAATGCACGTACATACCTATGTACATGCATGTATGTATATAATTTATCCAAACAAAGTGACTGAAATTTACCAGCACAAATATGTATCTATTTACATACATATGTACTATGTGTGCAATATAATTGACTTCACAAACATACGTAGGTACATATTTACATTCATATAACTTTACTTCCCTGCAGAAAAAATTATCAATAGATGAAAAATCCCGCCAGGAAATTGGTCTAGTTTGTAGCTAACTATTAACTAACTAGCAGGCGACTAGTGGTAGCCATTTATTTATTATTTCTTTTACGGCCGTAACTAACTACTTTTGAAGTGCGATGGCCTCTGCATTGGATGTCATCTAACTATTAGCTAACTACTTTTGGACATAAACTATCAATAAAAAAAATACTTTTTAAATTTTTATTTTATTACTTATTTTATTTAACATTACTTACTTTATTTAACATCTCATATTTTAATTCGATCACACATATCATCAAAATGATAATACAAAATTTGGACCTTTATTTTACTTGTCCAGAATACGAAAAAGCATCTGCGAAGTGCAGAAAAAATATTTATTGAAAGTAATTTTTGTATGAGGATATTTAAATAGAAACTTGTAAAGAAAACAAACTCCCGATAAGTCTGCATTACTCCTGCACGTCTTTACAACTAACTTAAAGTTAGTTTTGTCATAGCTAATTAAAAGTTAGTTATTTACCGAAATCCCGCAAAAAAGCTAACTAGAAGTTGGTTATTTTGGGGGGATTTCGATAAAATTTATAACTTCTAGTTAAATACAAAAAGCTAACTTTAAACTAGTGGAAAAGTAATGCAGGACTCATGCTGACGTAAATAATTGGGAGTTTGTCTTCTTTAAACAAGTTTCTATTTAAATATCCTCTTAAAAAATTTACTTTGAACAAACTTTTTTCTGCACTTCACAAATACTTTTTCGAAATCTTCTTCTTCATATTTGACCGAGTTCAAGAGCCGCCTCACCGGATTTTTTCATTGTACAAGCTTCTGCCGCATTCAGGACAAATAAAATGAAGTTCGAAATTTTGTATTATCATTTTGAAGTCATGTATGTCTGGCGGAATTCGAATATGGGACCATCTATAGCAGAATATGTAAACAATTATGTAATGTTAAAAAAAAAGTAAATAAATAAACAAGTAAAAATATATATTTTTGTATCGATGTTTTATGTCCGAAAGCAGTTATTTACAAATTAGCAGACATCTAATGCAGAGGTAGCCACCCTTGACTGTTTCGCGGCCATCGCCATAGAAATATAGAGTCGGCTTTCCTCAAAGAAAATATACAGATAATAGCGACCTTTCATTCCTTCCTAAACAACTTCAAGTTAACTTATGGTTAGATATATTTTATGAGGGTTACAACTACATCCATATGAATGCATTTAAGTATGTATGTATGTACTACATCCATAGGAAAATTATTTACAAATTTAAAACGTCGCCGAATTCGGAAATTTAACGAAAACTTTGTTTCATAGCATCTTTATTTACTCGTACAGGTTGTATGTACGTTAGAGTGGTCCAAAATACAGTGAAGTCGGAATTTTAATGCCGCCAACCCCTAGCATTGTTCTATACCGAAAAATATACCCCAATTTTTTTTTTTTGACATCAAAAAATGTTTTTTGGACCACTCTAATGTAATAGTTACTTATGTTTCGAAATGCCTAATATAATAACTTACGAACAATTCTTAAGATTTTCTTAATCAACTAATCCCATTGAGTACCCATTTGAACGTGTTAGTGGCCTCTCGTTCAGATTTATTAAATTCCTATACTCAATACTTAAAGCCATTTCAGTTAGCGATTTGAAAATCAAAACAAACTACAAAAGAACAATGAACATTAAGTGGTGAAAAACACACAAAGCAAAAATGCAATAATAACCCCAGTTAGAAGTGAAAATACAATTGCAGACGCACAGTGCACAGTGGGTGGCTTAGAACAATTTAACGGCACTAAACTAAAATAATTAAAACGACAAATTCAATCTAAAATTGGCTCATACTATTGAAAATTAATCAAGCAAAGAGGAATGAAGTTTTTTTTTGTTGATAACTCATATTCTAATCGAGCGGAAACCCTACAAATTTTACTCTTCATTGCTTGCGTTCTCTCAAGGCGAATTCATATGTATAAATTGGTGTTACCAGTACAGCTGATCTGAGTTGCCTCCGCACACAAATGTCAAGCTTTGCTATTTCGCTTAAAGGCCCCTCCAGATAGAAATTCTTTTCTGCATCACACGAATGGTTTTTACCAAGAACTTAACGAAAATAAGTTCGGACTCGTACGAGATCGCAGCTACCCTGTAGGGAAAACACGAACTAGTGAACCAGATTTCTAGCTCAGTACTAGTTCTTTATTGCCAAAAACGATTCAGTCCGATAGTAACTAGTTCCGCACCAGTCCAAAAGCAGTGAAAGGTGGTACTTTCACTAAACCATTCTATTTTAAATTTTAAAAGCAGGGAAGGTAATCATTATGAGTAAAATAATTTAAGTCAGCATTTAATCATTATTTTATGAATTATTATTGAGTTTTATTTTTTCGCTCAAACCGAAATAATTATTATTTGATTTTTATTTTTGGGATTACAAATAATGATTATTTTATGATTTTTATTTTTCCGCGCAGAGATTATCATTAATTTTCAGTTTTATTTTTCCAGTTAAAAATAATGATAATTTATAAAATTGAAAAGGCCATAAAGACGCAGCCTACTGAAATTTTTACCTGAAAAGTTTGGGTCTTATTCCTTTTATGAGGGTGCGGCTACCTCTCGAAAGGATACGTCGGTTATCACGCTGGTATAGTTTTTGAGTTGCTTAATAATCATTATACTTAGTTATTCCATAAACAAAGGCCAAGATCCTGAAGGACAATTGAGAAAGGCAATGCAGTTGCAGAAAAAGAGGCATTAAAAAAAAAAGTGTCAAAATAATTACCACTTTCTCACTAAATTTATTTACAAATGCAAGCCACCAGAGCTACTTTTTTTTAAGAAAAGACAAATTAAGTTTTTTTATGCAAAACACCACAGCTACCTTAATACAGTCAGTCAATAAAGTTTAGGTACAACGAATTTTTTACAATACGGGCAAAAATTTTTTTAATATTTTAGTTTTCGGTAATTTTTTATAAAAATATGGTAAATTCTACAACAAAATCCCCAAAAATCAGAGTTTCAAACCTTGTGCAAAATTTAAGAAAATTCTGCAAAATTTCATTAAAATAATTCACTTTCCATTTACGCTCTCTAGAAAAAGTTTTTTAGTCCATTCAATTTTAGTATAATGAAGTGCAAGTGTAAGGAAGCTAGGACTTACCAAACAACAAAAACAAATTGCTAAATATCAATGGTAAGTCCTAGCTACCTCAAACTTGCACTTTGTTATACTAAAATTGAATGGGCTAATAACTGAGTACTTAACTTTTTTCTAAAGAGTGTAAATTGCAATACTTGGATGGAAATTCGCAGTTTTCTTTAATTTGCATAAGGTTTGGAACTCTGATTTTTGGGGTTTTTGGTGTAGAATTAACCATATTTTTATAAAAAATTAGGGGAAAATAAAATATTAAAAAAATAGTTGCCGGTATTGTAAAAACTTCACTGTACCTAAACTTTATTGAGTGACTGTATATCTTATTTAAGTTAAGTACGACAAAAACTTTCGAAGTACTTCATATACATATAAGCTTAAAAAGAACTGAATTTACTTAAAAATCAATATGGTTAAATTTAGACAAGTAAGACAAAGTGAACTAATATTTTTACTTTTAAGCAGAACCCACTTTTGTTTTTTACTTACTACTTAAGTTTAATACTACTACTACTACTAATGTGGTTTATAAATTTTTAATAAATGCGTTTAAACATTTGTGATGGTATTGTCCTTCCTTCAACCGATCGTATTTAATATAAAAGGGAAATGTTTCGACAAGCCTGATTAGAAGTATATATCTAAGGTGACGAATTTATAACAATTTGGGAACTACACATAAAAAATGGATGCAGATCGAACTAGACCTCATCTGTCGAATTAGGTACTGGCTTGGAACTAAAGAAAAGGGGATGCAGAACGAACTAGATCTCATCTGTCGAATTTGGAACAGGTTCGGTACTATAGAAAAAGGGATGCAAAACGAACTAGATCTTATCTGTCGAATTTAGAACTGGTTCCTAGGACATCGCAATGTTAAATTCGCCAGTCGCTAGCATGCAAAAGAGATTAACGCGTACTAGTCATGGTTCCAAACGCACTAGAACCGAACCAGTTCCGCACTAATTCGTTTCCCTACAGGGTATTATATACACTTAAGGCTCTATTAGTTAATCCATCGTAAGTTTAGGATTTTCGTAAAATTTTCGAAAACGCTGTAACAGTTTATAAATTAATATTTGTATAGAAAATATAATAATTTCAACGAATTTTTTATAGAACTAAAATTATCAAAAAATTAGATAGTCCCCTGACAACCAATTGTTTCGATGAGTTCGACAACAGTACAAGTTACATTTTCGTACATTTTCGAATAACATAACCAGTTTGCAATTTGTTTGAAAATGAGGAGAAAAATCGTACATGTCCGTGACTTGTACGGTTTTTGATCTCAACTATAGTTAATGCCACCATATAAGTAAATATTTAAGAGAAACAATAAAGAAAGCGGCGTTTCCTCTTAACATTAACGCTACCAAGAGATTCAACAAAATCTATCATTATTTTGTAATGAGAGCAACTCGTTTTTTCCTGCGACGTCGATTTTTCTGTGCAAAATGGAATTTCAGAAAACATTATCGAAGAATATAAGGGCTTAATGTTGACTAGCAGAAAAAGGCACCCATTTACTTTGAAGCAAATACTGATTTTAAGAACTAGTGGCCTGATTTCTATAAAAAAAAAAACGTATAGCACACGGGGCACCGGTTCCAAGAAAGAAAGGTTTTTTGTTTCAAACTATAAGCAGGTCCTGTATGAAAGTTCAAATCCGGGATATGTGAAAACGTTGGAGTAGATATATGTGTAGAAGGTTTTCACACCCATACTTAAGTTGCTCAACGGATATAAGCCGACATCTGCCCAATATTAAGGAATATAAAGAACATCTTTCGATCAATGAAAGAAAAAATCGTGGACATTTAAGGTATTTAAGGTATTCACAAGATATCGTAAGCGTAGTAATGTCTTAAAGTCGTAAAATTTTGTAATGTAAAATAACCGTTGAAATGGTTTTAAAAGATTCGTAGCGTATAAGAGCTATTTATACAATTTCTATCGGTTTAGCAACATTTTGGTGTAGTTACAAATCCTCCAAAGGCTGTGTCACACGAAAGTTACATTTGAACAGATTTGTACATATTTTATATTAGGCTATTGGTATAAAATAAAAAAAATTTTACTACATTTTTTTTAGTCACACGATTGGTACAATACCGCGAACTTCTATTGAAACATTTGAACAAAATATTTTACGCGATTGGAATAAAGAAAAATATTTGTTCATTCAAACGATTGGGATACGATTTGGCAAATTCCCAATCATGTGACAAAAAGCATAATATGCTAATTAAATAAATTAATATTCACTTGCTTCTATTTACATATATCCGGGTTGAGTTCAAAAACCTTACAAGTCCGTTTTCGTCGTTTTAACCCTGGAACACTAATCATATTTTGAATACATAAACACTAATTACACTGGATCACAAATTCTTGTTTGGTTTTTGTTCTCCAATCGCCACTATCCAGTTTCTATGTATAATTGTTCGGTGATTCCGAAAATCGAGTTAGTTTTTTTATATGGATACATTTTCCAGATATTTGGAATTTACCGTTATTCAGCATAAAACAAAAAGTAGTTCCGCTTAATCACGTATGGATATCTTATGAACCAATTTAACGATTTTAAAATGAGATAGGTCAAAGGAAAGCTAATTAAATTCTCCATATACACATCACTGATAGTTTCTGATAAATTAATTCCATTCCATTTATGCTACTTTTCTGATACGTTGTAATATATGGTGCATGCGAGTAGATACAAAAAAGTAGTATTTACAATGCAAATACATATCGTGTAATAGCGCTGTAAGTAACATTGAAAGACTTTCGACTTTGTTCAGAAAAATCTGATTTCCGAAAAATTCGGATGTTCCGATGTGGGGAGTCGTTACGAATTCGCTAAGATGGATCGAAAGACTTTCGACTTTTTTCAGAAAAGTCTGTTTTCCGACAAAGTCGGATGCTTTGGTTTGGTGGATTGTCACTTAAGGAATCTGTTAAATGAGCTTTGCGTGTAAAGCTTGCTATACAGTTCAATGCGAGCGTGACCGCGAACGTTCACAAAGGCAAAACATTCCATTTGTATTCTTATAGACGCTCACGCACATCAGTCAAAACTTGTCGTTCACATGCGAATGCTTTGCGTACGCACATAGTTGAGTGTGAACTTGAAAAAAAAGGCATATTATGCATTTTAAAGTCCGGTTGCTCAAAGCCTGGTTAACACTAATTATCGGTTAAACATCGTTATCGACGTTGCCGACCATGTTATATGCATGGAGTCGAAAACGTCGATAACGATATTAACCGCTGATTAGTGTCAACCATGCTTTTAGCAACCGGCCCTAAATTCGTTTTTATTCTATAATTCTGAAAGATATTTTAATTCTTTATCTTTTGATGCACCAACTATTGCAAAAAGTTAAGTAATAACGAAGATATTGGTCAAAATAAAAAGCTCTCGCTCACGCTCGCATTGAACTGTATAGCCGACTTAGGGCCGGTTACTCAATGTCTGGTTAACACTAATCTGCGGTTAAACATCCTTATCGACGTGTTCGACTCCATGCATACAACAGATAATAAAAGAAGTAATAATATAAAATTACAAATCAAAGTATATAGTAAACAAAAATTGTTTAAAGAAAATGTTATCATTTATTTTCACATTTCACCCATTGTGCAGTGCAGCGCATCGGCATAAGAAGACGGAGACTCCATCACTGGATTAGCAGTGTTCTTGTGGTCAGTTGGTTCGGCCGTGCGCGCGTGAGTGGTTGGTTCGGTGCGGTTAAAAGTTTAGTGTGTGATAGTATGTTTTCTTCTACTTCTGTTGGTTATGTGTAAATATAAACATCACGCCTCCATGGCTCAATAATTAACATTTATATGTGAAATTAAATGCAAAAACACTTAAAATCTTTTTGATTATTTTTATACTGATTTTTTGAGTGAAATTGGATATCTACTGAATTTTGAGTATTTCCAAAACAATTCAATTTCATACATATGTACATATACTGCAGTGTATATGAATCAGTTCCTTTGAACCAGTGCTACGAAAGGTTAGTAAAAGTTGAGAGTCCCTCAAGTCGATACAAACTATAAAATATGGTTAATTAATTTAATTTTGAGTGTTAGTTACATATATCACAAGTAAAAGGCTTATTTATCGACAATCACTTATGTCATCAATCACAAAAAACTGAAAATTTTGCAATGTCCCTGTGATTCACCTTTACATGGCATTGTATGTTACAAGTTTCTCATAGTTTTCTTATGTTTAGTCAACATTTTCACGTTTTCACTTATCAAGTGCTTCCCTCCGATTTCACTCTGTTTGTGCAACACAGATGGTAAGTCTCGTGCTTAAAATTCAACAAAAGCGAGAGTGTAAATAGACGCACGTTTATTTGCCTGAGAGTAGGGGTGCATTCCAAAACGTCAAAATATAAAGCATCAGTCTCTTTATTTCTAAACCTCAGTAGATTGTAATGCCAAATATGCGCAACCACGGTTAGATTCTAGTTTTCTTCTAAAGTTTTGATTTTCCTTCTAGCGGTTTCAAACTGTTTCAATAATATGTTATAATATACTGAAATTAGTGGGTGGTGCCACGTCCATTTTCCAAAGATCTGTAGTCTTTTTTCTTGAAATATCGGAGTTTCCGTATTTCTGAATTTTTCCGTTATGTCTCACATAGTGGACATAATTTTAATCTGACTGTACCGAGCTTGGCAGAAATTCATACACTGGTTATCGAGATACAAATATGTAGGTGTAGGTGGCAGGTGCCACGCCCATTTTCCATAAATGTTAAGAGCTCATTGCATATATCGACTATGATTGAAGTAAAATTTTTGAACAGGTTTCTTAGCGAGACTCTAAGCAATGTTCGTACCGAGTTTGGTGGTGGTTGGTAAAGCGGCTACTGAGATACAGTATTTCATCATACATATTAGGGATGTTGCGAATGTGGAATTTTAGACATCCGCGGATGCGAATGCGGATGCGAATATGTAACAGCTAACATCCGGGGATGCGGATGCGAGTGCGAATGTTAAGTATTTGGTAAACAACAATTAGAAGCTAGCATAATGGCGAGATCGTTGTTCAAACAGCGCTTACAAGCCAAACTAGATGTGTCAGGTTTTTCTAAAGCTTTTTAAAAGGAATTCTTCATTCTCATTCCTTTGGTGTTTCAGAATTTGGGGAATCTGTAACTTCATCAGCGTTTTTTCGATTTTAGTTTTTGTAACTAGTTTTTAATACTTTCTTCTGCGACTGGTTTGAACAATTTGTGCTTATAGCGAGCTAAATAAGGGATATGGAACTAAATTATTATTTTCCAGGAATGTAAATTTTGAACAAAATTCTGTTTTTAAAGTCGTGGCTGTCAGCGGAATCGGATCAGAATATTGTTATTTTAAAAAACAACACCCCGTTTTTTATAAGTATTTGAATCTCAGATAGTTACGGAATTCTTATCTTATTTAAGGTCAGACCTATAGTTTAATTATTTGTGCATCGATTCTCTTTATAGCCAGACGTTTATCATTTCTGCTGGAAATCCCTATTGAAGGAGCTTATCCTTTGACTTTAAATAGCAAATAAGGTGTAGTTTTACCACAGAAATTTTTAGCCAAGGATCCAATGTATATCCCTACCAAAAAAATATTGCACGACAAGTAAACAAAATTACTGTTCTTTAAATTTTTACTAAAAATAAATTCCCCAAAGATCCCCATTTGCAATTATTGAAACGATTATATGTAACATCAAAAGCAAATCACGAAAATTTAGTTAAGAATTACAGTGCATACTTTCTTTTTTTGTGTCCAATAGATTTTTTAAGATTGGTCCAAAAAACCATAATAAAGAATAAAACCAATGCAGGTATTTAAAGAAGAGAAAACAAAAAATATTGTTAAAAAGACTATGTTCTCTTTGACGTACGTCAAAGGTCAAGTAGAAGTTGGAACTTGTATGACTGCCCATTGATAGCTCGGTTATATAGCTTAAGAAATAATATGCTTAAAGAAATTTTTTATCAAAGTTGATAAATATGACATTTGACCAGTTTTGTTACACAAATACTCCCACGACCACAGGCAAAAATATTGGCTGTGTACAATTTGCCATTTTTTTGCTATATATACGTTTTATCGGTGCACTTGCACAACATTCGCATTCGCAAAAGATTCGCATTGATTATTGCGAATGCGAAAGCGAATGCGAATGTTAAAATTAAAGCGGAAGCTCCGCGGTTGCGAATGCGAATGCGAATATTCGCAACAACCCTGATACATATGTATGTAGGTGTGTGGTGCCACGTTTTTTTTTCAAAAATTTAATAATTTTCTTATTTTATATCAAATTTCTGCTTTAGATTGCAACATTCAACAATTAGGATCCAGTATTTGTGGAAATATCGTAGTTTTAGCATTTTTCGAAGACACCTTTACATCGGTGGTGGGTGTCCGATTTCAACCTACCTTAGCCAAAGAAAAACCTATGTGCCAAATTTTGTTGAGAATCCAATAGAAATTGTTAATCTTCCTCCATTTTGATCTGTGCACGTCTAAACTCCGTGAAACTGATCAAGTATGACGAAATTTTACCATTTTACAGCCGGTCTGCGCATCGGCGCCAAAAATCAAAATTTGTTGATTTTACTGTCTGTGCAAACATAAAATACACGATGAGACTGTCAGCACATCGCAGTAAAAGTATCTGTGGTGTATTCCCAGTCAGCAAGAAATCCGAAAAAGTGGATGAAATGTAAATTTTTGTCTGTTCACTAGGCTTGGGTAGTTCGTTGAACTAATTGAACTAACGAACTAATTCATCTCAGTGAACTAGTGCACTAGTCCGGTTTTTTCATTGAACTAAACTTGTCAGTGCTACTATTTTTCATTTTGGATCGCGATCCAAATATTCTTGGCACGAACGTATGACGTAAAAGCCCATCATTACAGTTCTTTGCGAACGATTTTTCGGAGCAGGGAAAATATAAAACTGGAGTAGAACGCTTTTAAAATCGAACAAGCTTTCTATTTAAATGTTTTTGCACAGCAATATGTAAATGTTTATATATCGTACATACAAAAATCGATATACGGGTATATAATACGCGAAGGCATTTTTTGTTCAGCATAAAAGATCTGCACTCTTCGTTCGATTTTCAAAAATGGGGTGTCAAATTAAAGCGTTTGGTCTGTAGATGTGCAAACTGGGTATATTTTTTCGAAAAGAGTTGCCACCTGGTGAACAATTCAAATCAAATTTTTCAATAATCAATACCATCAAATCCGTACCTTTCGTTTGATTTTCAAAAGTGAGGTGTCAAAATAAAGGGCTCGGGCTGTAGATATGCAATAAGCAAGACCGATAGAATAGAAGATTGCGCTGATTGATGTGAAATTCGGGAGAGTAACGTGAATATGACGTCATCGGAGATTTGCCGGCGGAGAGAGCTGAGAGAGAAATCTATCAGTATGAATATGTTTTGCATGTGTATATGTATATGTATGTTACTATCCCTGCAGAAAATCTGACTAGCCTAGAACTAGCGTTTTGCCGACAGTACCAGTTCTAGCTCAATACCCAAGCAATGCTTTCAACTGTCCAGTTTTACACGGCGATGCCATTGGCGGTGGCAATTGTCGCCCAGTGCATTACTTTGCAACCAGTTTTTAACTGGTTCCATATTGGACAGTTTTTTTTTATAAGAAAACGTTTTTGCGATTCAATTTTTTTCGTTTTTTCTTTTCTTTTACAAATTCCATTTTTTTACATATTTTATTTAAAAAAAATATTGTAAGCTGCACGCAACAATTAAAATTCATTAAATTTGAAAACTCACAACTGCCTCCACCGCGATATGAACTCGCGACCAACGATGGTTGAGTCGGAGGTCTTCTCGCTGAGCTACTTTCGTATTGTACGAGTAGTGAGCATTTGCACATATAGACCGCAAGTTTCAACTGTCCCGCTCTGCATTCATTTTGCACTAGTTCAGAGATAGTTCTGAGGTATGTAGTTCGGAACTAGCGCTTTGTCAGACTGTCACTAAATTTTACTGCAGGGATTGCCTGTGTAACATACATATACATATACACATGCAAAATATATATGACGTCACATTTCTGTTAAAATTTTCAATAGAGAGTTAGCGGTATCATAATCAGCGCCACCTTCTGTATTCGTTTCACCATGTGCAATAAGGACTTATTTTTTTTTTTTAAGTTGCCACCATTATCTATATTCAAATTATTTAAAAAAATTTATCAATTATTCAAAAAGGGTATTCATCGAAATGGTTTTGTAAAGCTTTGATTTTTAACTCAACTATGGGAGGGTTGCCACCCTTTTGAAAAATTAAATTCAATTTGAATTAAGGGAAATAGGTAAGAGAAGTATGTATGTATCCCCATACGGGTTCAAAACGAAATGGTTTTAAGAAGGTAATAGTCTAAAATATTTTGAACAAGGTTGCCACCTGCTTGAAATGTCGAATTTAGTTAACTTAAACACAAATTACATGAAACATCAAACTATGAATGTCAAACAAAAGTGTGTTAAGAAATCTTTGTTTTTAACGCTAGGACTATTTATGAGGTGATAGAAGAGGGTTGCCACCTGTTTAAATATTTTAAATCAAAGTATTTAATAAGTATCTAAATTGAATTATTAAAATTTTGGTATCAATCTAAGGGGGTTTCAAAAATCTTTGTTTCTGAATCATATTTAGTGGGGTTGCCACATGCTTAAAAATCAAACTCAACTCAATTATTGAGGGTATCAATCGAAATAGGTTTGAAAACTCAAATTCAAATTAGTTTATCTGTTGTTGAAAAACACGTGTATCACAATGTCAGGCGAACGAGATTTAAGAAGATAACTTTTGAAAAGGACTTCCGCCTGTTTGAAAGGTCGAATTTAATTAACGTATACACAAGTGTTATGAAACATTTAGATATGGGTGTGAATCGAAAAAAATATATGAAAGCTTTCGTTTGAAAATATCTTTAATTAGGCTGGCCACCTTTTCGAAGAAAAAAAAAACATATCGATCTTAAAGTATAGGTATATGCATGTGTATTATACGGGAAGGTGTTTTGTGTGATAGTCATTCTATTTTCAGCGTTCTTTTGAATTTCAAAAATGGGAGGTCAAATTAAAGACCTTAGCTTGTATATGTGCGATAAAGTTTTATTTTTTTACTTAAGATCTTTTTTATCGGTAAAGGGTGATTTGAAATTTGATGAAATTAAAAACCTACACTATGCGAGACCTCTTCACTAAAAATGACTACACGGATTTAGATGAAATATGGCACTTTCATTGCTTATAATTGTGACTAATATTTGGAATATTTTTTATGTTTTTGAAATTCAATTTTGGGCGTTTTAACGCCATGCGGGTTCACTAGTTTCTTCATATTCCATGAATTTGTTAAAGCTTTTGTTTTATTTAAGTTTATTTGTATTTTATTTATACGAAAACATATTTATATGTATTTTGTATGTATGTATGTATGTATGTAAGTTCAAATTACCAATGTTTTTGTTTTGTATGTAATCTTAGCAGCCAGTTCGAAAACGTCCTATCTCAGAAAACTTTTCAGGAACGCCCTATCTCAGAATTTGGTTTAAAAACTCCATATATCAACGGAAAATATACTGAGATAGGGCATTTTTGAACTGGCTGCCGAGATTTGTCGATCTTCCACAAAGGCGTCGATATGTAAATGTACTTGTCAATTGAACTAAATGAACTATATGAACTAAAGAACTAATACACTAAGGTGAACGAACTAAAAAAGAACTAAGGTGCCCAACTCTACTGTTTGTCGATTCCATTCGGACGCGAAAATGAATGAAAATTTAAAACGTTTTTCGTACGTTTCCGGGTATGAAAGCATCCTGTTTTTTTTAAGTTTTCCGGAAATTAACGAATATGGAAGCGATTTCTGTACGTTTCCAGATACGAAAAATGTTCGAGACCGCACTGTCAAAATTTACGTTTCTCTGCTGGCTGGGTTTTGCCTATGAGATACGAATACATACAAATGTACACCCATTGACCGGATGAAACGAATTTTTTATCACATATTATGGGTAAAGAAATCTATAGTACATGGGTAACCTAAATAATTCGGTGAAGGATACCAATAAGTCAAAATAATATACTTTCATTTCATTTATTAGACAAATTTATTAGTAAAATAAGGGTTAAAGAGCTCGTTTATTACAAAACGGTGATTATGACATAAAAAACGACAGAGAATTTGATTAAAAACTAAGATTAAACAGATTGTAGGAGATGAAAGTTAAAAATATAAAAAATAACCAAAGGGAGGTAACAATAAATATATAAGAATAATTAAATGGAAAAACAATACCGATTTTTTCTTGTATAGGGAGTGATGCAGTCTAGTGTTTAGACGTAAATATGGGTGTTTCCCATGATGTCGGACGTGGCAATCGTACAACTTTAGAGTTAAATAAAACATAAAAAAACGGAAGTCACTTATAAAAGAATTCGCCTTTGGGAAAATCGACGAAAAAGAGGTCTTAACGGAAGTGACAAAAACAGAAGTGGTTTCAGAGTGCATGGAAAAATTAGCAAAACTCCGAGGTTTCATTTGCTAAACATTCTTTAAATAAAGTCGAATTACGGATATTTACAACCAATTCATATTTAATCAGAAGCAATTCGTTGTTGATTTAATTTTGAATTAAAATGTGATACAGATTTTCGCATTATATTTTCATGGAAACATCCATATGTATGTACATACATACATATGAATGCACATTTACAGGCCTGCCCTGCTTGTAACCGACCATTTTGTAATATTTTGTTGCCAGCTCATGGGATGGTAACAAAATTTACCAGTTACAAGAGTGCTGAGAATGCGTAAAGAGTTTAAAAATTTCTTCTTCTTATTTGGCGCTGTAACCGCCTAAGCGATTTAGGCCGAGTTCAACACACGCCAGTCGTTTCCTTTCTGTGCCAACTGGCGCCAATTGGAAAAGCCAAGTGAAGCCAATTCTTTCTCCACCTGCGCTTTCCATCTCAGTGGGAGCCTTCCTCTTCCTCTGCTACCACCAGCGGGTTCCGAGTTGAATACTTCCAGAGCTGGAGCGTTGGTGTCGATTCGAACGACATGGCCAAGCCAGTGGAGCCGATGTATTTTAATTCGCTGCACTATGTCCATGTCGCTGTAAAGTTCATACAGCTCAGCGTTCCATCGTCTGCGGTACTCGCCGTCGCCAATGCGTAAAAGCCTTTAAATCTTTCCCTCGAATACTCCAAGTGCCGCCTCATCGGATGTTGTCATTGTCCATGCTTCTGCTCCATATACCAGCACGGGCATGATGAGTGACTTATAGAGTGTGGTTTCGAAGGCTGATCCCGCGTTAGTTGGCGCGAATGGCGGGGTCGCCTTTCTTGTGGATTGGGCAGAGCACACTTAAATTCCAGTCGTCGGGCATGCGTTCATCTGACCATATTCTGCATAAGAGTTGATGCATGCACCTTATCAACTCCTCACCACCGGACTTGAATAGCTCAGCTGACAAGCTGTCAGCTTCAGCAACTTTGTTGTTTTTCAAGCGCGTTATTGCTATTCGTACCTTGTCATGGTCAGGCGGAGGAACATCGACTCCGTCATCATCGACTGCGGGCTCGGGTTCTTCTTCTGCACCGTGCTGCACGTTCTGAACATCGGTAACTAGGTCGCCATTGTTGTTCTTACAGGACTACGCCGTGGTCTTGAAACCTTCCGTAAGACGCCTAACTCTCTGGTAAAATGTCGGCCTGCATTTAAATCTCTTCGCACTCACATATTTCGGCCTCTCTCTTCTTATTGTGGTAAATACGTCTCGCTTCCCTCTTCAGATCCCCATAGCGGTCCCACATAGCGCGCGGTGTCAGCGTGACCCTGTAGGCGGCATCTTTTTTTCTGCAGCTTCCTGACACACCTCATCGTACCAGTTGTTCTTTCGGGCTCGCTGAAATCCGACTACTTCTTCGGCGGCGGTACTTAATGAGAAATGTGGTTCCATTGCTCGCTTATGTAGGTTTGTTGAAGAGTGGTCCCTGAGAGCAGGTGTGAGAGTCGAGTAGCGAATGCATTGGCTGTCTATTGTGATTGCAGCTTTTTGAAGTTAAGCTTTCCTTGCGTATTTGGGCGCATATTTTTTGCTGCACAGAGGCGGGTGCGTATCTTGGCTATAACAAGATAGTGGTCCGAGTTCATGTTTAGGCCTCGGAGTGTACGTACGTTCAAAACACTGGAAGCATGCCTTCCGTCTATCACAACATGGTCAATTTGGTTTCTTGTTTTTTGATACGGAGACAGCCACATAGTTTGATGAATCTTTTTATACTTGAACCCAGTATTGCATACTACCATGTTTCTGGCCTCGGCGAAATCGATCAGCCTCACTCCGTTGTCGGACATTTCGTCGTGGAGGCTGAATTTTCTGCCGGTGGATTCAAAGATTCTTTCCTTGCCCACCCTGGCATTGAAGCCGCCAAGCACGATTTTGATATGGTGGCGAGGCAGCGCTCGTACGTGCGCTCCAAGCGCTCATAGAAGAGATCCTTAGATACCTCATCCTTCTCTTCCGTTGGGGCATGGGCGCAGATGAGCAAGATGTTGAAGAATCTCGCTTTGATGCGGATTATGGCTAGGTGCTCGTTCACCGGGGTGAACGACAGTACTCGACGACGGAGTCGTTCTCCCACCACAAATCCAACACCGAATTTGCGCTCCTTTACATGCCAGCTGTAGTATACGTCGCAAGGCCCCAGGCATTGCTGGCCTTGCCCCGTCCAACGCATTTCTTGGATGGCGGTGATGTCAGCTTTTGTTCTTACGAGGACATCAACCAGCCGGGCAGAGGCCCCATTAAGGGTCCGGACAATTCAGGTGCATGTCCTCAAATCGTAGTCCTTTAAACATTTGCCGTGGTCGTCACAATAAGGGGGTCTCATCTGAGGTATTGTTTCGCTTTTTCACTGGAAGGGGTTTTTACTTCGCGGGTCCGAAACCCAGCTCACAACCAAGCAAATACACGTTTATATAGCGAGCCGCTTGCTTCAAGACAGACACCCGCTTGCAACCGCACCTACTGGTGACCAGACGTTGCATACTTCAGTGAGCCCTTAAACCGAATAAGCCCCACCGAAGCCCCCTCTCTTTCTGCCGTGACCCAAGGCTCCATTCGGATTGGTTACCGCATCTCGCACATGGGTTGCTCACGTTGCCCAGAGTGCACGAACGAGGACGCAAGAGTCGAGATTGAGTATAGCCGTGCAACTGTAACTGCATACACAGCATAACGACTGTACCCCATTGCACTCTACTGCACTTAAAAATTTACAGTAACTTTATTTACCAGTAACAAAACAAGTGCTGACTTATGGCGTTTTCTTTTCTCAAAAAAAGTGTCACCTTCTTATATGGCAACATTATCAGAGTGCAACATTTTAAACAAAGAGCACGCAATATGCATGTGAAGATGCTGAGAAAAGAACACAAACCCTTGACAAGCCTGACGCAGGGCAGAGTAAATGCAACAACTTTTCAAAAAAAAGAAAACGCTATAAAATTTATTTGGCTTTGGTGATCTCAGGCTATTTTCGATACCTTCATGGTTTTCTATTTTGATTATTATTTACATAAAGTTACATTCCTAATACAAATGGCGCGTAATTTTACAAAGTTAGAAATAAATACTGCAACTGAGATAATTATGTTTCTAATGGAACTTTTTGGAGCCATTTCAATTTTTTGGTCAAAGTAACTTCTCCTCATTATACAATTAAATAACTGGAATGACGGTTCAATGTACTACAGATGTCAGTTTTAAAAAAACATCGACGCATCGAGGCATCTCTCTGTCACAAGTAAAAGTTCACAATAAATAATAAACAAATCTAAGGCACATGTTTTTAGCGTTTTACAAAAATTACAAATTTTTGTTAGAAGAATTGATAAACGCTATTTTCAGTGATGAAAAAAACTTCAATATGGTAAATCCATATGCCCATCATAAATATTGGAGAGTCATTCGACTTCCATGGCAAACCTGCCCTTGGCGAAAGGAATCTCTGATTTAAAGTAAAAAGAGTATAGCTTGGGAAAACAAATAAAATCTTTCCACTATGTATAAAATTAATATCCAAAAGTAGAAACATTCTTTGCGCATTAAGATGGCAAAGTTTTCGCTCATTTCAACCGACTATATTTGAAAATTCCAGCGGTAAAACGTTGTCATTGTTATGGCCTGATTATGGTAACTTAACGTAACTTACGCCTCTCTCTTAAAAATTTAAAAATTAAAATAAAAAAAAAATTTTATCGAGCAACTTAATGTCACGTCGAAATCTGTTTCATTTGATTCTCTAAGTTCTACGTTCCGTTAAGTTAAGTTACGTCGCCATAATCAGGCTTTTACCGTGCGCACAATAAAATCGTTGTTCAAGGAACAAAATACCTTCTTTTCGAGTAACTAGTTTCAAATGTGGGTTTTAATACCACTGGGGACTTGAAAGATCTACTTCTCAACAAGATGTTTACTTATTCATAATGATAACCCGTTGAAACTTAAATAAACCAGACTTCACAAATATGAGGAAATAATACAAATTTGACTACAAAATTTCGGTAAAATATATGCCGCAAAGCATAAAACAAATAAACTTGTGTAATAGAAATACAATGCAATCCCAGCAATTAAAATTATCTTTAAAAGTTTTTTAAAATAATCGGTAACCTAAAACTTGTTTCTTTGCACATATAAATATTTTCTACGAAAATTTCCACATAATGGCAAATTATCTTGTCATAAACTAATGCTTATTTTTAAAGTTTTTTATATTCTTTTGACAGAGTTAATGAATACAATTATTGGGAAAAAACATCAAAGATCTAGTACTGGGAACTTTAACTAGTTGAAGTTGAAGTATTGCACATATAATTCTTTTACTGGGGTAATTTCTTAATGTAAATTCGGCACAATTACAACAGCATTAAGTATCAACTTCAATTCCGCATTCTCTGTAATTAATGAATGAAGTAAATTTGTAAGCTCGTTAGCTTTGGAATTAACAGAAGTGAAAAGGGTTAAATAGTTTGACACCGTGCTTTCCTTCGTGTGACATTACTCCACAGCAATAACTATAAAATAAGCATTTTCATGTGGTATAAAAGTTCGTTTGTTTCCCCTCCGTAACAGATAGAAATTCAACTTAAATAAGTACCTAATTGTGAGTTGCATTAAAAACACTTGCCGTAAATGCAAATTAATGATTTTATCTCTTTATTAATAGACTTTCAGCAGCTCTCTTTGTCACCGATAAACATACATATGTAGAAACATAACTACGTATAATCCAAGAAACCGTTTTTGTTAAATCTCAGTTTGAGATGCATTTGAGAATCAGTCCTTTTCTCAAATCTCAAAAGTTTGTTCTCAAATGCATCTCAAATAATCGTTGATTGCGTTCTCAAACCAAAAGGCATTTCCTTTTATTTTCAAATTGGGAAATATTGAGTTCTCCACTTTTTCTCAAACGTTAGTGTAGCGGAACGAAACGGAAGTCATTTACTTTCATTGAAATAGTTATATAGTGTTGCCAATGATGTGTGTACTTATGTATGTAAAAGAAACACAGTTTTGTAGGAAAGGAGTTTTTATTTATGCAATTTAACAGTTTATTTAATAGCATATTTATTCATGTAGATTAACAAAGAGAAATACGGTTGATGTAGGTTTTGCAATTAGTTATATACAGTTTGCGAAGTTTTTTTTTTCAAAATTCAAAAAAAAACAATAGAATTTACCTGTAACATTCGATCTTATGTAAAAAGATTTTTAAATATAATTGAAGTGTCATGCTTTAATCGCAGATAGGTCTAAAAAGTAAAAAAATATTGTTTAATAAAAGTATAAAGAAATTACCAGAGATATCATTTTCAAAAAGCGTGGGGTGCTCGGAATTTGTTGTTAATAAAAAACCTATAGGTAATAGATTAGATAAATGTAAAGTGATTAACAAAAAAATGTATACCATTTAAAAGAAGCGTAGGGTGATCGGTACCAGTTATTGAAAAACCTTTAACACCTTTCTTTAAAAGTAGATTTAGTATAAGAATATAGTACAAAGCACCCCACGCTTTTTGGAAAAAATATCGATTTTTTCCCCGGTAATTATTTCATACTTATCTATACTAAACATTATTTTTCACTTTTTAGATCTATCTGTCATTAAACCGTGTTTTTTGTTTTTTAAACTATTATTTAATATCATACTTAATAATGTTTTTATATAAAATAAATATGTTTTATTTCTAACGTGTTTTTCATTTTAATCAGGCAAGCTGTTGGTCACCAGCAGCAGACTTTTTTCACTGTTTGTTAGGTACGCTGTTCCACGGAAGAAGGAGAATCAGAGTTTTTTAGTTTGCGAGTCCAAAGCAAGGCCCACACTTTGTGATACCTTTATACAAAAAATACGTACATCTGTCAATACAATTGCATTCCACATGTTTTCACCGGGATCATTATGGTGCACATAATGGTAGATATCATCATACCAAGTGTTAAACACGTATCTACATTAATGAAGGTACTCACTTGTGTTAGTTGTACCAAAAGTCTTAAGTATAGAATCCGTTTATTATAAATATCCTAGTGAAAAAACTAATATTTATACATTGGATATTTGGTAGGTGGGATCCATAGTGGAATTATAAACAATTGATGTCACTATGAACTCACCAGCCATTTCAAAAGTAGTAGAAAGGGAAGAAAAATATGCCGCATATTCAAAAAAGTTATTAATTAATTAAGGAAAGGTATCAAGTCATCTTAACTAAGCGGATATAATTATGAATAACTCACCATTAGGTTAGGTTAGAGAGCTGCCTTCACGCAGAGCACGGCACACATATGCTGAAAAACCCGACTACTAACCTAAAGGAATAGGGGTCCAACTGAGTGATATCCATGGACCGCTTTACATCAATTTTTTGTCAGATTTATCTTCTGATATAGCAGGACGTTTCCACAACCCACCTGGAATTTTTCTCCTCGATGAGTTCAGCCTCTAATCTGTGTTTTCAGGAGGCTAGAGGTGTGCCTGAATCTTTGGCAGAACCGACTTCGTTTGTCTCCTTACAAGCGCGTCGGCTATGCAGTTGCCAGGAATGTCACTGTGTCCGGAACGCTTACAACACTCTAGGAGCATTTTGACGCCAGTAGGTCAAGAACCCTTTTGCATTTTATGGCTACTTTGAACGTTGTTCCGTTAGATTTCGTAGCCATCTGACTGTCAGAATAAATAGCGATGGCTCGTCCTGGAGGGGGCGCCATTATAGCGTTTAGCTCTGCTTGAAAGGTTCAGCGAGTTCAGCATAGTAAATCTCGCTACCCACTCTTCCGTCAAGCTGGGAAGCAACTGAATATATATTCATCGACCGTGGGTCTAAAGGCCCGTCTACATACAACTTTGTCGTTTGCGTTGGCCCTTGCGCCGCTTTGACAGTAGCGCATGTAAGGCCCGTGCTTGCTACAATGAACGCTTAGCAGCGAATACTTTGATCACTAAATTAACATACTAGCGGCAGATAAATCAAAAATGTATGTCTCTCTCTTCCCATTCGTTCCTCTCTGGTATTCTTATGGAGAACTTGTTGTCTAAACAGAGTAGGATAATTTAGTTGTGGTAGGTTATCGGGTATATTTTCAAGGACCTTTGCGTATCCGAATCTGAGGACTCTACACGGTTTGATCATATTTAACCTGACTGCCACACTAAATTTGGCGTACAATTGCAATGGTGGAAGATTCAGAATTCTTTCCAGAAATTTGCTGGGTCGGGTGGGTAGCGGTCCGGGAAGCGCATGAAAGCCGTCCTACCATTCCATTTTGACGTAAAGAAAATATGGCTCTTACCACCGCCTTGTACACCCAGTGTACCATAGGTGGCTTTATTCCCAATTTTTTCCCTATAGCATACAAGGCGGTGTTAAGGGCTGACTATAATATGAATAAGCTGCCGTAACTGACTGTCAGAAAATGAACGAAAAGCCTGTCAAATGCATTAGCAACGTAGCGTAGGTGGCTATATTTTACTTACATGTGTTCAGTGTTGCCACATTTTTTTATTGTTTACCAAAATCAGCAGAAAAAGTTACCAAATTCAACAAAAAATTACCAAACTTATTTTATGTGCTGAACTGTACATAGATACATGTGTTTGTACCGGGGTGTTGCGAATATTTGCATTCGCATTCGTTACGCGAATGAATCGCATCATTTTACATATTCGCATCGACATTCGCATTCGCTTCAAATGGTACGAATATTTTACGAATGCGAATGTGTACATGGGCAGAGCGCTCAGTTAACGACCACTAAGCAGACTACCGCAGTGTAACGCCCACACATATGTTGAAGGTTGTTTCAATATAACGTTTAGTATTTTACAGGCAAAATAACCATTGTACGCTGCTGCATGTCGCAGAAAATAGAAATACATATGTAAGTAGATAGATCAAATTGGGCGCCCTTAAATGTGTTCGCATTTTTTTTAAATGTTTGCACTTTATCCTCTTTTTGTGATGGCATGCAAAATATTTCAGTGCTATTCATATTTTACATAGTTGTATTATTAGTCACATATTTTAGTTAATTTTTGTATTTTATTCGTCGAAAGTGAGCAATTTTCAGTGCAGCCGGCCTTATATACGAGCCTCTAAGGTAGGGCTGCCAGCCGTCCTGGTTTTCCTGATTTAAACAAATTGTCCTGGTGTCCTGGACCACACTAAAATTGTCCTGGTTTTTAATGAAGGTCAATGAAGACACCCATCTAATTTTTAGCAGATTTTTGCTTTGAAAAAAGAGATTAAGCTTTCTGTCATTAGTAGTCGAAAATCGATAATGAAACATTTTTTCTAACATGTTGAACAATATCTGGTGAGTTTTCCTTCTTTCTGTTTAGTTTATTTGGTTAAAAACTAATTTTGTATTTTCAGGCAAATGCCAAAAAAGTGCAAGTTCCTGAACAGGTACACGGCTGAGGGGTCCCACATACTACGCAGTAGATAATTTCGGGAGTTAAAATCTCTTCCAAAACGCCCTTCTGAAATTGATTCCTTTCTTCTTCCTTTATGGTACGGAGTGGCACAAATTGAAGAGCTTCTGCTTACGCTACTCAAAGAAGAGCTCCCAGAAGGGCTTTTGTAGGACGTCCTTCTGAAGGTCTTTTGAAGAAGTTCTTTTAAAGCAGTTTTTAGTTCATAAAAAACCTTACTTCTATTTAAATATTTAAGGTTCAGATCAAATATGTTTTATTGGGTCTTAAAATTCTAATTGAATTCTATTTGTAATGCTAATTAATATAAACATATACTTAAGTACATTCGTGTAAATTGCAAATAGGAAACCCCCTTCTAGGAAGCATGCAGGGAGGCACTTTTTCAGTCCTTATTAGGTAAGTCTTTTAGAATGGCTTCACTTCAGACAGCCTACCTAAATTATCTTTGGGTTATGCATAAACAAAATGGCAAAAATTATTATGAAGCGCATTGTAGGATAAGTAGTAAGTAAGTGGAAATTTGCTAATGGTGGTAAGGCAAGCATTCAAGACCATTTTTCCAAGTTACGTCACCGTCAAGAGAAATTTGTTCTTTTATGATTAAAAAACAAATCAGAAGTTGAGAGTTTAGTCATCATCAATCCTTCAGTTCTACAGATTTGCCACAAAACTTCATTGCTTATAATATCAGAAAATACTTCACAATAATGCATCGCCAGAACCAAAACTGTATTTATAGAGAATAAATGTCCTGGTAGATGGGTTCAGGATTAGGGCAGCCCTACTCAGAATTGGCAGTTACAAAAATCTGTAGTTAACTTCCGATTCTAAGAAATCGTCTCATGGGAGAAACGGCAGCAAAATTACTTTTTCTGAAATGTAATATGCTCGTTTTGAACGTTGACTACTACACCTTTTTCAGTTTTAGTTCAGAAAGTTGCAATTCATATTCAAAAATTCAATTTCAAATTCAGATAGGCTGACTTCCAAAACGTCAATTGCTTTGCATACGTACAAAGTATAATGTTCCATAACGCCGAACTACAAAATGTTGACGATGTATACTTTTCCAAAACGCATCCGAAAATTTATCGAAACGCATCGCTAGCGCAATGAGCGCATCAGAAACAAAGTTGATGCTTCGTTTGTTATTGGTTACCATTGGTGTTTTAAAAATGGAAAATTCAGAAAAATTGTTCAATGCTATATTGAGTATTTAAAATATGCAATGTATATGGTTGCAATGTGTCGCAACTCTGCATATACAAACAGTTTGAGTACCGCAGTATAACAGTTTCCAAACAATGTATTGATACGTTTTGGAAGTCAGCCATAGTTACAATTCAAGTTCAGAATTTCCATTTCAAATTCAGAATTTTCATTTCAAATTCAGAAAGTTACAAATGGGATTCAGAATTTATATTTATACAGATAGCTGCAATTCCAATTCAGAAATTTACATTTCACATTCAGAAATTTCCAATTTAAGTTCAGAAATTTTCATATTCACTGCACGATTTTGAGATTTTAAGTTGTATCTTCGTTTGGGACCATATTCGCCTATGCTAAATCCAGTAGAAAAAATATGGTCTAAAATGAAAAAACTTTTCAAACCAAGTATGGATGTGCCCAATGTTGAGGGTCCACGATTCACGGAGCAGAGGTGGCAGTACTTGGAAAAAGATTGATCATGCCAAGGTGCCATATCAGGTGGAGAATGTGCTCGAGTAACACAGCTGTTCATTTCATGCTAAGTATGTACTGCAATGGTTGAATTGTTACTCTTTCCCTTAAATGAAAAATATAATAATTAGGGCAATTTCATAACGAAATACTTAAAGTTCCTGTTACAAAAGTTTCCTTTTAGTTAAAGTGTAATTTAAATGTATTTTAAACAAGAATTGTTTTCATGGCAATTGAAAAATGCAGTTCATTTAAATGAAAATAATAAAGCTGGCATTGCTGATCTCGGCAAAATTGCATCAGCTGATTCTCATAAATATGAAATTATGCTACGAAAATAACATACTTTTTTCATAGTCATTTAAATTTCCACTTTGGGTATTTAACTAAAAAGCCTTTATGAGTACCTTTAACTTTAAAGTAGCTTTATGAAATCGATGAGCCGAAAAAAAGCATCCTTTAAATTTTAAAGTATTATTTAATCTTATTATGAAATCGGCCCTTACATACATAGAGCTAAAGACTTGCACAAATTTAATATACACATTTGTATATTTCCATTGAATGCAAGGTATAAAGTTTTCTGAACTTAATTTGAAATTGTCTGAACTTAAATTGTAAATTTCTGAATTTGAAATGGAAATTTTCTGATTATAAATTGTAACTTTCTGAACTTGAAATGAAAGTTTCTGAATTCGAAATGGGAATTCTGAATTTGAAATGTAATTTTCTGAATTTGAATTTCTAAATTTAAAATGGAAATTCTGAATTTGAATTGCAACTTTCTGAATTTTAAATGGAAATTCTGAGTTTTAATTGCAACTTTCTGAATTTAAAGTGGAAATTCTGAATTAAAATTGCAACTTTCTGAACTAAAACTTAAAAAGGTGTAGATTAAAACAATCTATAGGCTAAGCACTGGTTCAATGTTCTAATAACACTGGCTTACAGCAAAAATGTTCTGTGGATGCCACCATCCAATTCCTATGTAGAACTGCTCGGTGATTCCGAAAATGGATTTAGTTTTTTTTTCCATGGATACGTTTTCAACATATTTTCAATTTACCGTTATTCTGCTTAAAGCAAAAATTGGTTCCTTTTAATCACGTATATCTTATGAACCAATTTAACAATCTTAATATAAAATACAGCAAATAAAAGCCAAAAAAATTCTCCATAAACCGTATAATACATCACACTTGTTTTTTGTATGTAACAGAAATTGAAAAAAGATTGAAAAATAAGTTACCAAATTACCAAATATGATACATAAAGAAAAAAATTACCAATTTCGGTCAAAAATTATCAAAGCTGCAACGCTGCATGTCGTTTGACGAAACTTTATGTAAAGTATATTATTAGTGGTATTCACCAAATTGAGCAAGTGGCCTGGCTCTCTGGCAAAAGAGCAGAAGAGCTCAAGCAACATATGTTGACAACAGTCGTTGCTTGAGCTGATCTGCTCTTGTGTCAGACTGTCAGGCCACTTGCTCACTTTGGTGAATACCACTATAGTTTCAGAATAAAGACTGGTTTTCACTATGTCATACTTTGACGCCAAAATTTGCCACATGAGTTCAATAAACTAGTAGGAAAACCCCTCCTCGAGGCAAAAACATTGGTGTATCACACTTTAAAATCCGACTATAAATGCCGAAGATATGACAAGATATGATATTACAAAAAAAAATATTTTTTTGTAAATGCTTTTCAAAAACATATCATATGAGAGGGTGTACGCCGAACTTTTCTTCTTTACGGCGAGACGCTCTAATGTAGGTATATCTAAAAAGTCGGTCGTTCCTTAAGTTTTTAACAATTAAACTGTTTAATTTTATTTCGATGTCCATACATTCGAAACGTTCCCGTTTTTAATGACTTGCTCACTCTCTACAAATGCCTAATACAATTATTCACAGTTATTGTCTTCCCAGAGAGTTTTGCTTTATTTTTAGTTTTCGTCGTACCCGCTACGTCCTTCTTTAAAAAGATAAAGTGACCCACATGAAAAGTTAGGCACGATGTTTTAGCAAGTTTTGACTAGTTTTCCTTAGTTTATTTAATGTTTATTTTTTGTTATGAAGACATAGCTGATTACTTAGCAAACACCTTATAAATCCAAACTTCAAGCTTTGTGCAAAAATTATAAAAATTCTGCAAAATTTCACCAACATTTTTAACTTTTTAATCAACATCTTTAGAAAAATTATGGTTTGCAGTTTTATACTCCATAAGTTTTCGAACGTGGTGCAAATATATTCCACAAATTTTATAAGAAAAAAATGTGGAAAACTTTACTAGTTACTTTAAATTTGCACTTAAGTGTACTCAAATTTTAAGTTTTTAGAGAAGCTGATTAAAAAGTTAAAATAATTTGTGAAAATTCGTAGAGTTTTCATATTTTTTGCGTAAATTATGAACTACACTTTCATAAAAAAAATAATAACCATTAAATAAACTAAATAAAAATAGGCAAAACTGGCTAAAGTGTATTTTAGGACTTTTCGCATTAGAAAAAATTTTCTTTCAATTTTGTATAATACAGTCCGACATGAAAATTTTCTCCGACATAAGGTCAGCCATTTCTAACACATAATGTATTTGAATTCTAAGAAAATAAGGCCTATAGCAAAATCGGCTAAAAACGGCTACTTGTTTTTTGCAAAACGGCTAACGAATCGGCTGCGATTGGGATCAACTTGTCAAATAACGTTAAATTACAGGCATCTAACCCTAATTTATTTTTCATGCAAATATAGGTTCGAGTATTTTTTAAGAAGTGTGATGTAAAGAGTTTTGTGATATAATATTACTTTTCATTTTGGGAATTTGGTGCAAGGTCTAATAAAATAATTGCATATACAATTAAAAAAAAAAAAACACCCACAAGATGTAAAGTTATACCTTCCCAGTAGCGAAAATAGTCACCGGTCACATCGGCACTAATGAGGATTTAGTGACTTCGTCGCACTTGCTGTGAATCCTAAACGACATATAGCTGACAATGACACTGGTGACAATGTCATGCAGATGTACTCCTATCAAAGACTTATAACAGACAATGTCATTGCAGGACATTGTCGCTTGAATGTCATCAATGATCACTGCATGGCAAAGTCATGCAGATGACATCAACGACGAAATTACCATTCATATGAAAAAGTCATGAACGACTTCCATACAAACGGAGCCCAAAGTCATTTAAGACGTAATTTTTCAGTAAAAGACTCTTAAGTGACTAACGCATGACATTCGCTACGGGGTTAGGTTTACTAATGCAATACATACATATAAATACTTATTTCTTGCTTACAATGTTGGTAAAATGAAGGATGTTAATAAGTAACTTAACAACTTATTCTGATTTTTTATTGTAATAATTTAAATTGCAATTTAAATTTTGCGCTTTCCTTTTGCGAATATTTCTATTATCCTTTCAATTCCTTAGCGATACCGGTAACTTTTGAAAATATATCAGAAAAATGTGTGTTAGCATGTTCTCTATAATTTCGAAGAATATTTACAATGCCATTGACTGCTTCGCAAGCACGATTCAAGTCAAGCGAAGGCGCTTGGAGAAGAAATCTTTTAATTTTTAATTTTTTAATTTAACATTTTAATTTTTATTATATTTTTCAGGTCATAAATATTTTTATGCGCATACAAATGTGTGGTTTATTTATTTATTTATTTATTTATTTATTGACAGTCTTTAAGACCTATAAAAAATCTTGTCAATTACATTATAAACTTATTTAATTTAATTGATTGCTCTTCTACTAATACTATACATTAACATTTTTCTTATTTTCTTTACTAATTTTTACTTATTTTCAAATACATACTTTATACATTTATACATATTAATTTATTGTACAATTAATTATTATACGTACATTATAGCCTCGGGTTAGATAGCTGGCGAGGCCTAGTCTCCAGTCTATCTTTATGTTCAGCAGGCGGAAAGGCCTAGTTTCCGCTCTGCGTCAATAAAGGCGTTTACCATGGCCGGAAAGGCCGAGTTTCCGATCCATGTTCTTTTCATAATTATGTTGCTGTGAAACGGGCGGAAAGCTCTAGTTTCCGCTCCGTACTACGAACGAGCTGTTGGGCATGGTCGGAAAGGCCGGGTTTCCGATCCATGCTCGTAACTCCTCTCATATGCTAGTATCTCGTTAGAATGGGGAGGCCCAATAGCAATCTTATATGTGTTTTTTGCAATGCTCGTATAATAAACTTTTGAATTTTTGTAAGCTATTGCAGCTTCTCATATCTACGGGGAGTTCGTTAAACATTTTTAAACCTTTATAGTACAAATCTCTCTTTTGATTTTCCGTCTGGCAAAATGGTAGTTTAAAGTTATCCCTGACTCTGGTTTCATAGGTGTGAGTGTGACTGCTGTACCTAAAGTTATCACTGAAGTATTTTGGAAGGGTTCCATTCTTTATATTATAAATAAACTTCATTGTATGGAAAAATATTAGTTGTTTCACATTTAACCAGTTTAAATTGTTCAGCATTGATGAAATGCTGGTATCGTATCGGGCGTTAAGTATGTGCCTCATAGCTCTATTTTGCATTTTTTGTAGTCTCTCTATATACGACTCAGGTGTTATTACCAGGATAGTGGGGCAGTATATAAAATGTGGCTCAATAATTGATCTGTAAACCATAATTTTATATCTTCTACTTAGATGTTTACATGTCCTTTTCATAAATCCAATTTTTTTCGACGCTTTGTTGACGGTATACTCAATGTTATCATGGAATTTTAATTTATTATCAATTAAAACACCAAGATATTTAATTGTAGTAACCTCTGTAATTTTTTCATCCCTAACATGTAAATCGTGTCGCCCTAATCTAGTTTTATTTGCTGAAGAAATTATCATGTAATTGGTCTTTTTTACGTTTAACATTAGCTTATTTTTGCATAACCAGACATATAGTGAGTCTAAGTCATTTTGCATTTTATGAGTTGCTGTGTCCAAATCGTCTTCACTTATAGTCAACAGTGCATCATCAGCAAACAGTCTTATCTTACAATACCGGATTGATGATAAAATATCGTTGATGTAGATATTGAAAAGAATTGGTGGTAGTACTGAACCCTGTGGAAGTCCAATATCTACCGGTATATCCTTAGACAATACTTCTCCTATAACTGTGTGTTGCTTTCTATTAGTTAAAAGCTCTCAAACCACTTCAGTTCTACCTCTTTAATACCAATTTGTTTACTTAAAAATCATTAGTTTTCGATCAATGGTTTCAAAAGCTCTTTTCAAGTCAATAAAAACTGCCAGTATTACTTTTTTACTTCTCATGTCTTCTTTCCATTGAGAAATAACCCAGTTAAGTGTCGTTTCACACGAATGTTTAGCTCGAAACCCTGACTGCTCTTTAATTAATATATTTTTATCTTCAATATACTCCAGGAGCTGGTTTTTTACCACTGTTTCTAATATTTTCTCCAGATTTGGTAGAGTATTGATCGGTCGAAGTTCTTCAGCTTTAACTGTGTTTTTAATTTTTTTGACTGGAACCACTGTGGAAACTTTCCATTCATCAGGTACGATACCATCTGTTATACTTTTGTTGATCATAATTGAATAAAAATACCCCAAGTATATTAAAGAGTCTTTTATTACTCCTTCAGATGATAATTTTCTCCCACCAATTTTATATTTAAATTTCTTGACAATTCGCACTATGTCATCAGTAGTTATTTCGTTAAATTTAAATGTGTTATTGATGTTATAATAGAAGTTATCACTATATTCTATATTTTCAATATTATTATTTATTTCCACTATGCTTTCAACAAAGTAGGTATTTAAGACCTCTGCTATTTGATTTTTATCTTAAATATATTGACCACCATGATGTAGTAATGTAATATCTTCTTTTATACCATCATAGCAAACTGTCTGTTTTAAATATTTCCACATTAACTTGCTGTCGCACTGGTTAGTTATAATTTTATTCTCCATATATTTAATTTTTTTCAGTTTTATCATTTTTTTGTATTCTTTTTTAATGCTGTAGTAGTCTGACCATTGGTGTGACGCTTTTGCTAAATTGTATGCCTCTGATTTTCTTTTATTTAGTTGTGTCAGTTCGTAGTCATACCACTTATTCTTTATTTTAATGTTTATTTGTTTCACAAACGTTAATTGTTGCAGACTGTTAAGCAAGCATAGATTTAGGAATGCTACCATTTCCTCTAAATCAAGTTGATCAAATATGGAAAAATCGTAACATCTGAGTAGGTCAATTAAGCTATCACTTACACAGTTGAAATTGAAATTTCCTACATACCTGCACCGCGGAAATAGACAAAAAGTAGTATCAGAAAGTTCGATTTGACATACATACATGCATTCATACAGCCCAATTCTGAATACTCACAAGGAGTTTGTTCTCCAGGAATTTGTTTCTCCCGAGAAAGAAATACTCTAATTATTAACTCCCAGGAAATAGCATTTTCTCCGAAAATTTGGAATGAGAAAATTCATACTTCGCAAGAGCTGTTTGATACTTTTTTGACAGCTCAACTCCGCCATTTAATATAAAGAATCCGCAGGGAATTTTTGTTCATGGTAGGAGGAAAGGGAAAAGAGAGAGAATTCCCAGGGCGTTCCTGTTCAGAATCGGCCTGATAGTATCTACATACCCATTGTTTTAATTTTTCACGTTGACGAAGAGTTTTACACGATTTCTTATTCTATAAATAATCTTGCGCAAGCCTATAAAATGGTTACGATTGAAGATTAAAATACAAAAAAAAACTTTAAATTTTTTTTCAAATTTCTCGTTTGAGGTAATATATTTTATCCGAAATTTTTCTTTTTCGAGTTCTGGGGGGAGGGGGAGGGCCTTGGCCCCCATCGTCCGATTCAGTGCGATTTCGCCCATTTTCAATATCAACCTACCTTGGATAAAGGGGAACCTGCGTACCAAGTTTCGTTGAAATATGCCAATTTTTGCTCGAGTTATCGTATGCGCGGACACACGGACGGACAGACAGACATGACTTAATCGACTTCTCTTCTGATCATTTATGTATACATTTGTCTATATCTATCCCGATTCCTTTAGGCTGTTACAAGCAACCGTTATGCGAACAAAGGTATAATACCCTTGTGCACAAGTGCGCTTGCTTATAAAAATAAAAGGCAGAAAACGAACAATATAAATGGAAGGAAGGTTTTTGGAAAGAAAGAAATATTCACATATAATCACATAAAAAAATAGGGAAATTACCACTCCGCAGCATTAGAAAAATTTCTTTTCACTTCCGTACTTACATTTGTCACTTTTTGTTTACCAAATGACAATTTCTCCTTTTAAAATTTCAAAATATTCGTCTAAAAACATTTTACTCGCCACACATATCGAGTATATCACAAGAATGTTAAGTTTTTCAAATTTCTTGTGATTTGTTCGCGAACAATGCCATACACACTCGAACATATCACATTTGTATGGACAGCTTTACAAAAAAAAAAAACTCCAAAGGAAGCTTTAAACATATAGCCAATTTACTGAGGTAATAATTCTATTTTTTTAACTCGTTTGGGCATTTGAAAGGTGGTTACCCTACCTCGAGCGGGTGGTTTGTCCATACCGCCTTTCCCTAAGGGTCCCTTCTCACTGACGGCAAAGACTTTCGCGACGCGTTTTGCACCTCCGTCTAGGTATTTTAAAGCAGACCGGGCGCAGATTATATTGTTTTGCCCCGGCTACTGTCGTCGAAGTGAGCTGCGCGCAGGTGTGGTCGTCTGTTTATCCATGCCGATTTGATTTTGCCAGAGGGGCATAGGGGACGGAACGCCCGCGGCAATTCCGCCGGCCTTGACTTTTCCTCGAAGGATTTATTCTTGCCGGTTTCTCTAGCGTTAGCGCTCCCTGTTGGGGCTTAGCCATTTCTCCAGTTTCCGTAGACGACCGAATCAGTTTTGGTCATGCAGGCTCTCGGCTCAGGCGATTCGGTTCCTTAAATGATGGATGTTATGGACTTTTCGTCGCCGTGTCCAACGGCGGCTCTACCCGGGGTTGCGAGGCTTCTTTGTTTGTTTTCATCATATTTGGTTCTTTGGCCACCTACTAAGCGGACACATTTCGTCGGCCGGAAAAAGTGGAAGAAAAAAAAATCGGTCGATTATGGCAAAGCCCCATGCCGAAGCAAGTCCACCGTACCTCTGGAGGCGGAGAGGTATCCGGATGGCGTGGTTAGAATATAGTCGGAAACGACCCTGACCGTAAACCATCCAATAGGCACGGTGACGCATGACACCCTCGATATTGTTCATTTATAGAAACATGGTGTATTAAAAAATTGTTGTATTTGATTTTTTATCCATACATATGTTTGGACCATTTTGGCTACTTTTTGCAGCGTACGTATGTACATTCATACATATGTAATTTCATACGTATGTACATACATACTGTAGGAATACGTCACAATAGTTACACTGCAAGAAATGTGCGGTTTATCTGGTTCACGAGTTGATGCTATGCCAACGATGCGATTAATTAATTTAATTCAATTTAAAAGAGCTACTACTCAAAATGTACGTAATTTGTTTATCGCTTATCGTTTATTCCGTCCAATCCACATAGTGCTCGTCTATGAAGGGGGCGTTTTGAGGGCAGTTTCGGTCAGCATGAAAATGCGAGTGGCGATTGAGTTCATACTAGAATTTGCGGCTTTGCACTATATCTACATGAAATGCAAAGCCGCAACAGCCGAGAAAGTGCACTCAAACCGTAACTGAATGATTAGTCTGCGTTTGAGTGCGGGACACGCGTATTGGTCGTCACCGATAATCGAAAAATAAAAGTTGCAATAAAAAATGTAGAAATTCATTGCGGTACAAAGAAGTGTGAAAAATTAGTTAATCAAATATTTCTAATTAGATTACAAGAACGAATCGAAATGCGTTTAAAAATTGGGCTTGAATGCCATCGCTTTGAAATTTACGGTAAGCGATGCATAACATCTTTACATGCCCATATGCTTGTAACTAAGCATGTAGCTATCTGCAACTCATATGCATATTTACAGCTATGGGTATATATACATACATGTTGAGTATGTATCAAAGCGGCAGTGGCAATTAATAGCCTACTAAAGTATCAGCAAAATTCGCATTAGAATGGTAATATTACTAATTAGGTCAGGCGCACCCACAGGCCTTCTCACTGTTAACCCAGCGGTAGACATAGTTTGCATTTTGATTGAAGTGAACAATGCATGAACAGTGAAAAAAAGTTGGCTGAGCAGTGATCCAAACATGTTTCTGAAGTTCAATTTCTCGCTTTCTCAATGCATTATACCGATTAATTCTTACTTATGCACAAGTGCACACACACAAATACTGTGTATGTATGTATATCTAGTTAAAGTTGTTGGTTGGAATCCGATAATAAAATTCGTTGCAAACATTACTGTATCAACAGTCGACGTACGGTGGCAGAACATAATTGCGGTTTTCAAAAGCTTACTTCGGTCTTTTGAATTGCGAGCTTAAAATTGTTTCGTTCAGTTTGTTTTGAAATACAGTATAAATTTCTATCCGTGTCAAAGGACTAAAAGTCGAACATCTTTGAAAAAGTGCGATAGAATTCAATAATACATCACGGTGAGTCTCGGTTACGTTTAATCCGAAAGATATGGTTTCTATGGAAGCCTATTCTGATGAGTTCGTCGAAATAAACAAACGCTTGTTTTCCAATGATAGTTTGTTAGAATACGCAGAATGAATAAGCTAATTTCTTCCACATGAAAAACATACATAAGTAGCATGCATTTTGGAGAAATCAGAACACCCCGAGTAGCTAGCCTTAAACTTGCGAAATTTTCAGAGTAAAACCAATATTTTGCCACTCTGTCGAAGGTTCGAAATACTACAGCATATTACAATAGCGATTGGTTAATTTCATAGGTGTATTTACTCGAATGGCTGAGTAGCACGTTGGTCTTGCTGTTGTCGTGTAGATTAATGAATTTATTTCGAGCTCAAAATCCAGATTTTTCGCTGATCACTCGAGTGCTAGTAAACAGCAGTTGAAGTTATCATAACTTAAGGTCTCGACTCGAACTGCCTTATTATCTATTTCGAACTAGAGGCCGCACGAACGTAAACTTATTTATTTATTTATTTATTACTAAAGTCTATGAAACATAAATTTCTTACAGACTATTGGAGCCTAAAAAAAAGAACATTCGTATACAAAATTATGCAGAATATCAAAGAAAATTTCGTTGAAATGCAAAAAAGTAACTAAAGGTACGAATTCAAAATATTAATAAATATCAACTAAATCAGAACTTGAAATCTTATTTAATTCGTTTATTGCACGTGCAATTGGCGCATTACGTGCATACTCGGTCTTCCATCTTCCCTCGTAAAAAGGCAATGGTATACATAAGCTGCGCTGGGGAATGTTAAAATTTATACGTTCTAATGGAATAGGGCAGTCCAAGGACCCACTAATAACACTGAAAATAAAAGTCAAAGAGAGCACAGATCTTCTAGCTAAAATGAACGTACGAACGACGTATATAAAAGTTTAAGTGTATACGGGTCACAAAAATTGGTACGATTTCGCCTCACAAAATCCAAAACTGAATAAGATTTCCTAATAATGAGGCTGATATGGCTGTTAAAGGAAAAATTTGATGAAAAAATTATGCCACGATCTTTCATTTCCTCAGTAGTTTCTAACAAAGTATTAGAAATACTATAATTTGTCGATAGGACATTGCGTATTTTTGCAAAAGTGAATTTGAAACATTTATTCAAATTCAGTGAAAGTCTCGATTTCAAGCACCCGGAATGCAGATTATCCAGTTCTACTTGAAGCCTATTCATATCATTCAGATTTTTTACTGTTGAAAAGATTTTTAGATCATCCGCATAGAGTAAACATTTTGAGAATGAAAAACACTTTGTGATATCATTTATAAACAAAACAAAAAGCAACGGTCCTAAGATACTCCCTTGGGGAACCCCAGAGGTAGCAAAGCATGGTTGAGAGGATATGCCATCAATGGAGACTACGCACCGCCTGTTACACAAATGTTATTTTATCCAATTCAGAAAGACTGAATGAAATCCAAGACAACCTAATTTACTAATTAATATTGAGCGAGACTTTATCAAAAGCTTTCGCAAAATCCGTGTATATGCAATCTACCTGATGTCCATCAGCAAAAGACGTAATACAGTATTCACTAAAAACTGCTAGGTTAGAAACTGTTTACCTATTAGGAACAAAGCCATGTTGATTTGGAGAAATTAAATTTTTTGTTGCAAAATATAACTTGTCTTTGACAATAATTTCAAAAACTTTGAATACTGTTGACAGCTTAGAAATCGGCCTATAGTTACACACATTACTTTTATTACCATTTTTAACCGACTTCCAAAAAAGGAGGAGGTTATCAGTTCGTCGGAATATTTTTTTTTTTTATGTATGTTACCGCATAACTTTGGACCACGTCAACCGATCCGATTAGTGGATCATGGTAGGTAGGTAGGTTGTCGCGGTCGTCTATAAGACACACTTAGGCTCAGGGCCCATTGTGATGCCGCATGTTGGGTCAGCAACTCCCGATCCCTCCTAAAACCATTTTGAACTTTGAACGAATTTTAGAAGATCCCTGATTTCGACGCATCTAAGGTCCTCCAAGTTGTCGAAGAATTGCCTACTGAGAGTGGAGAGTCTTCGTCTAGATAGAGCAGGGCATTGGCACAACAGGTGGAGAATCGTTTCCTCCTCTTCTTTTTCTTGACAACTTCTACAGAAGTCATGTGAGCGTAGGCCAAGTCGATAGGCGTGCTTGCCAATTAGGCAGTGTCCTGTTATGACGGATACTAATAATCTAATATTGGACTTATTTAGACTCAGTAGTAGGCCAGTGCGGTTGGCGGTAGTGGATCATGAGATATATATATATATATATATATATATATATATATATTTATATGAGAGTTGCAGTCGGTTTTTCTTGCTAACAAGTAATTTTTAGCAAGAAAAAACCGACTTCAACTCCCATATAAAAAAAAATATATATATATATATATCTCAAGATCCACTGATCGGATCTTAACCAGATTAGTATGGGACTACCTCTGAGACACTACCTTTCCGATGCAAAATCGAAATCGGTTGACGTGGTCCAAAGTTATGCGGTAACATACATAAAAAAAAAAAAAAAAAAATATTCCGATGAACTGATAACCTCCTCCTTTTTACTTGTTAAACTGAGGCAAGCGACTTATTGAAAATAAGAGTTACAGGTAAAACCAGAGCAGGAGTGTTTTTCAGCAATATTGCAGAAAACCCATCAACGTCCATTTTAGCTGATGAAAAATGCCATTTAAAACATCATCAGATGACAGCTTAAGAGAGCCCAAATTAATGGAGGAACTTTCTGGGTAGTCATAATCGAACCCACAATTGTCATCATAATCGGAAAAATTTTAACAAAAAATTCCGCGAAGAGATTAGCTATATAATTACGGCTACTAGTAAGCTTATTCTCAAGCAATACTGCCGAAGGTATACTAGAAATAGATTTCTTAGACTTAACGAAATTCCAAAATGAAGTTGGGTTCGACTTTATGCTCGACTCCACACAAAGAATATATTCTATAAAGAAATTTGTCTAAACAATTATATTCTTCCAGATATTTCTGATATTAAAAAAAATTTTAATTTACTCCTAAGATTCTTTACTCTTTTAATCTTACGATTATACCATGGTAACCTGTATGGTTTTTTATTTAGAACTGGAATACTGTCAACACAGAATTCCAATAAAGTAGTCTTAAAAACATAGTTGCCAACTTGATGCTTTAAGCACTAGATTTAGTGCTTTTTCTGAACTAAAATTACTTCGAGATAGTTAAAACCTGAAATAATTTGAAATATTTAAAGCTGTGGCAGCACTGAATTTATAAGAATCTACAAATTTAAATGGACTAAAATACAACCATGATTGATAAAAAGCTGAAGTTGCAAACCCACCTTTTAAATTCTATTCGCGTTGAAAATGCTAGTACGCAAGTAAGTTAAGTATTTCTTTTTTTCTTTTCTAATTATTTGTACAGATTTTGTTTTTTTTTACCACCTGAGTAAAACATATCGTTTCTTGGTGCTGAATCCAAATCTGGCCTCACAATTGCTCTAGCACTAGAATTTTGAGATATCCTAACCCCAAATTATTTGCTCATTTCTAATTAGGGCATAATTTTCGTTTGTTGCGATCCGATTTTTCTTTCTCGAGATATACCAGATTTAATGTGCAGTACTTCGGTATTATGATATGAAAAAAGCATCCCTTGATTCAAAAAAATTGGTGCTTTTAGTGTGGTAAAACGCTTTTTTCCAAGTTTTTGGTGCTTTTTGAAAATCAAAAGATGGCAACACTGCTTAAAAATATCATAGCATTCGGATACATTATGAGAGGCGAGCAGCATCTCCCAATTAATTGCACGAAGTAAACGATTTATCTTTGAAAAGGCACAAGCCCTGTAATTAAACAAAAATTCTCCACCAGGAGTAGTAGATTTAAAATTATAAAATTCAAATTTAAAATCTATAACAACATGATGCATTTCAGGTGACGAAATCGGCGAGTAGCATTCTTCAATATTGCAGTATATATTATCGCTGACGAAAATAAGAACTAAAATTCTATCCAGTTTATTAGCATACTTGTTAATTTGAATCAGATTAAGGCTTAAAAAACTATCGATTAGGTAGGATTCATGAACCCTAGTTACATTAATTGGTGTAATACCAAAGGCTGAAAAAGCATTAGACCAGCTTTCGTTACATAGGTTAAAATCACCTAAAACACATACATGATTATCACTTGACTTGTTATGAACTAAAGTTATGACATTATCAGCATGCTCACGATAAATGTCATCATTGGTATTAGGTGGTATATAAGATGCAATGAAATACAGCGAGCGAAAGTTGGTCGAGGAGAGTATTATTATCCTCCAGCGAAACTGAGTAAGAGTGTAGCTTTCGGTGAACTGCGACGAGAACTCCACCGCCTCTTACATATCCAGCTTTGACAGAGTCTCTATCCTTCCGATATACATTATAAATCTTTGAGTCAAAGAATTCACTATCATAGAAATCAGCATTAAGCCAGGTCTCAACAATAACAATAACATCACAGTCTGCGTGTGAACTAAAAATTCGCACTGCTTCTGATTTTGTTCGAAGGCCAGATATATTTTGAAAATACACTTTCAAATCGCATACATTAGTTTTAGCCTTTGAAATAATTACGTTACTGCCTCCTGATTTCCCTTTTTTTGTAAAAAACGAAAAGGACGTATATTTACATTTGCTGGCCAGAGGTCAGGCGAAAGCATCTTTTCATAAAAAGCATAAGAGACACCCAGCTTAAAATTTACTCTACTGTGTTTGCTGTGTGGCGGAGTTTGTTGCTTTACTAAGGCATAGCATGATATACATATGTGTTTTATCTACACCAGCGTGTCTAACAATAAAGTCAACTATATTATCCGCAGTGACTGAGGGCAAAACGACGATAAATGTAACCACTTTTTACGATCCGCCACCTGTAAGTCAGAATTCGAGCTTGAACCGACAACTCTTATACGGTAGACAAACGGGCTCCGTTATTTGCATAACCAGCCTTAATTTGCTTTAACTCATGCATTTTCCTCTTTAAAATGAGCATAAGCAGCCGAACAAATGCACGAAGTTTTTGGGAACTAACTCGGATCCGGGGAATTTTCGATGACAACACTGGTAAAAACGGCCAGTTGTTGTCTTTTGTACAAGTAAGCAAACGAAGCAGTCGAGTTTCGCGTACGCGGTAGCCGAGTGGTGAGATTTGCGAGCTACAAGCCTGTAGCTGCCAGGTTCGATACTCGGTTGGAGCGATTGCGAAAAACTTTTTGTTTTTATTATTTATTTTAAATTTTTTTATTTTATTCTATTTATATATTTAATTTTACTTTATTTTACTTTCATTTGCTTTATTTTATATCACATTTCTTATTTTACTCTTAGTTAATTTTAATTTTTAGCGATGAATTTTGTTAAAAATTCAACAACAACTAACTGAAAGTAACTTAAAAAAATATAGAACTTATAAAATAAGAATGAAAAAGAAATAACAAAAAAGTATACTGGCCGTGGGACTCGAACCCACGACCTTGCGGCTGGTTTATTCGCATTACTGCCGTCTTAATAAGGGTAAAATTTTAATTTGCATTTATGCTTATTAATTCAAATTAATTTTCTCCGTCTGTCTACCATATTAGTTGTTTGCGACACTTCTTATTCTCAACAGTGGTCCAATGAGTGGCTGCTGGCACGCCAGCAAATGCAGAGATGTGATCACTGCTACAAAAACCAAAGCAGGCGTCGTAGTGTTAGGTTGCAAACAGAGTGGAAGCGAAGCCGAAGACGAAGATGAAGACGAAGCCGAAGACGAAAAACAGTGCAGTAGTAAACATATGAAAGTGATCACAGTGCAAGCAAAGACGAAGACGAAGATGAAGACGTTGCGCAAGCGGTCAGCTTGAAACAGTGCGATACTGTTTTCAAAGACGAATCGCTTGCTGTGATGAATTGTTTACAATTTATTTAACTGTTTGCAATTGTGAAAAAACGCGTTTTTCAAGAAATTGGCTAAATTTTTGCAAAATTTAATCAAAAGTATTAATTGGCATTCTTGTATATTCGAAAAATGTCTGTCCGTCTTGCCGTAACACATAATACAAGTGGCGAAATTCTCCAAAAGTTGTCCTATACAAATTATTTCATCAATTGCTGTTTTTTCTTTATTTTCTTTTGATCTAAAAAAGGGTTTTATTTAGAAACAAATCTTCATATCATTCATCTTCCACTATGTACACTCGCCAGCTTGCCCGCAACGCAAGCAATTCGTCTTCGGCATCGGCGTCATCTTCCTCTTCGGCTTCGTTTCCACTCTGTTTGCAACCTTAGTTCGTTGTGATGACGAGATATCAGAGATCGAAAATAACCGTCCCCGAGTGTCTCTTATGATGTTTACCACTGACTCAAACACTCATCTCTCAAGCAAAGAGTGTTTCTCACCGTGGCAAATCACTATGTGCGATCTTTTTAAGTTTTCCGTTGTGGGTTATTTGTCAACTGCTAAAATTTCTCTTGGGCAAAAACACTTTGGCAGGGACTTTTATTTTTAAGTGTCCTAATTTGTGGGTTATTGTAGGACTGAAAAATAGAATTGGAAGCAAAGCGTTAGGCATTTACACGACATATACGTACACATACATACATGTGCGAACATTTATGACAAAGAAGAGAGCATGCACATTCTTAATATGATACACCGAAAATTAGTTATTTTATTTTATTGATAAAGAAAAGGATAAAGGCAAAGGTAAAAATAAAAACAAAAAAAAGGATGCATAAAGATAAATGGAAAAATTAAGAGCACGGTAAATTTAAAAATTTTACTAATAAATATAAGGGCAAAGGTGAAGGGGAATATGTAGATGTAGAAAATTATAAACATAAAGATGATAAAGATAAATATTAAGAAAAAGATGAGGGTGAGTAAAGATGATGATAAAGGAAGAAAGATTCAAACAAAGGTAATTATAAAGAAAGTGATATAGTAACAGAGACTCAACCTGGGAACTAGGAATGTTCAATATTTAAGAAAGAATCGATATCATGAATCGATTTAATTCATTTCCATAGTCTAAAAATTCCGAAATAGTCCAAAATTCCCGTAGTATTCCCGACGATTCCGGTGATCCCGAAGAAGTCTCGAAAATCCCGGATTATACCCGAGGATCCCAAAGTAGTGTCGAAAATCCCGAAATAGTCCAACAATCCCGAAGTAATCCTGAAGATTCCGAAAATCCCGACGAAGTCTCAAAAATTCCGAATTAGTTCTGAGGATCCTGAAATCCCAAAGTAGTCCCGAAAATCCCGAAATAGTCCAAAAATCCCGAAACAGTCCGAAAATCCTCAAGAAATCTCGAAAATCCCAAGTTAGTCCCTAAAAATCCCGAAGATTTTCGTAGAACTGGAAGTTGGAAGATACTTTAATATCTTGTTTGCGTTGCATCACAAAAGTATTATTTAGTTGAAAAATTACAAATAAAATTGATTCGCTCTACAAATCAAATCTCAAATAAATTTTATTTTTTATTTGGTCAACAAACCAAATCACAAATCAAATATATTTCTTAATTGATAGTTGATTTTAAATCAATAAGGATTTAAAAGCACGCAACCCTGCCACCGTATGGCCATGACGTTGACGCTGCTTATATCTCTCTCTATCTCTATCAATAGCCAATTTGATATGTTTCTACGCACGTCTACGGTACCCTGCGTACTCGTTCGTAGGTAACCGCGCTCTAACACTTATTTTTCCTCTTCCAAATAACCCTTTCACACTGAGAGGAACATACATCTACAAAAAATAAACCACCTGTTCTGTTTTGTGGGCTACTTTTTCCCCTAAATAGGGACGGTTATTTTGGGACACTTTCAAAGTGTTGAGGGATATTTTCGACCTCTGCGAAATATTATTCCCGCAACAGCTTGCGAATAAGATGAAGAAGAATTATGTTGATGAGAATCGCGTGAATATTCATGAGCAGCAAGAGATTGCGCCCGAGCATTAGCAGCACCAAAAGACGAGATGAGCAATTAATAGCACAAACGGCGGAATCATTCACAGGAACAACAACAGTTTCAGCTGATAGCGAAACAGATGGCTGAGTAGATGTATGCATAGGCACAGTATATGACGACACCATCGTGCATACTGCATTATAAGGCGATGTAGAGGCAGCAGCAGAAGAGTTAGCAACAGAGTAAACATGCGGAGACGAAAACGAAGAGCATGAAAGTGAAAGATTAACTGTGTCAATCACCTCTTTGCTGTCATGTACACTATTAGCTTGATTTGGATTGAGTTTTAGGAAACTGCCAATAATAATGCGAGGATTTTTAATTTCCTTAGTTAATACGGACATATCAGCTTCTTTATTGCTCAGCTTATCTAATTATTTAATCTTTTTTTATCTAATTGTTTATTTTCAACGTGCAAATCTCTAATTAAAGAGACCACCTGAGCATTCTCTGCTTTAAGAGACAATTACGAGTATCATTCTCAGCGTTTTCAGTTGTTTTATTTTTCTGCGGGTTTATATTCACAGACGATTTGGCAATAGCGCCCTCATCCAAAGCAACAGGGGAGGAGGGCGGAATCAATGTACGAGGTTCAGCAATACATACTTTACAAAAGAAAAGCTTTTCAGACGAAAGTAAATAGTCAAGATCGGCTTGTACAATACCAACACAACTGAAATGAAAAATCTCTTTGCACTTAGCACATTGAACTTTTGATTGAGTGCGATCAACCTTGTGTCCGCACGAGCAAGGTATTGTTTATAATTCTGAATTGAATTTTTTAATAAAAACAGTTTAAAGAAAATGTCATGTGTAGGGCAACCCAAAATATACTCCTAAAAACATATTTTAAGCGATTAAAATATGCCAATAAATTCTAAAAATACATATGCTCCACAAAATGATTTTAAAATCATTAGTCATAAGTAGAGCTCGGATTTTTATGCAAATTGAATATGCAAAATATATGCAACAAATATGCAAGAACTATGCAAAGTATATTAAAAAATTAAAAAAAAAAAATACATAGTTAGATATGCTAAAAAGAGATCTTTATGCGACCGAAGTGGTTTGCACATGTTATTACGATTTCAGAGAAAATTAAACAAGTTTTGTTAAACGCATGTCTTCAAATTTATTAACAACTTGTGTTTAGTTACCCCTTTAAACTGCTTTAGTCGTATCTGTGGGAAATCATCCGTATTTGCGGCCCTAACCATTGCTAAAGTCCCCAACGTCGTAGACCAGGAGCGTATCCTGGAGCAGAGTAGGGAGAAAGAGCCAATCCTCTCTTCTTCAGAATCGAAAGAGGACCAATCTCTTACAGGGGGATGTAGGGTGAGAAGCAGTTCGCTGCCAACTACCCTCCAATGACGGAGGTGGTCCTCTATCCACAGCCCAGAAGAGGAAGTACCGGGGGGCGAAACGCAAGCAGGGGAAACCCTCTTCTGTGGCAGACCGAACTGCTCCTGTCGCTGCATTCAGTATGCGGCCCAGGTCTAAGGAGGTTACTCCAGAAGCCTGTGGGACCTTGATGGATGTACTGACATTCAAATCTGCTTGCGAACGTTGCAATAGAGGGAAACCGGAGATGACAGACACCAATGGGGCTGTCCCAATGCCTCTTCGAGTCATAGTATGGCACCGTACTGGTGTGACATTGCCCAATTCCGGTCATCCAGACAGACCTCTGGTGCCACGAATCGCTTGCCTCAAACCAAGGTTAGAAGTGATGCAAGGGTCGGTCGAGGCAGAACTGCCCTCGCCATTCCCTCGAAGCAACTACGTCCGGAGGTCTGGGTCCCGGGCAACTTATTATGAGCTCGTAAAAGGCCCTCTGATCATTGCCGCAATGAGGAGGGCGGGTTAGACTCGGCAGATGACTACTGCGGAAATTAAACGCTAATCCGGACCGTCATTACCTCCGGCACTGTAGCCAATGCTCGTTCGTAAGAGAGGGATGGAACCATTATGGTGAAATTCCTCTCCCAAGCTAACTGAGATTGGCTCAATGCTGTGGAGCAAAGAGTACCGCTCACAAGGGGAACAGACTTCACTGTTGTGCCAATTACGAATTAGAGATAAAATTATGAATGGGCGGGTTACGTGCCGGGATTGGAACCTCGAATCAAACAGCTAGGCATGTTAAAGTTCTAAAGAAGGACCAAACCACAAAGCTGCGTTCACTCAAGAGTCCTGATGGCTTTTTAACAGAGACTCAATTTCGTGTAAATCATGTGATGGTTTCGCCTTCCTCTCCCTCGACAGGTGAGGGAGGGTATGCAAGAACCACTGTTTCAAGGTACAAGTCGTTTGGTGCCAGAAATGTGGCTAATTAAGATGCCTTAAGATATGTTTTGAATCTTTTGACAGTCTCAAACCGCCCGGTGCGGATGGCATCCTACCTATTGTACTTAAAGAAGGTGTTGAGCTTTAGTTGGCGAACTTGCAAATGATTTTCGCAGCATCGCTTGCATTTGCTTACATACCACAAATAAATTATATTTGTTCTATGCTGGCGTAGCTGGCCATCACTATTGAGGCAGAAGGAGGTCAGTATGTGGCGTGCGGAGTTAACAAGAGCTGCCATCAAAGTGACATGCTTATAATAATTTATTTGTAGGAAATATGCAAAATATATATAACAAGTAAGAAAGTCTAAGTTCGGGCGGAGCCGAACATTAAATACTTGGCGCAAGTATTAAATATATGTTTTTTCACCTTTCCGAAAGCTACCGCTAGATGGTAAACCGGGGTGTACCAATTTTGAGTAGTGTCCTTAAATTTCGAAATATTGCAGTTTCAAGCATTTCTGAAATTTACCGTTATATGAAAAGCGGCCGTAATTTTAGCCTGAATTCAATAATTTTTAATAATTGGCTTTTATGTGGCAAGCACAATAACCGTACCGAGTTTGGTACAAATTGGTATAACGGTTACCGATATACGTATATGTTATCATAAGTGGGCGGTGCCACGCCCATTTTCCAAAATTTTACCATAAACATATTTATTGGTAAAGAATTGTTGCAAGCATCAATTTTGAATAAATTTGCGTTAATAGTTACTGATTTATCGAAGATTTTGTATTTCTCTAAACTACCGTTGTATGGGATGTGGGCGTGGTTATTGTCCGATTTTTAAATTTTTGGCCATTTAGTATGCTGTACCAAGGCCAACAACTGTGTCAAGTTTGGAAGAAATTGGTGCAGCGGTTACCAAGATATACACATGTAACCATAAGTGGGCGTGGCTACGCCCATTTTCCAAAAATTTATAATATTCTTATTTTTCGTCTGAAAATTATTACAAATATCAATTTTGAGTGCATTATCTTCAGTAGTTACTAAAATATCGCAGTTTTCGTATTTCTGGAAATTACCGTTATATGGGAAGTGGCCGTGGTTACTGTCGGATTTCGCCCATTTTCAATACCAACCTACCTTGGATTAACAGAAACCTACATACCAAATTTCGTTGAGATATCTCAATTTTTGCTCGAGTTATCGTATACACGGACGGACGGACAGACGGACGGACAGACAGACATGGCTTAATCGATTTCTCTATTCATTCTGAGCATATATGTATACATATATCTATCTCGATTCGTTTTGGCTGTTACAAACAACCGTTATGTGAACAAAATTAATATACCCTTGTGCACAAGTGCGCTCGGGTATAAAAAAATATATATATACATACATATATATATTAGACCACGTAAAAAAAACTGCAATGCGACCAGAATAAGACTCAAATTTTAGCATTTGTTATAGTAATGATCCTGCATGAATCTTTAACCACGCCAACTTCCCATATAACGGTAATTTCCAGAAATACGAAAACTGCGATATTTTAGTAACTACTGAAGATAATTCACTCAAAATTGATATTTACAATAATTTTTAGACGAAAAATAAGAATATTATAAATTTTTGGAAAATGGGCGTAGCCCCGCCCACTTATGGTTACATGTGTATATCTTGGTAACCGCTGCACCAATTTCTTCCAAACTTGGCACAGTTGTTGGCCTTGGTACAGCATAAAAAACCGCCGAAACTTTTTAAAATCGGACAATAACCACGCCCACATCCCATATAACGGTAATTTAGAGAAATACAAAATCTTCGATAAATCATTAAATATTGAAGCTAATTTATTCAAAATTGATGCTTGCAACAATTCTTTACCAAGAAATACGTTTATGGTAAAATTTTGGAAAATGGGCGTGGCACCGCCCACTTATGATCACATATAAGTATATCGGTAACCGTTCTACCAATTTGTACCAAACTCAGTATGGTTATTGTACTTGCCACGTGTAAGCAAAACGTTGAAAATTATTGAAATCGGACTAAAATAACGGCCGATTCTCATATGACGGTAAATTTAAGAAATGCTTGAAACTTTAATATTTCGAAATTGAAGGACGCTAATTTACTCAAAATTGATACACCTCGGCTTACCATCTAGCGGAAGGTTTCGGAAGGGTGAAAAAACAGATATTTAATACTTGCGCCGGGTATTTAATGTTCGGCTCCGCCCGAACTTAGACTTTCTTACTTGTTTTATATATCTTTATTTATTTATCTATATACATATATATTATGTTCTTTGTTATACATAATATCAACGTTTCTTTTTAACAGATTTTGCTCATTTTCCCAAAATTTAACATTTTAAGCGAACTTAGAAATCTATGTATTCTCCTTAGTGTTGCCAGAACTTTTTAGTCCGACCGGCTAAATTGGCAAAAAGAAAGCGGCTATAAACGGCATGTTTCAACTAAAATTCACAATTTTTATTTAAATAAATCACAAGTAGAAAGACTAGTAAATTCATTAAATAAATCTCAAAAACAGAGACTGGTAAATTGAATAGAGATTATTTTTGTATAACAAAGGAAACGTCGTTATACGTATCTTTACGTCAGAAGTCATGTCCGTATTATTTAGATAAAGATCAATTCCACACTTATGGCGTTTTCTTTTTTATTGAAAAAGTTTGCCTTCTTATATTATAACATTTGCACTAGGTTACTTTTTGTACTGCAAAATGGCTATATTAGTAGAAAGTATTGCACGTTTGTGAAAGGGCTGAGGAAAAAAGGGCAACATTATTTCGAGAAAAGTAAACGCCATTCATTTATATCGAAAAAGCTGGTCGCGTTTTAAGTTTTTAACAATTACGTTCCCGTTTTTAATGACCTGCTCACTCTCTGCACATGCCTAATAAAATTAGAGAGTTTTGCTTTATTTCGTTATTTTCTAAGCGTTTCGAATAAAACCTTACACTTAAATTTAAGACATTCGTAACAAAAATGAAAAAATGAAGAAATCCCCGCTACGTCCTTCTTAGGAAAAAATACAGTGACCCAAATATGAAGCGGGACGCGATATTTAGTTTTAGTTTATTTAATGTTTATTTTTTCTTATAAAAATATATAAAAAACTTAACAAACACCATGTAAAACCAAACTTCAAACTTTGTGCAAAAATTATGAAAATTCTGCGAAATTTCACTAAGATTATGGTATCCAGTTTTATAGTCTATTCAATTTTAGTATAACAAGGTGCAAAATTTAAGAACTTACCGTTGGTTTTTGGCATTGTTTATTTGTATGACGGTGTTACGCATTTTCCCATACAAAGTATGTTCGACAATTTCTTGTATATGCAGGAAAATGCGGAAGACTGTCAATATTAAAATTGTCAAAAATCAACCGAATGTGCTAGTTACTTTAAATTTGCACTTTATT
>NW_023458561.1:19064277-19084338 GCF_013731165.1 Rhagoletis pomonella
CTTCAAAAATTCATTTTTATATCACCTAAATGGCGAATATTGGCTATGCAACCCTGTGTTTGTACCAAACAACCAAGATTGATATACATATAGGGTGTTTTATCAATATTTCCAAATAATCAACTGTTCAGCACAAAATGTAAACAAACAAACAAATGCAACAGTAATTTCAACGAACAAGCAACTGTGTTGCCACTTGTTTGGCATATTTAAATAAAGTTGATCTTAAACCTAACGGAAGCTAAATGGCGTTTAAATAACAATCCAAAATTAAACTTTAGTGCCGGTTCAATATTCATCTGAAATTGGTCCTAAAACTTCAATGCTTTTTCTGACGTTTTCGATTTTTAATGTTATGACGTTCTGCCGGCAAATGTGGACACTTCTTTTTTTCATTAAAACTCATGCAATACATATGGTTGTTATTGTTGTTTATATTGCATTTTTCAATGCCGACATGAAGACATTTGTACATTTGTATGTGTACATACATACGTATGTACTGAGGTCAGTATGCAGCCTTCAAAAAAAGCAAAAATTCTATATAACATTATATATTTTCTTAAATCGTATGTCCTTAAGGCAGTACGCAATTCGTAACAAAATTTGCTGCGCTGTCTACTACGGTTTTCTAAAGTTTTTTGTGTGAAAAAAGAGCACAAGGCAGCCCATGTTTGCAACAGAAATATATGCCCATTCCATTATTTCCTGAGGAAAGAGTCAAATTTCCTTGGACACACACGAAATAATGGCAATTTTTGCTTGACCGTTTTCTTGAGAGCTGCATACTGGCCTTTAACAAGGGTCGAAAATCCGAATTTTTTAGATTTTTTACTGGTAATAGGCTGCCAATATTCATCAAAGTTCAATGTGCTCAAAAAAAAAAACAAATACATTAATTAATACATGTTTTTACTAAAATTGCAAGTATGTTCGAAAGTATTAGTCCTACAAAATTTGGTATATGGAAGTAAACTAAGAAACAAACTTTTTTTTTCACTTGAGCTTTGATGGACTTGGGAGAGCCTAGATATTGACCAAAAATTGTCATCTTGTCAGATTGTTTTTAGAGCATAATGAACTATATTTTTGCTATTACCAATAAAAACTCTAAAAATGCGGTTTTTCGGCCCACGCTCATACGTACAAATGTATATACACACATATGTATATCTATGTATAAACTTAATTTCTGGTTCTCATCTACCGTGTCATCGTCGTTATTACACTTGCCAAACCTGAAAATGATCAAGTAAGTAATAGTTATTAATTAAATAATTGTGTATATGTTATTTGTAATTAAAATTTTTTGAACTGCACGGTTTATGATTACGGGTTTGCTCTTAAACTTTAATGTTCTTACTAGATACAAATGCATACAGCTAGAGATGTACAGTAGAACTTCAAAATTGTGGGGAAAGGCGGCATGGTATAAAAAAAGGTAGTTTCACTTAATGACATTAGAAGCCATGTTAGCCATTTGACTTTTGCTGAGATTATGACATTTTCATCGAAATCAAGTTACCAGATTGAAAATTATAATAAAAAATTTTTCTGAAAATAATTTGATCGATAACGGATAAAATAAAATAATTTTTTTAAAAATAACACTGCGATACTAAAAAATATCTGGGAAGTTATATATATTTTCTGGTAGGTCTTTTCGAGTAAAACCAGAATCGATATATGAAATTTGCCAAGCACCTCCAAAATCATGATTTACCGTTAAAAACACGGTTTTACGTATTTTGCGCACTTATAAGCCTGTAACCGAACCGAATTTCGGTTATTACCGGGTTTAAAATGAAGAAACTTAGGCCTTTCGAAAGATATTTATGTGAATAAAGAAATCTTAAGAGATCTGTGTGTACTTATTAACCCAGCAAACACCTTTTTTTCTACTTTGGTGAGATTTTTACTCACCATTTTATAAGAAACCGCACTAGTCCTGAAATGATTATGAAACTAAATTTTACAGCGAGTAAAACGAGTATTTATTTTTAAAAATCAGATGAAAGTTTACTGAGTTATAAAAAGTTTTTATGAAAACGAATTTTTTGCACAAATATTATTTTTGGCTAAACAACTCAAAAATATTTGCTGAACCGCTTTTTTTAATAAGACGTTTTCTATGATCGCAAAGTATGGCCATCTGTCTCTCGATCAAATAGGCAAGAAAACGCCCCATTGGCCAAAGCCAAAATGTTGTCCTACCAGCACTGCATTTAAACCTAGGATATGTTAAACTATAGGGGCATTCTCACAATCCTGCAAAGCCCTTTCAAAAGGTGCCCGGTTTGCAAAGCTGTCCTATAGGAAAACCGGTTTTTTTTCGTGCAATCCATGCACCGTGCAAGGGCTTTGCAAGACTCCAAGAATACCCCTAATTGTAAAAAAATTTAAAGTAAATAGCAACGCATTTTGTCTTATAAAAGTGGTGTTTCCAAAATTAAGTGAAGCCAAAATAAAAGACGGTATTAATTTTTTATTCTCTCATCTAATACTTTTTCATCGGTTTTATTTCTTTATATAAATTTAAGGTATTTTCATAGGACCTCAAATTCGTAAAATTATGAGCGAAGTGAGCTTTTTGAACAAGCTAAGCTCTGTTGAAAAACGTGCATGGAAGTGTTTTGTAGCGATATGCAATAATTTCTTTGGAAACCACAGAAGCTACGACTATGTCACGGTTGTTAACGACTTTTTGAATGCTTACGGTGGAATGGGTTTTAACATGTCCATAAAAATGCATTTCCTTCATTTGCATTTGGACTTCTTCCCACATAATTTGGGCCAGTTCAGTGATTAACAAGGCGAACACTTTCACCAAGAAATAGTTACAATTAAAAAACGTTTCAGAGAAAAAAATAAAATAACAATAATAATAAGGCCAACAACAACCGTGCCCATTTCCCAAAAATTTATGATATTAGGGGTATTCTCCAAATATTGCAAAGCCATTGCACGTCGCACGGATTGCATGGATTGCATAACTTGCAAACACACAACGACAAAATACATGGGAAACAACATTTGCTATCGCTGCAAAATATGCAACGTCGAAACCCATGTATATATTTTGCAAAATAGCATAGCAACATAAATGCGATCCTGTGCTAATTGTATTCGTTGTTGGAATTGCTACATATTTCTCTCATTCCTCTCATCACGCTCACTTCATTTTTTTTTTGCTGTCTCTCGTTATTGTATTTGATACATAATGTCACTACTTGCTACCCATGCATGCTACCACCTTGCAATGGGGTGCTCTCGTACTCTTCAAAATTTGGAATAGTATTTTTGCATTTGGTGCAATCCGTGCATCGTACAAGACTTCGAGAATACTCCTATTATTATTTTTCGTCTAAAAATCATTGTAAATATCAATTTTGAGTGAATAAGCTGCACTACCCTGCAGGGAAAGCTACTAGTTGTGAACTAGAATTCTACCAGTTTGCGTTTCAGCCCAACTAGTTCACGTTCTATCCTTTTTCAATGTTAGCGACTGGTATTTTTAACATTGCGATGTCCTACGAAATGTCAATTGTCAGGCTATACATCAGCATCTACTAGTAGAAATAGTAGAAGCATCATACCAGTTGATGAGATAGTCTGCCAATTCATACCCCATGAAAAGCATTAGTATGCCTTTTTGCTCGCGGCGCTCCAACAGTCGCAATGGCCGACAGAGCAAAGCACTCGCGTGGTATGCCTGAGGTACCAGGTTCAAGCCCTGGCGCAGGGAAAATTTTTTTATTTTATTTTTTCTTATAATCTTTCTTTTATTTATATTTTTTATTTAGGGTTTTTTTAATCTTAAATTTAATAATAAAATATATATATATTTTTTAATCTATTTTTTTATGGCACAAGTATTTTCCCATACATTTGCTTCTTTTTTTTGTAATGCAACTAGATTTTTAAGTTTGTTATTTATATTTAAATTGAAATAATTATTCCTACTTACATTGATCTAACTTTAAAAATCTTAACTACCTCCTAGCGGCCTTGTACCTGCGTTCCCAGAACCAGAACCAGTAGTCTTCACGCGACGCCACAGCCGACATTTGTAAGAAAAGCAATTAATTGCGTTTTATTTTAGGCTTTGGCAATTCAAAGGCAGATGTCGCTGAACGCTTAAGTTCTTCGAAAATGTCGAACTGGTAGGCACATACTAGTTTATGAACTAGTATTTTTTCTAACTGGTTTGGGTTTTCACTGCAGGGTAGTTACCAAAATATCACAGGCGTGGTTATTGTCCGATTTTGCCCGCTTTCAATAAAATCCGTCCTACGCTGAAAAGAAGTACACATCCCAAGTTTCGTTAAGATATCTCAATCTTTACTTGAGTTATCGTGTGCACAGACGGACGGACGAACGGACAGACAGTCACCGCTTAATCGATTTATTTTTTTCATTTTGATCATTTATGTATTCACTCAGAAAAAAGTCAGCTAAATATATTTGTGAACAAAGTTATATTACCCTTGTGCACAAGTGCGCTTAGTAAGGATGGGTAAATTCGATATTCGAAGCTTCGATATTTGATTATTAATCGAATTTTAGCTCCAAAATGGCGAATTCTTGAAATCGAACTTTATGTTGATAAAATTCGGATAAAATCGAATTTTTCCCGAAAAAATCGAATTTCATCTTTATTTCCAAAAAATCAACTCTTCAACTTTCTTCTTTCTGACTAAATTTGCCATATCTGTGTGTGTATCCATTTGTGTTAGGGATTCAAGTAAAAATATACATGTTTTTCGCACTAATGCATCGAAACAAAAAATCTGTGCCAAGAAGGAACTGTTATTCCAAACCCAATTTTAAAAATTGTTTTGTAAAAAACTAGTTTTTTGATTTTTTATTTTAAATTTTTAGAGGCTTTTACGTGAGAAGATACCTAATAAATTTTCCGGAGAATAATTTTTTAGAATATATCAGTCCACAAACGATCTGCCAAATTTGCTTTTTGAGCGATTTCTTGAAGTAAGGGTCAAAATTAACCTTTTAGGCGGGAGCTAATAGGTTAAAATGTTCTACGAAAATATTTATTTTAACTATTTTTTCGACTTTTTTGAAAACTACTTAGGCCGAGATATGAAAACTTTAGTAAATAAAATAAAAATACGAGCTAACTTTTAGAAATCGACCGAGTGTTTTATTACTGGATGGGTATACTTCCAGAAAATGTTAACAAAGTCCGGGCTGGTTTCGGCTGTCCCACAGTGTAATTTGAGTTTAACTTTTTAAATAGGTGGCCACTCTCTTCAAGCACATCAAAAATATTTTAATTGTCGCATAGTATTTTAAGCACAACACTTCTTTAACTAAATTTGACTTATCAACTAGGTAGCAACCCCCCTAAATGTAGTTAAAAAATAAAGTTTATTTAAACCCATTTCGATTGCTACCCAAATTGGGTAATTTATTTAACTTATTAAATAATTTGAATTTAATTTTCTTACATAAGGAATAAAAATATAAACCATATTACACATCCACAGGACAAGCATTTTCATTTGACACCTACCTCCTTTTTGAAAATCGAACGAACGATACAGATTTTATGACTTAGTGTTAAATATTTAACGCAGACATCTGCGGAAGCGATTATTTCAATTTGATTTTCTAACCTGTGGCAACCCTTTTCATAGAACTGAAACTATATTGCAGACCCAAAGAAAAAGCCCTTAATTTGACACCTCATTTTTTTTTAATTGAACGAACGATACAGATTTTAGTCATAAAATGGTGTTAAATATTTAACGCAAACATCTCCGAACTCGATTAAAAAGTTTAAATTAAAAAAATATTTGGAAACTTCGGAAAAATTCTAATTAAATCGAATGTTCGAAATTCAGAAAAAATCGAATTTCAACCCCCCTCTACCCATCCCTAGTTATAAATTAATTGAAATGCTCACTCACAACAATTCAGATTTAAATTGAAGAAAAATGGGTAGTTGATAACGGCAAATAATAGCAAATATAATTTAATTTATAAATATATCTTAAGATGTTTGGCAGAAGTTAAAAACTTACCAAAAAGTTACCAGCTCAAATTCGTGAAGGTAAAACTTACCAGTTTTGTTAGAACTCAACCAAAACGGCAGCCCTGATGAGGAGGTCTTTACAAATTTATGTGCGGGCGGAAAAAAATATTTTACCGGCTCTTCGGATAAAACTCAAAACTTCGGAAAATCTCCCTTGAAGAGGCATATGACTTGCATATGTTATATTGAAGAGAAAACGAACAACAAAGCAAAACAGAATAGGGCTGTTCAGGATATTATGCAAACGGTTTTGGATTAAGCGTTTGCAAATTTTGTGCTAGCTACCACGGCAACCGTTTGCATTTTATTGTTGTAAATTTACAAATGCACCTAAATATTCAAATGCAATTATGCCCTTATATGAATTTAACATACCTTTTCCTTTCTAAGTTAGATTTAAGTATTAAAAAAAGAGAGTGCGCCTGGGCCACACTGGAGATGTAAAACTTACGTTAAGTACATATCTGTTTTGTCTCATAACCAGTATAGGTACATATGTATACATATGTACATTAAAGTGGTCCAAAAATGTATGTAAAAAAATTAGGTCGGATTTTTATTGCCGCCACCCCTAGGATTGTTATATACCGAAAAAAAATTTACCCATATTTTTTATACCCGAGCGCACTTGTGCACAAGGGTATATTAATTTTGTTCACATAACGGTTGTTTGTAACAGTCAAAACGAATCGAGATAGATATAGACAAATGTATACATAAATGATCAGAATGAAAAGAGAAATCGATTAAGCCATGTCTGACACGTCTGTCCGTCCGTCCGTGTACACGATAACTCGAGCAAAAATTGAGATATCTCAACAAAATTTGGTATGTTGGTTTCCATTTATCCAAGGTAGGTTGGTATTGAAAATGGGCGAAATCGGACTGTAACCACGCCCACTTCCCATATAACGGTAATTTTCAGAAAACCGAAAACTGCGATATTTTAGTAACTACTGGAGATTATTCACTCAAAATTGATATTTACAATAAGCTTTAAACGAAAAATAAGAATATTATAAATTTTCGGAAAATGGGCGTAGCCACGCCCACTTATGGTTACATGTGTATATCTTGGTAACCGCTGCACCAATTTCATATATAACCAGTGGTGGTAACCTGATCCACTACGATCCTTTAAGTAATGCGTGTTGAGTTTGCGTACGCAGAAATTAAAAATTTCGAACAAGACCAACTAAGAAGTTAAAATGGTGTACGTCTCCACTGAGATAGAAAAAACGTTGACCTCCTCTGTTTACAATTTAAAAAAGTAGATATATTTATATGTAAATATAATTACCTTCTTATATCTTCCATATATTTTTTCTTCGGTTTTCAGCATTTTCTCTACTTGCCATGGGTGTCGTTGGGTATCTAATTCACTTCGCAATAGCGTTAGTTATCGTGAATAAGGAAATAACCCCTACTCGCGGCATGCTTTACCCAAGGGAGTCTGAAACTCGGGAGGTTCGATTATTGGATGGACTCTGGAATTTTGTCACATCAGACGAAGCGAACCCAACGCAGGGAGTGAGAGATAAATGGTTCGGGGACGATCTGAGTAAGGTAAAGGAAGTTATCCCTATGCCAGTGCCTGCGAGCTACAACGATATCACTACCGACAACACAATTCGCGATCACGTTGGCACAGTTTGGTATGATCGCAAATTTTTCGTACCACGCTCCTGGGCGAAGGATCAGCGAGTATGGCTTCGCTTCGGAAGCGTACACTATGAAGCCTTTGTGGTGAGTAATTATGACTTTACCATGAGTAGTATAACAGTTAACCATAATTATAAAGTGGATTAATGGAGAAATGGTCGTTAAACATGAAATGGGTCATCTACCTTTTGAGGCAGAAGTCACAAACTTTGTGAAGTATGGCGAAGAGAATCGTATTACCGTGATGTGCGACAATGCCCTTATTCAAACCACAGTGCCTCAGGGGAAAATTAGCGAAGTAAAAAAGTGAGTTATAATTCATATAATAGTATACTATAAAGCAATTTGTGGATAAATTATATTTTAAATTTTCAAGGGACGGTGGAGTTGCAATAGTTCAGACTTATACATTTGACTTCTTCAACTACGCAGGAATACATCGATCCGTCCATTTGTATACCACTCCAAAAACATTTATCGAAGAGGTTGAAATCACTTCCGATTTGGCTGATAATTCAGGTGGATACATTTATATATTTACATACACATGTGTATATACATGAATATGAATGAGTTAGGATTAGGGTTACCAGACGTCCTCCTTTAGGAGGACATGTCCTACCTTTTGCCTAAAAATGAAATGTCCTCTTTTATGACTGAAATATTCAGCTTTTTTGCATTTTATTTGTAGTTTTGGCATACTACTTCTAAAGTTAAGTTTTTTATTTGTAATTTTTGGCAATGTTTTCTTTATCTTACACGCATTTCCTTCTTTTTTCCTTTTTGAATAACATATTCGGAACACCTCCTACACACTCATGTTTCGAGGCAGCAATGCAAGCAGTTTGAAATGTGGATTTGGATGTTGCGTTTTATATAATGCTTTAGGCTTTTGTAGAAAAAATTATAAACATTAAATAAAGAAGAGAAAAATAGCCAAAACTGGTGAAAATGTCACTCAACTTAATCAGCTGACCACAAGTGTATATTTACATATTTTTTATTTAAAACGTGTTAATCAAAATACTTGTTTCTCAGTCGTCCTCCTTTTGAATCTTACCTGGAGTAAATGTCTTCCTCTTTTGTTTCAATTGTCCTGCCAAGCTAATTGTTTATATGGTAACCCTAGTTAGTGTTAAGATATCAACACATTAGAGGTAATAGTCTGTGGAGACAAACTTTGGCTTTTGTCTAAAAGGGAGGTAAACTAACTAATAAAATTTTGCATAAAGGGCTCGATATAAAATTGCAGGAATCACAAATTTCGTTCTTTGTGAAATTTTAACAAATGTTGGGCCAAAAAAATTGGTTTTCATAAGCGTTCCAGAATTAGGAACCCAAACACATTAGTACAGGGAATAATTAAGGGACGCTGGATTTTTTACATAGAGTTCCCTTATCCCTACCGACCCAAGTAGAGCCAGAGGGGTCAAAGGTAGGGCTGCCAGACGTCCCGGGTTTCCCGGACATGTCCCCGTTTTAGACTATTTGTCCCGGTATCCCGGGTTTCGTTCAAGTGTCCCGGTTTTCGATTTGATAGCGTTGTAATATTAAGAAAAATTTTATGAATTTACTGGGGGAAATAACGCATAGTAAACATGAATATTTTTTATTTGATTATCGTTTTGAAATCTTCGTACTTAAAAACAATACTTTCATACCACGCACACGTGGTGTTGAATCAAACTGAACATTTGAATGGACATTTACATGTCTGGCTGTAGCTGAGTGCACGAAGATGCTTGCCACAATTTGCTAATTTCCAGAGCGTCAAAGCAAATGAATATTTCAACGCATTAATTCTGAAAACTGTAATGCTAATGAAATTTTTGTTTCATTAAATTATCCAAGCTAATGCTAATGAAAAAATTTTAATGCACTAAAATGTTTAATGCTTTTGCTCGTTTGCATTATTAAAAACCATTAAATTTTGTTTTTAGTAAAATATAAATAACCTCTTTTGGAAGGACTTGCTTTATGAAAATGAAAGCCAATGTGCATGCAACGCAAAGTGCTTTTGTAGATTTTTATGTTGATTGTTGATGCATACCGATTACATATATTAAGTATGAGCCAAAAACGCACAGATAGCCAGTTTAGCAGCGCATGTACACGACTGAGGACCTACTCTGATCTAAATCAATCAATAAACCGTTTTTTAGTTCCATTTGACAATGTGATTTTATCTATTTAACGACAAATGCCATTGAACTTGACGTGGTGAAAACCAGCCTTAACCACTATCTTTTTTGGCCTTTAAAATTCTACCCTCAACGTCAGCAAAGAATTTTTACTTCAAAATAAAATTAGTTAATGGATTTTTAATGCTTGTTATAATTTTAATGCAATATCATCAAAAAATTAACTTTTTGAGTTTTATTGTATTGTTCAGAAAATACAATCATTTATTGAGATATATTTTTTCGATTAAAAGTAAAACTAATTTTTCGGGTGTTATTTTTTGCTCTAAAATAATGATTAATGATTAATGATTTGTGAGGGGTTATCTTTTTGATAAAAAATAATGATTATTTTTGAGTTTTATATTTTTCATCACAAATAATGACTATTCTTTGGGTTTTATTTATTTAAAATAATAATAATGACTATTCTTTGAGTTTTATTATTTTGATCGAAAATAAAACTCACTTCTTGAGCGTTATTTCTTCTCTCAGAAAAAAAATTAACTTTTGAGTTTTATTTTTTTTGGGAGATCGAAAAACTCAAAACGCCTCACTTCGCCTAAACTCAACTCAGCATACCTGAACTCACCTCAACTCACCCTAACTCACCTCATCTTAACTCACCACACCTCAACTCAACTCAACTACCTCACCTCAACTCACCATAACTTCATATTAAAACACGTTCATTTCTCGATACTAGGTAATACAAAATTGAATGCCCCACTTTTCTTAGGACATCGCCGTGGGAAAAAATGCATTTTCGAATGGGAAAAGGGTTGTTTTACTTATTATTTTTTTGATTACTATACATTACATTTTCCCACTGGGAACTTATGTAAAAATACGCACAAAAAGTTTCCATACAAATTTGTGATTTCGTAATTTTTGTAAACTTTTAACTATATATCTCAAAAACTGTTCCACTTTTTAACCGACTTCCAAAAAAGAGGGAGGTTATCAGTTCTTCGGAATATTTTTTTTTTTTATGTATGTTACCGCATAGTTTTGGACCACGCCAACCGATTTCGATAATTCTTTTTGCATCAGAGGTGGTCCCATACTAATCTGGTTTTGATCCGAACAGTGGATGATGAAATATAATATATTTTTTTAAGTCGGTTTTTATTGCTAAAAATTACTTGTTTATGTTTTCACTCCAAATTCGATTTGAGCGGAAAAGTTTACATAAGAGATGACAGTCAAATGCCAGAGGTCGGATTTCTTTTCGAAAAGTGCGTTCGATTTTGAAGAATTTTCTATTGCATCAAACTTTATCAGACTGTCTCCAAAATTTCACCGCAAACCTCTCAGAGGGAACAATAGCAGTACATATTTATTTAAATAACTTTACATCTTAATGATTACACATATTGGTAATGCAATACAATATTCATTATTGCTAACGCATTAAATCTCTGCAGTGGCAAATGTATTTTACAAAGTGAAAGTGAGCGGCACAGCCTCGAACGAAGCTGACAGTTCCCTACAAATTCGAGTGCAACTGCGGAACAAGGAAGATGTCGTTGTTGCCAACGGAACATCCAATGGGGATTTGAAAGGTGTGCTAGAAGTGAAGAAAGCAAATCCCTGGTGGCCATATTTAATGCACCCAGAACCTGCCTACCTCTATCAAATGGAATTATTTTTACACACTGCCGATAACACTTTACTGGATGTTTACCGACTGAAAGTCGGCATACGCACACTTACTTGGAATAATACCTCGTTCCTCATCAATGGACGACCAGTTTACTTCAGGGGTTTTGGAAAGCACGAAGATTCTGATGTAAGTAGGCAATCCAAATTTACAAAGCATTTCCCATATTAAGATGCACATTTCTTATTTTTTTATGATGCACAAAGTATGTATGTATCTAAGCTTTCGTTATAGGGAATTACATGAATAAAAAATAAAAAACGTAATTCGAAATTCGAAGTTCGTTGAATAGTAAATAAAAATGTATTCGTTATTTGAAATTTCACGATGATGAGTGAACGTTTATTCATGTTTCAAAATTATTTGAATGATGAATAAAAATGTATTCTTCATTCGAAATTACTGGTGTCTCCAAACCAAACTTGACAAGGGATGACGGATGAATAAAAATTTATTCGTTATTTGAAACTACTTGAATGAAGAATAAAAATTTATGAATGAAGAATAAAAATGTATTATAAATGTGAATAAATTTTCGAAATTCGAAATTACTTGAATGGTTAATACAAATTTATTCGTTATTTTAAATTTCATGATCATGAATGAAAATGTATTCGTCATTCGAAATTACTTGAATGGAGAATAAAAATTTATTGTGTTCACGAAAAATATTAATAATTCGAACTTGAATAAAAAAATGATTCTTTGTTTCCATATTAGTAAGAGTTTTTTAGTACACTGCAAAAACGAAATTTAATTTTCGCATATTAAGAGTGGCAGCCAGTTTTCTCTCTTAATGTGTGAAAATTTATAAATTATGGTTGACAAATAAACACTTTTCGGTAGTAGTTTTACATGCAATTTTTAAAGTGTGGTTTACAAAGCACATAGTGTTTATTATTAGTAGAGAACATTTTCAATTTTAAACATTTTATGTACAAAAATCAAATCTTTAACACAGATTCTGGTTAATAAATAAACACTTTTCAGTAGTAGTTTTACATACCCTTTCTAGAGTGGTCTTAGCCGCAACAGATAAGGCTTCATTCAGATTTTTGACTTTGTATTTCATATACTTTCAGATTAAGATATTGACACCTTTTGCTACCATAATCTTTTGTATTTCAGCCTTACTTTTATGAAATCGCAATGTTTCTTTAATTTTCCGAATTAAAAGAAATTAAAATATTTCTTCAGTTCTGGAAAACACTCTTTTAGTAATAAAATATAATACTTGAATTCTAAGCTATTCAGACACTTTCCTACAATCATGATTTTTGCAATGAAACTTTCCTTTTAACATGAATGTCAAAAAATAACTACCCCACTAAAAATTATATAAGCAGTTGTAAGAATGATCTATAATATCTCAATCAAAGCTCGTTTTTTTAATCACCCCGTTTACACAGGCAAATTCTCGATTATTAGGTGTCAAATTTGTTTGGCTTATTATTTTCACATCTCAAGGAAAAGTTATTTCTCTTCTCTGTGCCACCGTGATCACTTTTTCTGCTATATGTATAAAGCAGTTTAAATAATATTTTATTAAAAATACCTTTTCAAACCTCTTTTCCTTGCTAATGTCCATTTTTGTTTACTTTTACATTGCGCATTTCTCCGCTTCGCAAATATTATCAATAAAACTAGGTTGGACACAGAAAACGTATCGGTTAAATCTGAAAATATTTTATAATTACAGATTAACAAGGGATGAATTTTGTATGTCTCATCTCTTTTTATAATTACAGAGAAGGGAGTTAAGCTCGAAAATGGGGATAATCTACTTATATGTAAACCTAGTATAAGCTAAGCTCGTATCTGTACTTTCTTTCGAAGCATAATACTTTTTTTGGATTCCAAAAATGGATAAGTTTTTTCCAAAATACTGCCTTTATATTTTTTTGGTGTCTAAATTTTTTAACACACAGTGTTCGCGTAAACACATGTTAAAAATGCATATATATGGGCATTTCCAGCAGTGGTGTTCGCCGTTGAAGTTCAAAATACAAGGAAAACATAAACTTTTATGAATTTTTTATTTTTTGTTTCGATAGCATTTTGCTAAGTACATACATATATCTTCGCTGCAAAAGCGCTGATATTTCGATTTTTAGTTTTCAATATGTTAGCAATAAACATGCGGTCTGGAACGTACGAGTAATGGAAGCCGCCAGGGCTGACACCTCACGAAACCGATTGCGTAGCAAAACCCAGAAAATTCGCAGAAAAAAATAAATAAAAAATCGTAGCAAAACTACAAACAGGTTTTTATTTTAAATTTATTTGATATTTAAAACAATAACATAATTACATTTCAATAATACTTGTATTTTTTATGTACTATTTTATATTTTTATCTCTTACAGGGGCGTTTTCCAAATACCGAACTAAGCACTTTTTGACGCTTACTTCATTACTTTCGTCAATAATAAGTGAAAATTTACTTTTTTTGGGAATTCCGTAATTTGATTTCTGCGAAAAAGTGCAGTAAGACGAACTATTCCATGTATATTGACCTTCCTTTAATCTTTATACTAGGATCTGTTAAGCTGATGCCAGATAAAATTTTGTGGCTTTGCGTGACATTTACATACAACTTTACCAGCAAAGCGCCAGAGGCAAAAGGTACATATGCCATAATGAACGCCAAGAAAACAATTTTGTACTGCTTTTTTAATCTTCAAAATTTCTGTGGATTTTATTATATTTAGCTTGAAAAATATCAGAAACGTAATTAAATTTTATGTTTCTGCATGAAACCTCGAATTTGAACGAAACAAAATAAATATTAAACTGGCTGATTGGCAACGCACGCAAAAAGATGAGAGTTGGCCATCTTTTCGCTTCGCGCTGCAGCTGCAACGATGCTTTGTGCATTTTCATACACTTGATCTTATCTGTCAAAGCGAAGCAAGCGTTTTATCTGGCATCAGCTTTATAGCTTGCAACAAATCTGGCACCCAATGAATCATAAAAACAGGCAACTAGTTCTACTCGCAATATATGGTCATTGCTTCTTCTATATGCAACTTTGTATCCTTCTCGCAAGTTGAATATTTCTGCCTGTTAACGAATTATGCATCTTCGTTTATGTGAAAATTTTTTCGGCTGTGCCTATTTACATATGTTGCATATGTAGTTCCTCAGACGCTGCTTGCATAATTTGCTGTAAGATAACCCATTTAGACCTTAAAGTCATTGCCTGTTTACCACATCTATAATGTTATAGCGATTTAAAAATTGTTACTGCCCATAAGTTGAATGAAATAAAAAAAGGAGTAAAAATAGGATAAAGCGTAGTGAAGTAGCAAATTTTAAAATTTTTGAAAAATCTTAGCAAATTTACTACGATCGTAGCAAAGTGCCAACGCTGGAAGTCGCCTTTGGATGCAAATTGAAAAATGCAAGAAACTGCGAAATTTAACAGAATATTCTAAAGCGATTAATTTTATATTAAATCGGAATAAAGTATGTTCCTCCTAAATAATTGCACGTTGAAATATCTCTATTAGTTTTTTGTCCAAATAAAGGAGTTTTACATTAAAATCCCATATCTGAACAATCAGTTGTATGGAGGCAATAAATAGGTTATGGTGACCCAATCTTTGTTCATTTTACTGTATAATTTCTGTTGATAATGAGTGAAAATAGTGCGAAATTTTATGTTCCCAGTTGCATAGATGGAGAGTTATAACGAAAATTCTCATATCTGACCAATCAGTTGTAAGGGAGATATATGTCATAGTGACCAGATCTTTGTTATTTTCACTGTAAGTATTCTGTTAATAATGAGTGAAAACGGTGCGAAATTTCATGTTTCTAGCTGCATATATGGAGAAGTTATAATCTCATATCTTGAATCATATCTCATATCTTAACAATCAGTTGTATGGGAGCTATATGTTATAGTGGTCCGATTCTTCCGGTTCCGACAAATGAATAATACAATATAAAAATACACCCATTTACCAAATTTCCTCCGGATATCTCGAAAACTGAGAGACTAGATTGCATACAAACAGATAGACAGACAGACGGGCATGGCTAAATCTACTCAGCTCGACGTTCTGATCATATAAGTATACGTTTTAATGGGTCTATATCTTTCTGTTCTGGTAATTACATTATAATCAGGGACGGAAAATAATCATTATTTTCTTAATTTTAACCGTAGATATTCTTTTCCATTGTGTCTTTTTTTATTTTATCCTTTTTATATACACATACGCAAATTGAGATCGAACATTATCTGCAATTTGGAGAATGAAAATTGCCTTTCTGACTTAATGTTCTTTACCGATATGATGGAACATTTGCAATACTTGAATAAAAATTCGATTGTCGCAAATTATTTTAAGTTTTGAAGCTAAACTACGTCTTTTTATTCATGATCTCAAAAAAGAATATTATGTCATTTTCCATGAAAAAATATTGCACATGATTTAAAAGCAGATTTTGAAAAAAGATTTGCCGATTTCAAATTATTTAAACGTACGTTTGCATACTTAATAAACCCTTGTTTATGTAACATAATTGAGGATGATAGCGGCCGCTGTGGTGTAGAGGTAAGCAGTGCGAGCTTACACTCCGCAGCGTCTGGGTTCAAGCCCTGGTTAAAGCAACATCGCCAAAAAATTTAGAAAAAAGGGTTTTTCTTAACAGCGGTCGCCCCTCGGCAGGCAATGGCAAACCTCCGAGTGTATTTTTGCCATGAAAAACAGCTTCTCATTGAAATACAATCGCCGTTCGGAGTCGCCGTAAAACTGTAGGTCCCTCCTCTTTGTGTAACAAGATCAAGGCGCCGCCACAAATCGAAGCAGAAGCTGGGCCAAACACTAACATACGTGTAAGCGCCAATCTATTATATTATTATTAATTCAGGATGAATTTTTGGTGTTTTTTCTAATTAAAAGAAGATAAGGCACTGGAAATGCAACATAAAGCTTTTGCTTGGATTTAAAATATCCGCTGTTGAAAACAGCTGCGTGCCTGATAATAGTTGCATTCGCTGGCCTGTTAAATATTGAAAGTTATCAAAGACTATCAGTTTTTTGCGATCGCGTACGCAAAAGACTTGCAATGTAGGGGAAATTGAGAGACCAAAGTGTCATTTCATTTTGAAGGGAAGCTGTTAGTTTCTGCTCGAAAAATTTTTCCAACAGCAATTTGCCAACACGAAAACAGAAACGGGTTGGAATTTACGCAAATCCCCAAATTGTATTTGATGATTTGGAAAATAAAATAGTAAAATGCGACTAATAAAACTTGTAGGAGGCGAGTAATAATTCATTTAGTCATTGAACTGTGTCAGGATAAGACGTCGGATTGGTTTTCTTCCGTTGTCAATTTTATACTTTTGAATGTAAACACAATTTCTTGCAAGTTTCTGCAAATTTTCTGTTAGCGTACTGTTTTGGACATATTTGTCTTGTGAGAGAACAGATGACATTTCGCCGGAATTTGCCGTTGGACATTTTTTACTGGAGATTTTTAACGAACGTACCTATTGACTAACCAACATTTAACCGAACGGTTACGAACGGCTTTAAATGACGTATTTTTGATTTTTTAGTGCACATTAGCTCTGATCCAGTACTCCATGAACTTACAGGATTTTACACGAACTTGCAGGCAGGTGCAGGAAAAATGTTCCCGTACTCCAAAATCCTCCAAAATCCTGTAAATGAGAGCGACTTTTGGAGAGTTGTGTAGAGAATGAAGTTGCAAGATTTTACCCGAACTTTTTCTTCTGGTAAAATCATGAAAAGTGTCAAGCAATCACTGGTTGACGTTTTTACAGGAAAATTGTTTTTTTTGTTCCCGTACTTTTGGTTGTTACTCACTTTTTACTCTCACTTCAGAGAGTAATTTTGCTGTTTGACAGCATAAAAATCCGGGCCCTAATTACCATCATATGAAATAAGCTCTATATAAGGCACACATTTGTTGAGGGTATGTACTAGGGATGTTGCGAATGTGAAATTTTAGACATCCGCGGATGCGAATATTAAACTGCTGCGGATGCGGATGCGAATGCGGATGTCAAGTATTTTTAAGAAACAATTAGAATCTGACATAATGGCGAGATCGTTGTTTAAACAGCGCTTACAAGCCAAAACAGATATGACAGGTTTTTCTAAAGCTTTTTAAAAAGAATTCTTCATTCTCATTCTTTTGGCTGTTTTAGAAGTTGGGGTATCGGGGTGAAGTTACAGAACTTCATCAGCGTTTTTCGATTTTAGTTTTCATAACTCATTTTTAATACTTTCTTCTGCGACTGGGTTGAAAACAGTGGGCTTAGCGAGCTAAATAGGTGGATATGGAAAATACATTATTATTTTCCAGGAATGAAAATTTTGAACGAAATTCTATTTTTAAAGTCGTGTTTTTTTATAAGCATTTTAATCTCAGAAAGTTACGTAATTCTTATCTAATTAAAGGTCAGACCTATAGCTTTTTAATTTTTTGAGCATCTATTCTCTTTATAGCCAGACGTTGATCATTTCTGCTGGAAATCCCTATTGAAGGAGGTTATCCTTTGACTTTAAATAGCAAAGAAGGGACAATTTTATATGAAGAAAATATTGCCCGACAAGTTAACAAAATTAGGTACTGTTTTTTAAATTTTTGCTAAAAATAAATTCCCCAAAGAGCCCCATTTGAAATTATTGAATCGAATATATGTATGTAAAATCAAAAGTAAATCACGAAAATTTGCTTAAGAATTACATTGTACTCATATTAAAGAAAGAAACCAATGAAGGTATTTAAAGAATAGAAAAAAATAGTATTAAAGTACTATGTCTTCTTCGACGTACATCAAAGGCCAAGTAGAAGTGGGAACTTGTATGACTGCCCATTGATAGCTCGGTTATATAGCTTAAGAAATAATATGTTTAAAGGCATCTTTATCAAAGTTGATAAATATGACATTTGACCAGTTTTGCTACACAAATACTCCCCCGACCACAGGCAAAAATATTGGCTACAATTTGCCATATTGTTTGCCATATATACGTTTTATCGGTGCACTTGCACAACATTCGCATTCACAAAAGCTCCGCATTGATTATTGCGAATGCGAAAGCGAATGCGGATGTTAAAATTAATACGGAAGCTCCTCGGTTGCGAATGCGAATGCGAATATTCGCAACATCCCTGGTATGTACACACAGTGCTCTTGAAACAGCGGAGGGGGTTATTAAAATGGATGGAAGAAATCCCAATATAAAATTATCCCATATGATCTCCAGATTCCAAATCTTCAAATTCCGAAATCATCAAGATATATGTATATATATTAGACTGCATAACTCCCCATCCAAAAAAAAAATCGGAACTGTTTTTCCATTTTAATTATAAAATCTATTATATTTTAAGACATCCACCATTTCCATTTCGGAAAAATGTTAAGATTTAAGCGAGCTGGACCGATTTGAAAATACCTCCAAAGAGTTTTTTATGAATAAAAATAGTTTCTTAAAGATGGTTTTTGAAAAAAAACCACTCAAAAATTTACATAAAATATTAAAAAAAAAATAAAATAAAATAAAAATTTAATGGAATCGTAATAATGAGATTTTTGATGCTGTTTTTTAACATTTTTCAAAGATTGGTAAAAGAAAAACTTGAATAACTGAACCTAACCTCTTCCGATTTAGACATGTGAGTATCATTGGAAAGGTATTTTCTTACCCTTTTTGTTTCTTTGCTAATAAGCTCATTCAAATGATTAAAGAGAAAGGTAGGATCAAAGAACAACATTCAAAGTTGAATTACGATGTGTTGGTATTTGAAAAAAAAAAATAAATAAAATTGGGACACGAATGACTTTTTTTTGCACATAAATACCTTTCCACCGAGATTCCATAAGTCTAAATCAGTTTAATATTATTTAAGTTTTTCGTAAATCAATCTTTGAAAAAAGTAAAAACACAGCATCACAAATCCCATTATTACGATTCCGTTGTAAAGGTTTTTTAAAAATTTGTATGCATATTTTTTAAGCCCAATCTGTTTTGTCATCTGAAGGGACTTTTTTCAAAAAGTTCTTTAAGAAACAATTTTCATTCATAGAAAACTCCATTTTTGTAGGAATTTTCAAATCGGTCGAGCTCACTTAAATCTTAATATTTTTCCGAAATATTTTGGTGGACGTCTTAAAATATAATAAATTTGGAAATCCCGGCGGAAAAACCGCAACTTTTTGTGGTAATGCAGTCTAATGTGCATACATACATACATATGTGTTTATGTGTATATGTATGTACAATGCGAACCTTTAGGTGCATACATACGAACCAATTTTAACCCAGGACTAACGACGTCGACGTAGTGTTAACTTAGCTCCTTTGATCTTTTTTTTGTGTTTTAAATTTCTGTTTTATTTATTATTTTTACATAATTTTTATATATATATTTTTTTTTGTTAAATTTTAAAATTTCAAGTTATATATATATAGGTTATAAAAAAATAAAAAACAGAAAATCAAAATACAAAA
>NW_023458561.1:19084738-19095041 GCF_013731165.1 Rhagoletis pomonella
TTTGCTAATTCCTGTTCGCGCAAAACTTAGTAAGTTTCTCTCTTTGGGAGAGTAAGACACCTTATTCTCTGAACTTTATTACTGGGAGTTGCATAGCGAACACTCTTAATTATTGCAAAGTCGAAATCGCGAAACACATGTTTTTTGTCTTCGAGTACTTCAAAAAACAGTATACCAGGTAAGGCTGCTTCGAAATATAATTGTAAAAACTTTTATTTTTTACTTATGGGCGGCAGTTTGGAAAAAAATATGTATATTTCCAACCCGGAGCTGCGATAGGTCTTTCATACAATTTAGTTTCGCAACATTGACACTTCGGCCAAAAATGCCAATTTGCGACGTTTCATGAATCGCACTAAAATATCTCTGGCCCGAAGGTGAATTCTCACATTCTCACTCACTCAGTGATGCCATTTGAAAGCAATAATTACATTTTATTTGCTCAAGCTAAACATTTGAAAGCATGCATGCGTAGTCGGCAGTGGCTGAGCGTGCAGTGGAGTGTGCCGTGTTCGATTTCCATCAGGCGCTTCCTAAGTTTATTTCTTTTGAACCATGAAAAAGTATCTGTGAAGTGCAGAAGGAAAGCGTATTGACGAAAAATTCAAGCAGACAAATTTCAGAAAAAACAGCTGAATACGTATCCGTTTCACAACTATTTTCGATACTTTTCTTTACATACGTTTCTGCCGCACACTTTAGTGGGAAAACGGATCGTCAAAGTATCCGAAAATGGAATCAGTAAACGGACAAAAATCCGCATTCCATCCACTTTTTTGTCCTTTTTCGGATCGGTTTTCGGATTTTTTGCTGGCTGGATAGTAGAAATTCTTTACAATACATATGCATATGTACAACTACTCCGTAATACATACCAAACAAATTTTTCTTATCAACAGATACGTGGAAAAGGACTAGATTTTGCGCTTCTAACGCGCGATATGAACTTATTAAAATGGATTGGTGCAAATGCTTATCGAACGTCGCACTATCCGTACTCTGAAGAGTCTATGCAATTTGCTGACGAAAATGGCATTATGATAATCGACGAATGTCCTAGTGTGGATACCGAGTACGTATTTTAAAATAAACTGATTCTTATAGTAGATGCTTGATTTTATACATAAGTGTTATGCCTTATGCCATAATATAGCAACTATAACCAGGCGTTATTGGACAAGCATAAGTCTGCCATGGAGCAACTCATACATCGTGATCGGAATCATCCAAGTGTGATAATGTGGTCCATAGCCAATGAACCTCGTACAAGTCCATTCCAAGCGGATTCCCACTTTCAGTAAGATTTAATTAGCTCTTTATTTATGTTATGTATGTAAGTACATGTACATGTCCATATATTTGTATTCACTAGGTTTGTGGCTAATTTCACTCGGTCACTTGATAGCACAAGGCCTGTAACAGCTGCCATTGCAGTTCCCTCGGGCAGCGATAGAGCTGTAAGTATCTCACGTGGCATATCGAAAGTTCGCCTTTTTTTTAAGAAAATATGCCCTACAGGCTAAGCATTTAGATGTAATATGTTTCAACCGCTATAACGGATGGTATAGCAATCCCGGAAAATTGGACATGATCACCACAAACGTTGTTGAAGAAGCTATTGCTTGGAACAAAAAACACAACAAGCCAGTCATGATTGGAGAATATGGTGCCGACACCATCGAAGGATTACATTTGCTTCCTGCCTACATTTGGTCAGAAGAATACCAAAACGAGTTATTCTCTAAACATTTTAAAGCCTTTGACATTCTTCGAAAAAAACAATGGTTCATTGGCGAATTCGTTTGGAATTTCGCGGACTTCAAGACAGCACAATGTACGTTGCATATTGAGCCATTTTGTTTTTAATAAAATTTATCTTTTCTCATTAGCAATAACTCGCGTAGGCGGAAATAAAAAAGGGGTTTTCACACGCAATCGTCAGCCAAAGGCCACTGCACATCTGCTCAGAAAACGGTATTTTGCCCTTGGTCGTGAACTGGATCGTTGCCATATTCCTGAGGATCTATTCCTTTACATCACTGATGCAACTTCAACCATGTCTCGTGGTAAGCGGGAAGGTTCTGATTTATAGAACATTTCTTAAATGCCTGAGTATATGTATTTAGATCCTAATTCAAGTTCAATTAAGCATTTTACTTTTTGTCTTTTGACTGGCTGATTTTTGGTACGTTACAATAGATAGACGAATTATTTTGTATTAAAAATATTTTTATACACAGGTATTAACCTCTATACTTAATATTAGACTATGAATAAAATATTCAGCGTGTATATGACTTATTGATATGCATTGTTACGAGTATTACATAGTATGGGCATATTTATGTACATACATCCAAAAACGACCAGTTAAAATATTTCTATTGGACTCAAGTTCTAAATTTTATACGTTAAAAATGTATGTATAGTACATACATCTTAAAGCGCAATAAGACTTAACTGATAATTGCATAGTTCATATGCATACATACAAAATAATAAATGGCCAACAGTAGAAATAAATATTTATAAAATAATTAAATATGTGTATGTGTATGTGTATGTAATTGTAAATTATTCACAAATGCCTTGCCTTATAATGAATCCATTTATTTAAGTATTACTGTATAATTATATGAGAGTAAAGTTATAATGAAGTTGTATAAAGTGATGAATAAAACCAAGTTATTATAGCAATATTTTCCAATACCATATAATTTTCTAACACATAAGCCATAGCCTGATCTTATAAGGTAAGTCTCTAGTCCTCTTAAATGAAGAAGCACACAGAGGGAACTCAGACGTACTTACCTCCAAGCAAACAGGCAGCCTGGAATTTACATATTTTTTTAACTTAATTATGAAAAAGCAATCGGTAAGTGCAAAGGGTTGATTAATTAATATGTACCTAAATACGTTCAAAATGTCGTGCACAGAGTACAAAATTATTGGCTCAGATTTTTTTCATCAGATCATAATTTCTGATCAGATCCTTAAGAAAATGTTTGATAATGTAGCTTTTGAACCAATTAATAAAGTGCAGGTCTGAAATTGCCAGAAAATTTCGTTGATTTTTAGCATTTTTCTTTTTGCTGACAGTGTCTTCCATATAAAAAGAATTGTCGAACATAGTTTGTATGGAAGAAACTCTCAGTAAAAACATTACCAAAAATCAACTAAAATTTAATGGGCAGCACAAACTTCATTTTCAAAATTTAAAAAAAAAAAAGTCTGATTAGAAAGTTGCGAATTTGCATGCTCTCATGTTTTAATAGGACTGTACTCGTACGCCCAACTATCTTAAGTTTTAGAAAACTTTTACTGGTTTTGCGTTCTCGTACCCAAAAAACTTGTGAAGTAGGGGAAATTGAGAGAGCAAAATGTGAAAGAGAGCTGCTGGAAAAATTTTTCCCAGCTAAAACTTGCAAGTAAGAAAATCAGCTGATCACAAACACATGTTTGTAAATAAACAAAAGAAAATATGGCCATTTTGAGTTATTTATTGCAAATTTTATTACTAATGCTAGTATACAACGAAAAAGTGAGTAAATTTAATAAGCACAACGTTTGTTGAGTTTATTTTTCGTTAATTTGCTATTAATCTCCAGTTGGTTTACTCTAGTGTGTGCTGACTATGGTTGCCGTATGACATTTTTCGTTTGTACCATAATTTTCCTTTAAACATACCAAACTAGATTTAAATGCAGCATGTTTTTTGCTGAAGTTTTCGGTTTTGGTAGGTTGATTGTTAAAATGAATTTTATAATTTTAAAGCTACATATTTAGCTATGTCTATTAAATTTATTTTGGATCAATGATGGGTGTTTGGAGGAGAAACTCTTGTTTTTGAATGCGTCACCATGTGATATCACAAGTAATTATGAGAAAAATAACTTATTCATTCCGATATAATTAATTTGTATTTTAAAAAGGTTTTTCTTATCGAAAACTATTCACTTGTATAAAATGCCAAATCGGGGGAAAATGTACCAAACAGAAAATAAATTGCCAAATTAATCACCAGTGGCAACTGTGCAAGTGATCAGCTGTTTCGAAGGTTGCAAGTTTTTGCAAATTTTGCGTTTTCGTACTTCTGTTGATATTTCGTCTCTTTGAGAGCGAATGCTGCTAACTTCTCAGAACTTTTGCTGCTGGAGAATTTTGTCCTCTCAATACGAGTACACACCTAATGTTTCTGTTTTTGTCTGTCAAAATAAAACTTTACTACATCCTTTCGCACGTAATTTTTGTCGAATCGAAAGGAAAGGGAGCGAGAGTACTGCAGCTCGGCGGTGTCGTACGAAGGCACACAAATGCTCCAGTTCTTAAAGTATACAACAGGGATCATGATACTGGTAGCAAAGGAAGAGGAATGTCTGCACCGCGATGGAAAGGCCAGGTGGAGAAGGACTTGGTTTGGATTTGGCATTTTCAATCGGCGTCAGTTTGCACGGAAGAAAATCGACTGGCGTGCTTTATTGAATTCGACCAAAATCGCTCAATCAAGAAATAGAAGTATTAAAGCAAACAAAACATTCCATTTTTTGACAAATTCTTAAAAAGGAAACACATTAAAATAAATTTTTTAGTCCTACCAAGGCATATTGAACAGGTACCTAGTATCAGCAGATAAACTAATTAATTTTTTTTTTTAACTATTTGGTCTTTAGGTTAGGTTAGGTTGTCGCGGTCGTCTATAAGACACACTTAGGCTCAGAGCCCATTGTGATGCCGCATGTGGGGTCAGCAACTCCCAATCCCTCCTAAAACCAATTTGAACTTTGAACGAATTTTAGAAGATCCCTGATTTCGACGCATCTAAGGTCCTCCAAGTCGTCGAAGAACTGCCTACCGAGAGTGGAGAGTCTTCGTCTGGATAGAGCAGGGCACTGCCACAACAGGTGCAGAATCGTTTCCTGCTCCTCTTCATCTTGACAACTTCTACAGAAGTCATGTAAACTTAGGCCAAGTCGATAGGCGTGCTTGCCAATTAGGCAGTGTCCTGTTATGACAGATACTAATAATCCAATATTGGGCTTATTTAGACTCAGTAGTAGGCCAGTGCGTTTGGCGCTGAGCACCGGCCACAATTGTGTGGCAGTTTTGCAGGTGATTTCGTCCTGCCACCTGTCGTTCGCTACCTTAGTAAGCCTCTTGGAGATAAGTAGCTCACAAGTTTGCAAGGCTATTCCTATTTCGTCGTTTATATCCTCAAATGGAAGTTTCGTGCCAGGTCGCGCCAGTTCGTCGGCTTTACAGTTCCCCTCTATGCCGAAGTGACCCGAAACCCATATCACCTTTGGACGAAATGACTCAGCCATCTCGTTAAGAGATGCGCGGCATTTCATGGCTACCATGGAGGTTGTCGACTGCTTCGTGAGGGACTTTATTGCCGCCTGGCAGTCAGTGAAGATGTAGATATCAACTTGGAATATCATATCACACTTTATCAGTTTAGTGGCTCTGTCGTTTGCCATCGTTCAGCCCGAAAAACGCTACAGTGGTCCGGGAGACGAAAGCTGAGGGAGATTCCCAGGTGATGGGAGTATAAACCTCCTCCAACCCCTCCCTCGAGCTTTGAGCCATCTGTGTATATATGGATGGACTCTCCACTACTTACACCGTCATGCTTCCACTCTTCCCTTGAGGGTAGGAGGGTCGCGAACGCTGTAGCGGGTGCAAGTTCCGGAAGTGCATAGTCCACCAATCCGGGAAAACCCGGAAACTCCGTTAGTATGCTACCGTGACCATGACTGGTATTTGACCACTTATTTAGAATGTTCATTCGAATTGCTGCACCACTTGCGACCTGTTTGGCATGTAGGTCCACCGGAAGAAAATTCAGTAGGGCATTCAGTGCCTTGGTGGTGTTGTTCCTATCGCACCAGTTATGAGTGTAGACGCAAGTCTTTGAACCTTGTCCACTTTTTTGAAGTTTACCCCTTTCCCAAGAGTGTCCCACCAGACCACTATACCGTGATAGAGAATTGGCCTAACCACCGCCGTGTATAGCCAGTGTAATATTTTGGGTTCCATCCCCCATCTTTTCCCTATTGCCCTGCTGCAGGAATACAGTGCCGCTGTTGCTTTGCGCACTCTATCTGTAACGTTGGGCCCCCAGTTTAGTTTCCTATCTACTATGAGACCTAGATATTTGGTTATGTTCCCGAGGTCAGGTATCTTGTGCTTCCTAGTGAACAGCACAAGGCCTGTTTTTTGAGGATTCACTCCCAGTCCTCGCCTGTTACACCACACCGATAGTTTGTTGAGGGATCTTTGGATCAGATCTGTCAATGTTGAGAGATGTTTACCCGAGATAGCTATTACAATATCGTCGGCGTATGCAATTATCTAACCGCCGATATCTTCAAGTTCTCAAAGAAGCTGTCTACTGCCATGTTCTACAGGAGCGGTGATATTACACCCCCCTGGGATGTACCCCTGACGGGGAACCTTTTTATTACTGATTCACCTAATCCTGCGCTTATTTCTCGACCGATTAACATTCGTTCAATAAATGAGGTTAGTGAATTGCTTTCTCTCAGATGTGTCAGAGATGAGATTATCGCTGCAGGAGATACATTGTTGACAGCACCCCCAATGTCCAGGAAGGCCGCGAGAGTGTTTTCTTTGTAATATAGTGATCTTTCGATTGTGTGCACTGTGGGATATACAATTAAGTCGTAACACTGCTTCAAAGACTGGTACGAGTATGGGTGCAATAGGTCGGCGAAAACCCTCCGGCTGAACCCTCCTCGAGGGTGCCGACTGGTAATGGGCACTACAGTTTAGGTTCTGTACGATGTCAGAATGCTGTCCAGCTAAGATCAGAAATCAGTGCTATGTGCTTAAGCTCCTCAATAGCTAAGTTATATGGAAATCTGTTTTGATCGTGGCCTATGGAGGTTAAAGTGGTCCAAAATTGTATGTGAAAAAATAAGGTCGGATTTTTAATGCCGCCACCCCCTAGGATTGTTCCATACCGAAAACAAATATGCCCCTATTTTTTATTTTGAAATAAGAAAATATTTAGGAAGTGCTCACAGCGCTCAAAGTTTGCCATGTATTTTATATGGGGAAAAAACCACTTTTCGTAGAAATGGTGTAAAATCCTTGAAAATCAATATTTTTCAATCGGAGAACTTTGCTTATCTTCAGGGGATTCCCAGTAATAATACCCAATTGTTTCTTTAACCATTTTTTCATGGTAACTATATTTTATAGGTCCTCCAAAACCCTCAGAAAATGCAATGGGGGGACCAATAAAAAATCTTTAATATTAAAAAATGGTTAAATAAACAATTGGATATTAACAGTGAAAGTCTCCTGAGGTGAACCACAGTTTTCCGGTCAAAAAATATTGATTTTCAAGAGTTTTATACCATTTCTACGAAAAATTGTTTTTTTCTCCATATAAAATACATGGAAAACTTTGAGCGCTTTGAGCACTCCCTAAATATTTTTTGATTTCAAAATAAAAAAAAATGGGTATATTTGTTTTCGGTATGGAACAATACTAGGAGATGGCGGCATTAAAATTGCGACTTTATTGTTTTTGGACCACTCTAATGGAGGTGAAAAAAACTCTGGGTTGGAACAAGGTGTTAGACGACCCGTGCTGATGTTCAGCCTGGCTGGGGACCCAGATTAAAAACTAGCCCAGTCTCGAAGGGAGTGCTCCGGATACCTGGCGACCTCCGGTTCTATCAAGCCTTACCTGCACACACGGACCTCTGTGCGGGCGGATCTTGATTGTCCGACACTGGTGGGACCAAAAGTATGAGTTCAATTTCTAAAGATACAAAAAAATCCATGGAGGACGGCCCTCCAAAAAAACTGACAGGGGTGGCTCCGATTGATGCTACAGCCTCGGGCAAGACATTGATCAGACCGCCAGTGATAGGAGGTAGAGGGGGCTTTAGCGGCAGGGCTGGTCCTAGTACGAGTAACGTAGGAGGCAGGAGGGGGGAGTGGAGGCCTGGGAAAACCGGTCTCCAACCGTTTCTCGGCTGGAGCTGCGACGTCAGCTCCGCCTAGGGAATTTAGACAACAAAATAGGCACACCTCAACCCACGGGCGGGGTGCGGCACCTGCTTCAAGGTTAAAACGGCTGGATGCTGCTGATATACCCAGCAGCTCAAAAAAGGTTGCAACTACAGGTCAGGTGGGGCCGGCTAAACATGTCCGCCCCTCGAAGCAGGCGTACTACGATAAAAAGGCGGCCATTAGGGTCGTAAATAGGCTAATGGACCTGCCGACAGAACAGCTGACGGAGGACGAACTTAAGTCGTTGGACTGGGCAAGGAGAGTGGTAGCCAGCTTGGGTAAACCGGCAGGCACTGCTCCAAAGAGGCAACGATCTGCTGAACAGGCAGGGGGGGTCGCCAAACGACAGAGAACAGGTGGCCATAAATACCCCTCCTTCAGGGATGTTGTTAACGGAGGCGGTGAGGTACTGGCCATCATTGACAGAGGGGGGGAGGAAGGGACTATCCCGAAGGAGAAATGGAGGCAGGTTGGGCAGGCTATTCTACTCCAGGTCTTAGAGGAAAACCCTGGACCCCCTCCTCTCTGCCATGATTCTGGTTGGTATCAAGGTAGGGCAAAGCTCATCGCTTGCGAGAACCATAGGTCAGCCCAGCTCTACAGGTTGGCCGTCAGCAAGGTAGGTGAGGTTTGGCCGGGAGCCAAACTCGAGGCAGTCAGCAAGGAAGAGATTCCTAGCAGACCTAGGGCTCGGGTTTGGATCCCAGCTAGACCGGCCGAGCCTGAAAAAATAGAGCGGAACTTAAGATCCTGCAATAAGGACCTGCCGACATACAATTGGAAGGTGGGGAAGATCGAAGTGCCAATAGAGAACAGAAGGAAGCTGCCCATTGCTGCATTGCCATGCGGTCTGATGTCGCCGACGCCGCTTTAGGGGTTGCACCTATTGGTGCTCCCTTGCCTCCTGGAGTGGCGGGGACGGCAGCAGGGCTAGCTTGTCCTTTGAAAGGGCTGCCCTTGCCTCCCGAAGGCCTATCTGCGAGGGTGGGTCTGCTATCAGCACCGGACAGGTTTATATCCTCGCTAGCTTGTCTGTTGATATGGCTAGACCGGTTGCCGGAAAGGGGTCTCGATGCCATTGAGGCATCGTTCCAGAGAGGGCTTGGCCACAGGCTTTGCACCCCTGGCTTGCTTGGTCTTGTCCGAGGACAGTTCAGAACTTCCTGAATGGGTGGGTCTAATTTTTTTGGGTGGAAGGGTAGGGCGAGATGGGAGAGAAGGGTTAGTAGGTAGGACGAGCATGGGGGAATCGTCGGTATGGTCCTCTCCGTGTGTATGATTGGAGGAACACGGCACCCGCAGTTACGCAGATGGGTGGTCAACCAAGCTCCACACGGAGCTTCCCGCTTGGTTCGTGCTGGCTTAAAGCCCCCCGAAGGAAGATTTAAACCACCACATGATGAGGATTTGGTCTTTAAAACGTCAAGTATTTTTTTTAAATGTCAAATAATTTTTTTTTCATTTTTTCCAAAAAATAAATTGTCAAAAAGTAAAAAGTAAAACAGCGATTTAAACCCATATTTTGGCTCGTTGGCTTATCTTAGGAGCACAAACGCTGATTACTAAGCCTTACAAGCAGTGTTGCCGTTGAGAATTTTCAGAAAGTCGCAAAAAAGGGCTAGTAAAAGAATAAATCCGTTGAATTGGAAAAGAAAATAGCGGGACAAGCTTTGCACAAAACAGGGTTGAAAGCATAAACGTAAATCTAGTTGCTGCAAGGAAAAAGTTGCAATTACTTTAAAAGTTTTAAGTGATGCATTTTTTCGTACTTGCAAGAGGAAATTTTTTTTAATAGCATGGTTCTGTTAACATTTCCTAAAAATATCTCTAAAAAGGGGCAAAAGTCGCACATAATTTTGGAAATGGGTAAAAAAATCAAAATTTTCCAAAAGTCGTGTCAAAGGGTATAGGCGCTTTAAAAGGGTAAAATTTTCCCTTTAGTCGTACAACGGTAACACTGCTTACACGGGATGGAGCCATGAACCAATTAGAACAGATCTGACCGGTTAAGAAGCAGCCATTTGTAATAGCAATTGAGAAAAAAGGGTGTGACGTTCGTATTTTGAAGTTTGCTGTTTCTGGTTTGCTTCTTTCTTTATGTGTATTTTGTCGGTGGTTTATTTCAGTGATTTTTAAGCGATTTTCAATAAATTTTTTTGTGCAAATGTAATTAAAATTAAGTGCGCGGTGATTGGATGTAAAAACACGTGCAAAAATAATAAATTGGTTAGCACAAACATGTGCTACAACATTGCCT
>NW_023458561.1:19095051-19099641 GCF_013731165.1 Rhagoletis pomonella
TGTATTTTGCTTTTGCTTTCTGTAAAGAAATGTCAAAATTTCAGGTATTCTTCGGAGTGAAAGAAAATTCCAACACCCTCACTTTGTCACTCACATATAAGAAGTTCCGGCATATATAGTATGTGTACCGAGGTGAAATCAGTTATTCTAGGAACACCAACTTGTATGAATTCGGCTTCATTTCCGTTTATATTTCACATGGCTTAATATTTTTTTTTTTTTGAGACTTTAGAGACCAGAGAAGCAACAAAATACAAGTACAAGTTGTTTTTGTCCTAATGCTAAATACAAGGCTTGGGTATTTCTTGAACTAAAGTTGTGTTTTCGTATTCTCCAGCAAAAAATATCCAGTAACTTGCCAGTAAAGAAATTTCGGAGAATAAGCGAATATTTACTCCCAATGAGTGAAATATGCAAGAAAGTACGAAAACGCAAAACCAGCAAGAAGTTGCTAGTTTTATGAACAGCTGATTAATTTGTTATTTTCCGATGCAATTTTCTTAGGAAACTAGTGTTTTCCATCTTACTATATATTTAAATAGCTTTATTTTGTCATTTGCAACTCTAAAAGCACCATAAACAATTGTTTTCTTAATGTGATTTATAATAAGCATCATGCCATCAGCTGTTTTTCTTACTAGCAAATAGTTGCTAGTAAAAATTTATCCAGTAAAAATCCAGTAAAACTTGCAAGTTCAGCTGTCATTTTTGCTCTCTCAATTTCCCCTCTTTTGCTAGTTTCTTCCAAATTTTTCCGTACGAAAACGACATCCAGTAAAAACCACTAAAATTAGTACTGGATTTACTGGATAGTGCGTACGCGAACAGGGTTTAAATAAACTCAAGAACTAGTTCATCTTAATGAAGTTCTTTCCCGTACGCAACGCGGATCCCGCGGGTGCCCAAAATAGCCCAGAAATCAAAAATTTAATTTCCAAGTGTGCATTTAAGTGACAAAAACAAAAACAACGCGAATAAGTTGTTTCTCGAATTCTGGGCACGAAATGTGGTTTTTTGCGTTCCCGTACTTCTGGATTATGTTCCATTTTTGAGAGCAAACTTTTCGCTTATTCTCTAATTACCGGATCCGGTACGGAAAAGAACCTAATTTTCTGAATTTTTAGTTGTATTTTAGCCAAGAGTGATAGAGATAAGATGGCGGGATGTTATGGAATATATTACAAAATAAAAATTGCTTCAAAAAATCCTGGCTGATCTGTCAAACAGTCACACAGCCATTTACAACTATTCACAAAGTAGACGTTCCCATAAAAGCGTCGTAAACTTACGAATTTTACAGAATTTAAGACTTGACGATTTAAGGGAATCGCCTTAATATACAGGCCGATTCTGAACAGAGTTTTCTCTTTTTTCCCTTTCCTCATATCATGAATAAAAATTCCCTGAGGATTTTTTATATTAAATGGCGAAGTTGAGCTGTCAAAAAAGTGACAAAAAGCTCTTGCGAAGATCGATTTTTCTCCTCCCAAATTTTCGGGGAAAATGCGACTCCCTGGGAATTAATTATTGGAGGATTTCTTTCTCCGGAGAAGCAAATTCCCCGAGAACAAACTCCCTGGCAATATTCAGAATTCGTCTGATAATTTTCATCCATGGCGCACGATCTACACACTCATGGTGTAATGGGTCTACGCACCGCACTTATATAAATTAGAAAAATATGTTTCCTACATGGAAAATATTTTCTTTAATTTATAAAAATACATTTATATTACAAGTAAAGTTTTTTTTTACTTTTTATTTTAGAGTTTCCAATTTCAAAGTTGAACAAAAACTGAATTTCTACAAAATTTTCTATTGCTTAAATACCTTTTGAAAACGAATATTTCATATGTTCTTTTCAAAATATATTTCAAACAGTTATTTTCAAAAGAGTAGTTAAATTAACTATGAATAGTTTTTGAAACAAAATACAACGTATTAATTATTAACTTATAAGTAGCGAATGAGTTTAATGCAGCGTTTTTGCTGCATTTAAAATGCAACATTTAGCACTTTCGAACATATGTTTTCGAAGAGCGTTCATGCTATCGCATTTAGCAAATGTACATTTACGGGAGTTCGAAATCGTATGCTTTTGACAAACAGCCGTGTTTCAGTCGCTTATTCAGATCCGTATCTATTACGATCAATTCTCACGCAGAAGATAATGTGCAAAAAACCCTACTGAAAAGGAAAAAATACTTTTTAAACCAGAAATTCAATACAAAAACTTGAATTGTTTTAACCATAACCGAACATTTGTTTGTGTATATATTCATTTGTCAGTGCTGTCAATTAAAATTTCCTCACTTAATTAGGAAACAAAACAAACAGATTTGATCACAAATTGATCCAGATTTCAATCAGCATCACATCGATGTTGAATTGGCGTAACTTTTCTTTATCCAAATAATGTAAAATAATAAATGAAATCTCGATCGGCGATCACTGAAACGCAGCTAGCCACTGTATACGCGAAAAAGCAATGTTGCCACTTTTTCTCATTAAACCATGTTCGAATCGTGGAAATTTTGGAAGTTCACAGGGTTGCTTTTAGCATTTAGATTCTTAATGCCAAAATGGAGTTGCATTTAGTTGCATTTAGGTGACGAATTTTGTATGGATAAATGTACATTTAGAGTAGCATTTAGAGCTAAATACGCTAAATGTGCTTTTACGCGTAAGCAAAAACAGCCCATTATTCGATTTTAATCGATTTCCCCGCACAGCATCGATGTGCCAAAAAATAAAAAAATCGATGTATCGACGTCAAAATCGATTTTTTTGCACTTCTATTGTTTCATGCCTAGTCAGCTGAGGTTTGTTTACATTAGACGTATTTTTGTCAAAAACCTAAAATTTAGGTCCTAAATCATCAAACAAAGTATTTTGTTATGAGATATATGGCTTTTGGATCAAGTGCAATTAAAATATTCTAAATTTTTAGAAATCAATAAATTATTACAATTCGGTGGACGTATGCGGATTATATTAGCGAGGACAAATATGATTATTGCAAATAAAATCTCATTCATTAATATTATACTTGCTATATATTGGAGCACTGGTCTTGTGACAGGTGTTTCAGAACAGCCGCCCAATATTTCGAAATTAGGAACAACTAATACAAACGCTGAACTATTTGATTACATGCGGTTGAAGGATGAAACAGCAACTCGTGGTTTGCTTTACCCACGGGAGTCTGAGTCGCGTGAAGTACGCACGCTTGATGGCATTTGGCGATTTTTGAGGTCAGACGTTAACAATCCCATGGAGGGGGTACGTAATGGTTGGTACAAAGATGATTTGGATAAGGTATTTTAGGCTTGAACTTTCAAAATCGATTTTACACTTTCATTATGTTTCAAGGTAAAACCAACGCTTCCAATGCCAGTGCCCTCGAGTTACAATGATATAAGTCCAGATAGTGATTTGCGTGATCACATTGGAACAGTATGGTACGAAAAAAAGTTTTTTGTTCCTCACTCGTGGAACACTGATCAACGCATTTGGTTACGTTTTGGTAGCGTTCACTACGCTGCCATAGTTGTAAGTACGACTTTCATGTAGTGTTATGAGTATACATATCTGTGTTCGTATGGAAAAGTAGCTTATGTCGAAAGGCTGGCGTTAGTATAATGCAGCATTCCCTTTATTCTTTAAAAAGTTCTTCAACGGCTCAGCGCCAGTGAGTCATTCGCATTCGTATGCGGAAAATGTCGATTTATACTAAAGCCAGCCTTTCGTCATAGGCTACTTTTCCATACGAACACAGATATGTATATGCAAATAAAATCTGCGCATCTACATACCGTCGCCTGGGTAAAAGATTGTCGTAAGCGCAATTTTGACGATTTTTAGTTATAGATGCAGTTATATATTTTGAAATAAGGTCTTTCGATTGGTGTTATCTGTTTTTAGATATCTCCTTTACTTTCCGGGATAAAGCCTAAAATTTTTTTGATAAATTAGTAAAAATTTAGTTAGTGATGCAGTCATATTAAACTAATCAATGTCTTAAAAATGGCGTTCTCTTTATTTTCGGATATCTCCTTTAGTTTTCGAGATTTTGAGTATAAAATGTTGTTAATTATGTAGAAATTTTGATCACATTTTGTCGTATTTCATACAATGTGGCTGCCAAATTGTGGACAAATGACGCTTACGACAAAATTTTACTAAATAAAATCCTTCATAACTAGTAACACTTCCAGAGACTTTGCAGAAATTCTATCCTCGCGTTTTTGAGAAATTGTATTCCAAACCTCAATCGCGATTTCCCACAACCTGCCGAAATTAACATACGACAATCTTTTACCCAGGCGACGATACATAAATTACCTTAATATAGAAAGGCCCTAGCTAACATTTTTGTTTGTTTGCTTTATACAAACTAAAGTTCTTCAGTGGCGATTTTCTTCATTATACTGTTTTTTAATAAGCATATAACTATTTGTTTGATGTTGTAGTTGATTTTAAATTCGATTAAGCCTTTAATGGGTAGTCTACCGACTATTGCGCAGAGGTGAATTGGAAAAGAAAATGAGTTAGGGCCTTTCCATACTAAGGTAATAAATAGCCCAGTTA
>NW_023458561.1:19134641-19135720 GCF_013731165.1 Rhagoletis pomonella
TTATCATGCATGCTAGTGCTCTAGATACCCGCATATCGAGCAGTACGGAGAGCTCGATACTTTCTCAAAACTCAACTAGACAAAAACTAAACACTCGGAGGTTTGCCATTACCTGCCGGGGAGGACCTCTGTTAGCAGAAAACCTTTTATATTTTAGATGTTGCAAGCCACATAGCCACCACATTGTTTCCATAAAAATGTAAATACAAGTAAATGACCCTGTGGGGAAAATCTCTAGTTCTGAACTGGTGCACTTCTAGTACATTTAGACCCAGTACTGGTTCGTGATAAATCTCTTTTGCATGCAAGCAACTGGCGAATTTAACATGGCGATGTCATAGAAAGTGTCAATTGCCCCCGCTGCATTCCTTTTCGATAGTTCCGAACTAGTCCTAAATTCTATAGTTCCGAACCAGTTCTAAAATCGACAGACGAAAGAAAAAAGTATCATGATTTTTAAAATCTTTTTGGTTCTTCCGTGTGTGCGATTTTAAGTTATTTTGGAAGAAATGTGTTTTCAATTTGAAATTAAATTTGTTTGAATGATTGTAAGAAATGTACGTTTACATACCTTTAGCTGTAGCTGAGTTTACAGAGGTGCTCGCTGTTATTTCTTAGATTCCAGACGGTCCCAAGATGTTGAAATGCTACCAAGCTATGAAAAAGCATCTGCGAAGCACAGAATAGAAGCGTTTTGGAACGAAAAAGCCGCCGAACACATATCTATGTAAAGTAAACAAGCCCCCGCTGCATCCCTTATTCGATAGTTCCGAACTAGTTCTAAATTGGACAAATAATACCTAGTTCGTTCTGCATCCCTTTTTCTATAGTTCCGAACCATTTCTAAATTCGTCACTTTAGATATAGATTTCTAGTGAAAAAAATTAAAAAAAATAGTTTTGGTAGGTAAGTGGCCTAGTTCCTTTTTGGCGATAAAGACCTAGTACGGAACTAGAAATTTGATTCACTAGTCCGCGGTTTCCCTGCAGGGGAGTTCTAACGGATTTATAACTTAAAATAGCGTTTTCAGATGGCGAAATAATGTTATGAAAACGCGAAACGGTGGAAAGAAGAACTGA
>NW_023458561.1:19135820-19138762 GCF_013731165.1 Rhagoletis pomonella
TGCTATACCATGTTTACGTAAAAATCAAAACCCAACAGATTTGTATACATTCTTATGTGACAACTCTCATGCAACGCTAAGTATGCCTAACTGGCAATAAGTGTGTACGCATATTTACTAGAGGGCTGCATAAAAGCTTTTAAATCAAAACATTTCGCTTCCTCAGAGCTTTCAAATACTGTGAAAGACGGACTACTGCAAATAGTGAATCAAAATTTGCTTCAACAAAATATTACTGTAATAAAACATCAAGCACTACTCTAGTTATGCAGCGCGTGTAGTAAAATGCTATCTATGCATAATTGCAAAGTGTGTATGTTACCTAAACTTAGCAGCAACTTACCCCAATTATTCTTAACTTTGGATTCTTTGATAGAGAAGATGGCAGATTATTAAATTAAAAAAAACGATATATGTATGTGTGTTTTTTATTAAAATAACGATACTAACACAAAATGACTAATATTGAACATGTAAACTGCTACCGTTTATTGCACACCCAATTGTTTTACCGCTCTCGCTGTACTACTCCATTATTTTTCTGAATTAGTGTAAATTTTGTTGTTTTTGTAGCAGCATACAAAATCTCCAAAGGGTTTTTGGGGAGTGCAGCTGGAGTGACAGTCCTTGACCCAGATATATGCACATACATAAATAAATCTGGGTCGTTCCGGTTACGTAGACTCGACTGCCGCCGGAACGCGTGTGTGTAAATCACTATTTGCAGTAAGCAAACAAGTAACGATATCCAGCAGCGATACTACAGTTTTAGTTTGATTGCGAGCAAGCATTGAGTTTCACTTCATTTATTGTCAAGTGCATTTTCTTCATTGCTGCATTTACTGAAGTGTGCAATAGTATACAATAAAAGTAAAACCATTTGCGCAGCCCTCTAATATGTACATATCGTACACGTTCATCAAAAGTGCATTAAAAAATTGTAATTTTTAATATATAAAAACTGACAATTTATTGTGCAAAAAACTTAAGGTAAAGGGCGCTTTTAAAGTATTTTTCGTTATCTGAATAATGGATAATTTTGAGATAATACGCTTTTGAAGAACTTGTACGATATACATATGTTCATGTACATATGTATATCGTTCATTTACTACAAGCCTGTCATAACTAAAAAACGGACGCGGTTGATCTTTCTATTTTCAAAAAACATATGCAAATTGTCACAATATGAAGCCCATAAAATTTGGTTTTTTCAGTTATCACAGTCGTTTAGTACAAGAACGATTTGTATACATATGTACATATATCTCGGATTTTCTAATACATCTTTATTCTCTTAGTGGGTTAACGGGCAAAAAGTTATGTCACATGCAATTGGACACTTGCCCTTTGAGGCGGAAATAACAGGTGTACTGAAGTTTGCTTCTGAAAATAGATTAACGGTCTTATGCGACAACACACTTTTGAATTCCACGATACCACAAGGAACAATAGTCGAAGAGGAGAAGTATTTGCTGAATCTGCTTTTTTTGTTGCAAATATAAATAAAGATAACTTATCCTTAGTGATTACGGAAAGGTAATAGTTCAGCAGTACACCTTTGATTTCTTCAATTATGCAGGAATTCATCGAACGGTTCATTTATATACCACACCGTCCGTTTACATTGAGGAAATCAAAGTCTCAACCGATTTGACCCAAAACCATGTCGGTAAGCAGTTACATATGTATTTATAGCTTTTGTTCAAATAAAAACTGAACGGTTTTGGTCAGGTATTGTGCATTATGAAGTGGGAGTGAATGGTAACGACAAAAAGACTGTAATTTATGATCCACCTATTGATCCTCTTTATATTCATGCGCAGTTGCGCAACAAAGAAGGAAAAATAGTAGCTCATAGTGTATCCAAAAACGCCTTTAATGGGTCGATGATCGTAAAGGATGTTATGCCATGGTGGCCTTACCTAATGAATCCCGAGCATGGCTATTTATACACCATAGAAATATACTTACACGCTGTGGACGATTCTTTGCTGGATGTATATCGTATGAAAATTGGGATCCGTACATTAAAATGGAATAATTCTACTTTGCTTTTAAATGATGCCCCCATATATTTGCGTGGTTTTGGACGACATGAGGACTCAGATGTGAGATATATTAATTCGGATTTTCTTTTTGCATGAATTTTCTCTTTTTCTGTTTAGATTCGAGGGAAGGGGCTTGACTTTGCACTTATGATTCGTGATTTCAATTTACTAAAATGGATTGGAGCTAACGCATACCGTACTTCTCATTATCCGTATTCAGAAGAATCTATGCAGTTCGCAGATGAACATGGCTTTATGATCATAAATGAGTGTTCGGGCGTAAATGCAGAGTAAAATATTATTGCCCCTAATAAGAGCTCAACCAGCCACCGACACGACCTACAACTGGGCGGGGTTGTTGTATCCGCTACAACAACAACAACAACAACAACAACAACAACCTAACTTATGAGATTTTCATGTTAACGAAAACTCAGCACCGCATGCCGATGACGTTGGCGTTGCTTTTCTCTATCAACAGCAATTTGATGTGGATACGGACAGCAAGTACGGAAGGGCGCTCCGTCCGTGGCTGGTTGACCCATAAATACAATCTACAATACAATATAATACTAGTACGTTCGAGATTCTAACAATACAAACTTTTCAGCATTTTCGATCAGTTGCTGTTACGAAATCATAAATCCTCCCTGGAACAATTAATACACCGCGATCGCAACCATGCAAGCGTAGTTATGTGGTCCATAGCAAACGAACCCCGCTCCTCTCATTCCCAGGCTGATAATTACTTTAAGTATTTAACCCCGAACTTAAATTTTCTCAGTTAATGTTCTTGAGCATCCAATATTTTTTAGAATTCTATCAAACTATACGAAGTCGTTGGATCCTTCACGACCTATCACTGCTGCTTTAAACGTGGAAGCCAAAAAA
>NW_023458561.1:19138862-19139863 GCF_013731165.1 Rhagoletis pomonella
AAGCCAAAAAAGATAAGCTGGTAAATATATATGTGTATTGAATATCTGCATAAGTAAAATTGAATGTTTATTCAAACGTACATGCGTACATACATATGAATTTATAAACAGGGGCAATATTTGGATATTGTGAGTTTCAATAGGTATAATGCATGGTACCAAAACACTGGTAATTTGGATATGATAACCAAACATGTAGAAGATGAAGCTACATTGTGGCATGAAATGCATAATAAACCTGTTATAATGACCGAATATGGCGCAGATACTTTTGAGGGATTGCATTCTGTAAGTATTTTATAAAATACATTCCCTGCCCTCAGAAATGCATCAAGCCAAAGCATGTATCTTTTATTTCTACACTATAATATGCGCAACCACTTTTAAATACCGAATTGGAATTTAGTTGCGCAAATAAGAGACTTGTTTCATTTCTGAGCACAGAATTCTCATTAAATATGCATGTGTCAAATTTTCACCGTCCCACAGTTACCTGCATATGTTTGGTCGGAAGAATATCAGCGATCCCTACTTGGCAAGCATTTTAAAGCTTTTGATAACCTTAGATCTCAAAAGTGGTTTATTGGTGAATTTTTGTGGAATTTCGCAGATTTTAAAACCGCTCAAAGTGAGTTTTTAAACTAATATCGCATTTTGTGACTAATTTCTGTATAACTATTGTGATTTACAGCTTTTACTCGTGTTGGAGGAAATAAGAAGGGGATTTTTACTCGTAATCGCCAACCAAAGTCGGCAGCATATCTTCTTCGTCAGCGTTATTACAGTTTAGCCGTGGAACTCGATCAATGTGAGGTACCTCGGGATATTTTCGATTACATTATTCACTGGCAAGAAAAACCACCTTTTATAAGAGATTATGATGACTTATAATAATCATACTATCTTAAATTCGCGTTGTTTCACATTTATATTGGGTTAGTTTGGGTGCGTTCCGAAATGCATGAAGCCGAAGCATTAGTCTTTTATTTCTACACTATAAT
>NW_023458561.1:19139963-19157878 GCF_013731165.1 Rhagoletis pomonella
ATGCATTTCTGAACGCACATTTATCTATCAAATTTATATTTTAATTATAATCGTCAGTATTGGGTTCAATAATTGCCAAACATTCATCGGCGAACTCTAGAAATAGTGGTTCTTGCATTGCTGCTTTCATAGCTTTCCAAGCGTCTGGAGCTACATCAATTTCAGTGAGTAAATTTCGAAGATGCGGATTGTAGAGTAAATTGTGGAGCGTTTCGCAGTGTTCTAGTAAGGAAAAAAACAAGATTACAATAACATACTAACCCCTCTATTATGAATTTCATACGATAGACGATAAACGCTTGCAGGCGGATCATATGAAATTGTATTAACTTGAATGATGTATTAATTTGTGTGTCTGTTATTTTTGTTCACTTTTATCATTAACCAACACAAATCAGTTACACAATCGTTCCTACGACAGTCGGGTCTACGGTTCGGTCCATGGTTCGCATTATGAGGGTACAATATCTACTGGCGAAATGTATGGATCGCGTTTTGAAAATGCTACACGTTCAATATTTATTGACGGTTTTGCGTTCCGCTATCCATGTTTCCAAATTTTTACAAATTTTGCGATATGGATCGCGATCAATATTGCATGCTACACCGTCAATAAATATCGCTATACTTGGATCACGCCAATAAATACTGGCCGTGTGACAGGGCCCTTTGGGAATCTCTACGCTGTTACAACAACAACAACAATAGTTACGCTAACTGTCGAGTTTGCTACTATTATCAGTTCGTAATAAGGGATAACAGAATGAAAGCGTTTATCGTGCGTCGTACGAGTTCATAATAGGGCATCAATATTAATATATATGTAATATGGATCAGGTTATTACTCAGAAGCTCCAGTTTACTCCGGGGCACTGTATCCTCGGTGCCGAAAGGCTCGTGCAGAGTAGGCTCATTGATGCTATAGACTTCCCATGTCTCAATGTTTAAGGATTGCTTGGAAACACACGTGTCCTGATGTTTTTTGTAGCAAGGAAGTGAGCAACTAACATTGAAGAGAATAAGCATTTAACTGTTTCAATTGATGTTTTCGGTTTATTTGTCTTACTATCGAACTAAACATTTTGAACATTTGTACTTTTTAGTCGGCGTTTGACACGATATACACAACATTACACAGAACCATCCGCCTTGACTTATTAGTAAATATGAAACAATTCTAGTAAATAGAATTGGGCGAAAAATATCGATATATCAAAATATCGATACTTTTGCCAGAAAATAAATAGTCTGTTCCTGTACTTCACGATTTGCAGGTTTTAGGGGCACAGCTGTTTTCGCCTAATGTTCGATATCGTATAGATTTTTCTGAATATCGGTTTTTCATCGCAGGATAATCGATTTTTTTAATCGATATTCTAAGGTCGATATATCGAAGACATCGATACTTTACCCGCAATATCGATATTTAAGTTGAAATTTATTTTTCATGTACAAAGAAGTGTATGGAAAAATACTAAAGTAGGTTTAATCAACAGCTTGTGTGAGTTATTTAGCTCTTAGGTATGACAAACCGCTTGAGTCGACGAGCATGCCGTTTTAATCCTCAGTAAATAAACAAGATGGAAATAACACAATTAGTAGAGTTGATAAGCAGGTCTAATATTCTGTTCAATTGGGAGTAGGATTTTCCACATCGATTTTTCCGATATCGATATTGTTCAGCCCGATATATCGCCATATCGATTTTACAAGCAATGAATTAAATCGCTTCATCGGTATCGATATCGATACTTTCTTAAATATCGAACATTCCTACCTATAAGGGCCGGTTCAAGGCGTATTTAACAAGGTGGTGTTGGCCGTATATAAGTAAAAAATTACACTAGCAAATTATACGCTGATGTGCATACTGTCATTGATATGAGTTACAACAAACACATCATTTTGACGTAATGGCCTCCACGGCGAAAAACTCAGCTGTCGCCCCAACACCACCTTGTTTAATACACCTTGGGCCGGTTGTTCAATGTCTGGTTAACACTACTTGCCGGTTAAACATCAGTATCGACGATTTCGACATCATGCATAGACAATGTGATCGATAAAGCAGTCGTTGTATTTAACCAGAGCTTCTACCTCCGATTTGTGCTAACCAGACATTGAACAACCGGCCCTAATAAACCTTATGTGACCGTGGCGTACGGGAACGACTTTGGACTAATACCTTGGTTATCGTAACAAATCGCGGCGAATTCGTAAGGATCTATTCAAGGCGAATTTATACCTTTTAGATGCTTCCGTTTTACATTGCGTTCAAGTGCATTATAATCGATTGAATTCATTGCATATACAATAGATAATTAAGTGACAGTTGACTCCGTTCCGCTACTTCCATTATAATCCAGGCATACATCCTGCAAAACCTGGCGCACCATAGGAAAGCGTATGTGCGTGTTTGACAGCAGAGTTGTATACACATGTTCCTGTGGGATAAACTCCATAAGTACGCGAGTAAAACTGGTTTTCGACCTAAAACTTGTGTTTTCGTCCATGCAAAATCTGTCAAACGAAAACCAGTAGCCCGTTTCTGTAACTTTTCTCTACCGATTATTTCTCTACTGGTAGAGAAAATACGTCATTCTCACCTACTAATTAGCAGTAGAGAACAGGGCGGTGAATTCATTTCTCAATTCGCCTTGGTAGAGAATTGTTACAGAAACGAGCTACTGATTTCGCTGAAAACTCACGATCCACTCATTCCAATTCGTGTCTTTTCTAGTATTTTAGATATATTTATCGAAGTGGAAGCCATATTTTATCATTTCTAATACGCTAGTTGGGATTTTTTGTCAATTAGCTGGCGAAATTGAAATATGAATAAAAGAAAAAGGTTGCTAATGATAAGCAAATTGAACACAAAAATTTTGATTTTGTTTTTTCGTAGAAAAACTTTAAGCAAAGGATGAAAGAAATGTCAACGACAACACTAATACCATGTTGTGCATATGCTCTTTTATTTGCATATTCGTTGCATTTGTAATTTCACAACAATAAAATACACACGGTTGCCATGGCATCAAGCATAAAATTTACAAATCTGAAGTCAATTTTTTTGAATTCAAGATGGCGGATCCAATATGGCGATCATATTAAAAAGAAGTACAAAAATGAAAACGTTGATACTGAACGTTTTAAACATTGTCAAGGGTCAAACTCGTTTCTAGTGGGTTTCTGAGCTTTCTGATTATGAAGCTGATGTCAGATCTTCCAAATTCAAAATGGTGGATCCAAAATGGCGACCAACTTAAAAAAACATGATTGAATTTGTTTGAAACTCTTAACCGCAACCCCAGAAACCCCCTGGTAACAAGTTCAAACCCATTACAATGCGTAAATCGTTCAGTATCAACGTTTTAATTTTAGTATTTTTTTTTTAATTTGGTCGCCATATTGGGTCAACCATTTCGAATTTAAATAGGTTGACTTCAGATTCGTAATCAGCGACCCCAAAAATTCTCGAGTGCCGGGTTTCCAAATCCAATTATTTAAAAAAAAAAAATGGATCGCCATTTTGGATCCGCCATTTTGAATTTTAAAAACTGACTTCATATTCCTAATTAGCCACTCCAGGAACCTCCTGGTAACAAGTTCCAACCCATGACAATGCGTAAATCGTTCAGTATCAACGTTTTAATTTTACTAGTGTCTTTCCGAGAGCATATTTTCGGGAACTAGACCCATTCCAATTGTCCAAGAGAGGTGTGTAATTAAGGGAAAGTTCCCCAATAATACCAGAGTAATTATATGTAAAAACCATATTTTTAGCTGCATTTTAACATGTAAAGCAAATAAAAAAATTGAAAACATCAGCGTTTTTATTAAAAAACCTACCTCTAAAAAACTTTTTTTCAAAATAAAAAAATACGTGTCTCTTTTTTTATCACAAGTAACAATATTCTGAATATTCCGCGAGAATAGGATCGACACACACCATCTATTTGTCGGTTTCAAAGCCGCTTTCGACAGCACGAAGAGAAGTTTCCTTTATGCCGCGATGTCTGAATTTGGTATCCCCGCGAAACTAATACGGCTGTGTAAAATGACGTTGAGCAATACCACCAGCTCCGTCAAAATAGGGAAGGACCTCTCCGAGCAGTTTGATACCAAACGAGGTTTCAGCCAAGGGGACTCCCTTTCGTGTGATTTCTGTAATCTGATGTTGGAGACGATAATAAGAGCCGCAGAATTGAACCGCTCAGGCATAATACTTTACAAGAGCGTACAATTGCTGGCGTATGCCGACGACATCGATATTATCGGTAAGAACAAGGGCTACGTCTGTTATGCCTTCTCGGTATTGGATAGAGAAGCAAAGCGAATGGGTCTGTTGGTGAACGAGGACAAAACGAAGTATCTCCTGTCATCACACAAACAGTCAGAGCATACGCGTCTTGGCACCCACGTCACTGTTAACAGTTACAAGTTTGTAAAAGTAGACGACTTCGTTTATTTGAGAACCAGCATTAACACCAATAATAAAGTCAGCCTTGAAATCCAACGGAGAATCACTCTTGCCAACAAGTGCTACTTTGGGCTGAGTAGGCAATTGAGAAGTAAAGTCCTCTCTCGTCGTAAAAAGATCACACTCTATAAGTCACTCGTCATGCCTGTGCTGGTATATAGCGCGTAGGCATGGACATCTGATGAGGTGGCTCTTGGAGTTTTCGCGAGAAAGATTCTGCGAAAGATTTACGGAAGATTATTATGTCATTATTATTATTATTGATTATTAAGGCCATTTATTTACATGTAGTATGCACTAGGAATGTTAAGCCCGGGATCCCGGGAACCCGGTATTTTTTAAGTCCCAAAAATCGGGATTTTCGGGATTTGTAATTTACACTGGTGGCAATAATAGAAACGCTTTATGTTGACCAGTTTTAGCTATATTTCGTTTTTTTATTTAATACTTAACATTTTTTTTTATAAATGTGTAGCTCAATATACATATAATACCTTGCGACAGGCAATTTTGCACACAAACGAAATCAATATATTCGCTAAACCAAGGGCCAAATATAGTAAAACTGCGTTCTTAATTTTTCTCTCCCTTTTAATTTTTAAAAAGAACTTTGAAATTTGAAATATAGGAGTAATTCAAGAAATGATTTAAAAATTTCAGTGAAATATACTTAAGAAACCAGTATAGGTATCAAATGAAAGAAAAGATTGTGTAGAGTTAAAACACATTACATTTTTCGGTCCGTAGGGGACGGGTAGGTATTGAAAATACTCTTTCATAATTTTATCCTTGAATATCCTTGAAATTTTTCAATTCTTATTCTTGAAAAAATTATATGTTCAGGACTAACTTTATTAGCTTAAAAATAAAATAAAATAGATTAGAGGTGCATTTTCAATCCCTATTCGTCCTTGTGAACCAAAAAAACATATTTCATTTGGTACCCATACTTTTGTTTTACATTGCACTGAATTTTTTTAAATAAATTTTGGGAATTAACCGTATCGAGCCCTAACCGCCAAACTAACGTAAGCGACATTTTTTTATTATTTTTTTTGCATCGTGTTTTTCTACATACCATAAATTACTTTTATCAGATATGTACACACTAAAGTATTATTAAATGCATATAAATTTAATTACTGTCTGTCGTTTTGTTACTTATGAAATAATTTTCACTTTAAATAAAAAAGTACGTTCCAAACCCGCTTACTTATTATTTATTATATCTCTGATCCAGTACTCCATGAACTTACAAGTTTTTGCACGAACTTACAGGAAGTTACAGGAAAAATGATCCCGTACTCCAAATTCCTCCAAAATCCTGCAAATGAGAGCGATTTTTGGAGAGTTGTGTAGAGAATGAAGTTGCAAGATTTTACCCGAACTTTTTCTTCTGGTGAAATCATGAAAAGTGTCAATTGATCACTGGTTGACGTTTTTACAGGAAAAATGCTTTTTTTGTTCCCGTACTTTTTCTGTTGTTACTCACTTTTTACTCTCACTTCAGAGAGTAATTTTGCTGTTTGACATTTTTACAGGATTTTGCACGAGAAGTATTGGATCAGAGCTTATATGGTAGCCGGAAAACGGCTAAAATGGCAACAAAGCCCATGGTATTTCATACCGCATATTGTACGGGATTATACCGCCCTGTACCGTACCGCACCTCTCTGCGCAGGCCTTAAATGCAGCTTAGAAGGTAAAATCTGATACTGTGCGATGGCTCACCCTTTGTGTATATATGTACATATGTGCATCCATATGTATGCACTACTAGCCAATTTCATTGTCAAGTTTCGTTCATATTTCTCGCCCTACAGCCATTGCCATTGTTTCATATTTTTATCTTCTTTTCAAAATCTTGCCCACTTGACCAAGTTGTAGCAAAAATAACGATTTTTAGCCATATTGCTTTGCAGTCGAATGATGAAAAGGGCAAGACTACATATGAGCATATACTTATGTATGTACATTTACATAGATATGTACATATGCTCAATACCTTTTCAATTTTCTTTTGCTGTTCATGTTCAGTTTTGTTTCGAACGACTTAGTGAACGTTACAGTTTTCTGATAATATTTACATATGTACATATTATTATCAACAAAGTGAGTAAAATAATAATAAAATGACTCTGCAGCTGCAAATTGAGAAACTCAAAGGGCTCGACAACTATAAAGCTTGGTCTATGACAGTACGAGCCTATCTAGAATCTGAGAATTTGTGGACGGTTGTTGAAAATGGACCCGAAAACAATGAAGAGGTAAGTAAATGAAACTTAATTTTACCTCAAATAATTATTTTTGTCTTGTTTAGTCTCTACTTAAAGACAAACGGGCAAAATTTATCATTCTCTGTTTAATTGAGACAAAGCTCTGTCAATTTATGGTCAGCATACGGACAGCGCGCGACTTATGGAATTATTTACGAACACAGCATTCTTTGCGTTAAAGTAGCGAAAATACGAAATTAGGTTTCAAACGATAAGTTTATGGAAAATAATTTTACTATACACATGTACATAGTTATTTACAATCAAACTGTAGTGATTCGTTATTAAAACAATTTCAAAAAATTTGAATGTTAGTTATTCTATAAAATCGAGAATATTCATAAGGTGTATCTTTATGTTGCTACTTGAGGGAAAGCACATGGTCAAGGCAAAAAGTTAAATCGGATAAGAAAGCAGTGTGTCAAGGATGGTCATGCTTCTCTGTATAAGAATTGTGCGAGAACTAAGAGCTGGCAACCTCAGTATATCCAGTAAACAAACTGAGCTGTTCTTTTCGCCAAATTTGGTCCCCAGAAAGGACTAATGGTCTGATTATGCATACTTCGCATAACTTCGCAAAACTTCGCATAAACTTCAAACTGAAATTTCGTATGTATTTTGTATGTGTTCCATTACCCAGAAATTAGCAGAACTTTTAAAAACTTAGCGATCTGTTGAGTTTAGATTTTGCTTCACATTTTCTTAAGTAATATTTTTATTGCACTGGTACAAATGGTTGTGCGAAGTTATGCGAAGTATGCATAATCAGACCCTTAGGGTTGCAGACAACGCTTTTTCGGCAATTAGGGTGTTGTGCAGCAATTTAATGTGGGGAACAATTTTAGCACCGAATGTATGAAATAATAAAGATTCGCTTCACATTATTAATAAAACTTAACGTAATTGTTTTTTTTTTTATAATACTAATAGTACTATTGTTTACAAGTCGAAGTGATCTAAAAAATATGTGTAATGAAATAATTTAGTTAAATGTAAACCATATTAAACGTAAAAACACATATATTTAGATTTATTAATTTAAATGGTGAAACATGTTTAATAAATTGATATGACTTCTATTATAAATTATAGTCATATACAATAATACACATATATGATATGTACATATTCCCATACTGTTTTGTGACGAGTTACTTAAATCAAGACACGACCCAAAAATTGGAGAAGATTGGCCAAATACGTAGGCATTCGAGTACTCATTATTTGATTTCGACAGAATATTCGTGATAGGAATAAATAAATATTTTTTTCTTCATTCCATACATGATTCTATTATGCTATTCTGGAATTCAACCATTTTTTTTTTTTAATTTAACAAGAGCAGTAAGAAGGTATTTAACTTTAAGTTGCTCGGAGCTAATTTTGGAGGACATCATGCAAGATTTTCGTTAACAGAAAATGCATCACTGAGAGTATTATTATTGAGCTAGAAAACCAAAACAAAAGCGTGAATTTGTATACGTTTTGCAATAGAATTGGGTTATTTTATAATTTAAGTATACTATTTCTCTTATTCGGTGTGAAATACATACTTATGCAGCGATATATGTGATATATTTTGCAATGTAAGTAATAATAGGTTTATATATAAATAGATTATCCTCATTTTCGAGCTTAACTCCCTTATCTGTAATTATAAAGAGATCAGCCATACAAAACTATTCCCTTGTTAATCTGTAATTTTAAAATAATCTCAGATTTAACCGATAACTTTTCGGTGTCCAACCTAGTTTTATCGATTATTTTTGCGAAGAAGAGGAGAAATGCCAAATGTAAAAGTAAACAAAAATGGACGCTAGCAAGGAAAAGAGGTTTGTAAAGGCATTTTTAATAAAATTGTAAGACAAAATAAATTTAAATTGCTTAATATAGCGGAAAATAGTGATCACGGTAGGGTTGCCAGACGTACTGCTTTTGGGAGTAAACGTACTCCTTTTCATTGCAATGTACTCCCCAAAAAAGTAAATCTGGAAATGTACTCTTTTTTAGTTTTGTACTTCCTTTGTACTCCTTTTTCTAGCTATTAATTTTTTATCATATACAGGTTGTAAAATAATAACTGTCGCACAGGTTTTTTTCTAAATAAAAGGCCCTTTATAGATGTTGTGTGAAAGTAGTTTATTGTTAATTTTCTACAGATTTTACTTACATTTTTTAAAAAGTTTTTAACTTTTAACCTTTATTTGGGTTTACCAGGTAAACTCTTGTCGGTTACTTTATTACATATCTTCTGTAAGCATAGGCTAATTTCCTCCATTTGAGTCTTTTATACTCCCCCTTTTGCCTAACATAAGGCCTCGTACTCAGCAATCGGTGCCGTGACATAGCCCCAAGTGGCATAACTCCAATTTTAAAATTTGGGATTATGTCACTCTTTTTGTAGTGACATAAACCCAATTTTTTTTATTTTATTATGTAATTATATAAGGAGTGACGTATTTCCAAACGAAAAGGCGAAAGAAATCCAAATCCCTCATGTAATTTCGCAAACCAAAAGAATTTGGAATGTGCAAGAGTAATGATAAAATTTTTACCAAACCACTGGCATAAAAGCTGTCTTTACCCACGTTATTTTCTTGTCAACGCCTATAGCGTTTAGAAATTATAACCCTTACTAAGTAGAGTTCTACTTTCTATGTTGCCAGAAAAGAGTGGCGGAAGTATTTTTGCGCAGAAGAAACTTTAATAGAAAGTTTCTTTCTCATATGCCTTTTTTGCTTTTCTTGAGAGCTGGAAAATATGATTTAGACTCAAAAGTGACATTATCCCAATTAAAGTTATAACCATGATTCAATAATACAAGGTTTGATAAACTGTCTCTCTCGCACTGTTACCTTAGCAGTGGCAAAGTGTTGCTTCTTTGCCAATTATCTTGGAAAAAGTTTTGCTTTGCTGTGAAATAGAAGTATAAGCTTTTGTGCAATATGTTTATTTATATATGTATATGAAGCACATTTAACTGATGAAAACATAAACTGCTTTTAAATTGGATGTTTACATAAATCTCATAGTAGTTTTATATTAATTTTGAGTCTTTTTGCAGTTGTTACGGCTAAATAACACACAAATTGCGTAGTTCACATAGATATATTAACATTTCGTTCAATATTTCGTTTAAAATGCTAGATTTCCTGCAAATACATTAGAAGTTACAAAAGGAATTTCACTACTATTTGCCTACTTTGGGTACTTTTCTACTACCATTGTCGCAGCAATGCATTTCATTCCTCCCCTTTCCCCCATCCTTCGTAAATGCAACCTTTTGTAAGGGAGTGTCAAACCACGGCTTTCAATAATTATCTAACCTTGTATTATTGAATCATGGGTTATAACTAGGCCTGGGTAACGCAGCAAATTTGCGAGCGCTGATACCATGAAGCCAGCGTCATCGCTATTATCAGCGCATTGAATCCGCGCAATTGCGCCATGCCTCTTTTTGTAAAGCCAACTGAACAAGCGCAGCGCAACCAGAGAATGTTAATTAATAGCCACGTTGTTTGCATTGCTGGCGCCACCGTGATGCCAAATGGTGTATCAGCGCCAGAAGCACCACCCACGGTACCAGCGCAATGGCGCAACGCCGCGCTGCGTTACCCAGGTCTAGTCAAAATAAAAGCGCCGTTAGTTAACGACGTAGAGTAAACGTAGGTTGACGTACTTAGCAGCATATCAAATTTACTGTTGATAGACAGAGAAAGAAGCAACGGCAACGTCACCGCCATGCGGTGGTGAGTTTGCGTTAACTCGTGAATCCCATAAGGTAGATCGTGTCTGCGTCAACGCGTGTGAACCAAAACTCACCACCGCATGGCGGTGACGTTGCTGTTGCTGCTCTCTCTCTATCAACAGTAAATTTGATATGCTGCTACGTACGTCAACCTAAGTTTACGCTACGTCATTGACTAACTGAGCTTTTAATTATTAAAGATGTTTGGCTGGCGTTTAGTTGCTAGAGGTGGAAAACTATCGATAGTAGTGACTATCGATATTTGCCGATATTATTGATGAACATCATCGATATATCGATGCTATCGACCAAATTTTATTTATAAGAAAAATTAAATTTTCATTCAAATATTTAGCTTTGCTAAGCGATGCCCTGTACATTTTTATTTGTTTGAACAAACATTTTTCTGCAAAAGAGCTTTTCCCGAGTTCGGCTATTATTAATAGTTAATCCCGTCAAACTTAAAACTCTCTCTGACTCCACAGACGATATTGGAATGCAAAGGTATTAATATTATATAGGAATATTAAGCTTTGTTTTTTGACGGCAGAGATATTCAGGATCCGTAACATGAATGCTCGGTTGGACCAATCAATTTTAAATTTATCAGCCTGCTAAAATTTAAAATTACATAATTCGTCATTTTAAATTTAAAGGCTGATAAATTTTAAAATTTATTACTGAAACTAGGGATAAGTAAATTAATAAAAGCTCCATCATTCGGTTTGATGAACGATTGAAGATCCTTGATTAAAATTGCAGAAACTGTTTGACCTATTTCTTTTTTACTTCGACTTTCATTGTCGGATGTGTATGTTCACTGAGAAAATGCTACAGGTAAAACGCACGTATTTAAAATAAATTGTAAAATAACATTTTGGCTGCGTTTGTTTATACATTCCGGATAATCCCATTTCACAGCCGGAATAAACAGAATACGTTTGAAATATACGTCAAAATATCATCAGGAACGTTCTAAAGAATAAATAAACAAAAAAGTTTATTCCAAACGTTCAGAATGAATAAAGAAATGCAGCCTTTAATATTATTTTATTCCACTCAAACATAACTAAAAATTATGTAATTGTATACACAATATATTTTTAACACAGGACCATAATATTTTTAGAAAAAAAACAAATCGTTATAGATTTATTAAAAAATTTAAGATTTTTTGCAGTGGAAAATGCGCTTGAATACAGACATAGTTTTTCATTTCTCGCTTTTTTTTAGCGAAATAAGAGCTACTAAATCGTCGCTAATAAGTCTCCTTTCAGACACGTCAAGTCTTGAAAGCAATTTTTATCGCATTCTCTTTTGTGTTTTCTCTTTGCTTTCACACGCGTCAAGTCTTATAGAATTCATGTCCTCGGATCTTTAAATGGGAAGCAACGAAAAGTTCAAAAGAGAACAAGAAAACTTGAAACGAATTGACGGTACGGAGGTATCTGTACTCTTCCCCTCTCTTCCCACCTCCTTGACCAACGAACGAGCAGACTTAAAGCAAGACTTGTCGTGTCTGAAAGGGGACTTACAATTGGTCTTACAATACAGTCGATAGTATCGATAGTATTTTTTGGAACAACAAACCATCGATATATCGATAGTATCGTCGATATTTTCCCACCTCTATTAGTTGCTTTATTTTTCGCGTTTAAATACGAATAAATTGTATGTTAATTGACTAAATATAAATGTGACATTTACAGTGCACTATGTTATCGCCAAGTAAAACATTTGAGATCCCAAAAGACTATGAGTTTCCGTTTATTCCATACGAAATCCAGCAGCAACTGATGGATGCGGTATACGATACATTGACGAAAAAAGCCATTGGCATCTTTGAGAGTCCAACTGGGACAGGGAAGTCGTTGACTTTGACGTGTTCTGTGCTTCGATGGCTTGAAGATCGGGAGGTAACTAAATAAATTAATAAATACAAAATAAATGTAAATTACTGCTTTTAAAGATCTTGGAACGCAAAGAGTTGTCGGATCGTCTTTCGAGTGCTGAACTAGAAGTTAAACGTTTGACTAGCAACATTAATATGGCACATGACTGGATTACGGCTGGTTATGCAGCAACAGAGAAAAAGAAAGAACTTGAAAAATTGCTTAGATGTCAGCAATTATTACAGATTCACGACGAACGCTTGGGAGAAATGCGTGAGCGGCAAGCTGTACTGCACAAAAACCGACGAAAAGTTATCAGCAAAATATCAAAGGTAACAAATGATGCAAGTCTAGATAATAAGTTATCGGAAACTTCAGATTGGGACGAAAAAGCTAGTGATGCTATAATTCAAGATCAGGAAATGGAAAGAGAAGAGGAATTTCGTCCAATCCAGGTGAGAAAAAATAAAGTATTGAAATAGTTTTCATACTTATTTTGAAGTGATACATTATTATTGTGACTAAGTAAAAACCGCCCAAAGTATTTCTGGGCAGGATTGTGTCCTCATATACGTAAGGTGTTTAAATATTTTAAGCATCTTCTAATCTCTTGTTTTAAACAAAATTCATATACCACATAAATGCAAACAATACTTTTTTTCTTAAACTTTCATTTTGAATATCATTACTAGGTATTTTTCTGCAGCCGTACACATTCTCAACTCGCACAAGTTGTAAGAGAAGTCAAACGTACACCGTACGGTTGCCGAATACGTTGTGTTTCATTGGCATCGCGGCAACAGCTATGCATAAATCCTCAAGTACGGAAATTAGCAAATATGAATCTCATCAACGAACGTTGTCTCGATATGGCGCCTAAAAATAAAGAGGCTAACAAAAATACTACATCTAAATGTTGTGAATTTCGCAAAACTACTTTAGTGCAAGGGCTTAGCGAAGTTGCTTTGTTCAATGTAATGGACATAGAAGAATTGGTTGGGGAAGGTGAAAGTTTAAAAGCGTGTCCATACTACGCATCAAGGGAAGCTGCAAAATCAGCACAACTAGTAATGCTTACATATCAGATGCTTTTGCATAGACGTACGCGACTTCAGATGGGCATAGAGTTAAAAGGGGCTATTGTCATTGTAGATGAGGCGCATAATCTCTTAGATACCATCTCTCAATTGCATAGATGTGAGTTAACTTTGCAGCAACTTTTACTAATCCAACAACAAATCAGTGCATATAAACTGTGCTACTTAAAACGATTCAGTGCAACCAGCCTGCTAAATATTAACCAATTGATATTTGTGGTGAAACGGCTTGTAAAACTAATTCAAACGGGTGCCCCAAATTCAAAGAAGCAATACATGCCAGTTTCCAGAGTTCTTCGAACCTATGAGCTCACAGCAGAAGGCGAGTTTTACAATATCGATTTGTACCTACTGCTGCAATTTTGCGATAGATCTCGATTAGCGCAAAAATTGCAAGGATTTGCGGAGAAAACTGACTGTTCAAATTTAAAAGATGGCAGTGCTGTTGAAGGTTCTGCAACGAAGCAACTTCTCGTACAAATCGAAACTTCACAAAAGAAGGATCTTAAAAGTCAAGATGTTCTCGAGAGTGTAGAGGATGCAAATATTACAAAAACGAATAAAACTGCAGAGAAAAAAATGTCGATTAGTGTTCCATTCCGTTCATTTTTGTCTTTCCTCGAATCATTAACCGAAAATGCAGAGGATGGGCGAGTTATTTTACATTTCGATGCAACGGGAGACTCTAAGAGTAGCATGTACAAGTACATTTTGTTAAATCCAGGTGCACATTTTGCGGATGTCGTTAAGGATGCGCGAGCTGTAAGTATTCAATACCAAAATAAATTAGTAAATTAATATGGCTTTTTATACAGATAATAGTCGCTGGCGGTACAATGCAGCCTACCAGGGAATTAACGCAACAACTCTTTAGTGCTTGTCCAAATCGAGTGCGGGAACATATTTATAGCCATGTCGTTCCACCCGATGCTGTATTACCACTTGTCGTTGCACAAGGGCCAACAGGTCGGCGTCTTTGCTTCAATTATACAGAGCGAAGTACTGCAGATATGGTAAAGTAGTAAAATTCATTACATCCCCAGCCAGCAAAATATCCGGAAACGTATCCGAAAATGGAAACAATTTCGTATAAAAACCTGATGTTTCATCCGTTTTCCGATTAAATTTTCGGACGTTTTCAGATCAATTCTCCCACTAAAGTGTTCATCCGAAACGTATATGCAGAAAACTATCAAAATGGTTGTAAAACGGATGCGCTTTCGGATGTTTTCCCGAAATTTGTCTGAGTAAATTTTTCGTTGAAAACGATTTCATTAAGAACTTCACAGAAACTTTTTCATAGTTACAGCAAACCAAACAAAAAACAAATTTAAGATTCAGCAGTTATTTCAATTTTAATAAATAATTTTAATGTGTTGCTTCTGACGGAATTCGAACCTGGGATCTCCTGAAAGCTAAAAAATCGTAGCACACTTCTCTGCACACTCAGCTACTGGTGAATACGTATACATGTTTTCAAATGCTTAGTTTGAACAACTATTTTAAGATTATTGTTTTGAAATAAGATGATGACATTTTTCGGATACGAAAAATTAACAAATATGAAAATCGTTTTCTGAACGTTTCCGGATACGAAAAATGTACGAAAACTGCACTGTCGGCAAAAAGTACGTTTCTCAGCTGGCTGGGTCATTTATGGGTTTTCTTGGTATATATTTTAATTCACAAAAAAGTAGGGATAAAATTTGAAAATTTAAAACTGGGTCGAAATCGGGTAAAATAAATTAATATTAAGAAAATGGGTGTTAAACAAGCTTTCTAAATATAAACCGAATCGGACCATAAATACGGGGTTTCCAAATGTCTCGACCTCTGCACAGTGTTAGGCATAGATCAATTAATTTCGTATAATCCATCCTGATACCCTGATACACTAGTGTATAACTTTGCCTATTAAATTAAACGTTGCAAGAGGCCTGGCAAAGGTGACGAACAGTCCCTTTATAAGATGCGCCCAAAAGTAGTTGCCGTACTACAAACTCGCTGAAATTTCATATATGGTCTATTCTGAACTTAGGAATGGTTCTGCGCCACCATACTACAGCAGAGTACGTGGAGATTGGTCTGGCTAAAACTATATATACTTGGAATACCATATCCGGTCTCAGACCATAGGTCTTGCTAATTATCTCTTCCGCGTAAACAAGACTACCATTGTCTTGATGCGATTGTCAGCAATACCATGCAAAGTTCACCATTCCCACGACAGTCGGGTCTACGTAACCGTAACGACCCAGATTTATAACTGGCCAAGGACTGTCACTCCAGCAACACTCGCCAAAAACCCTTTGGGGAACTTGTATGATGCTACAACAACAACAACAAAGTTCACCATTCATCAGTTTTATTCAGGGTTCTCTATGTCTTAACGCAGACCTCTCAGGCCTGTGTAGTTGACATTTTTAACCGTTAATTTTTAATAAAATTCGCAAAACAAAAACTAATTAATTGCTAACTGCAGAAAACCATTAATTAATTAATTGTTAATTGTTATTCTCCACTACAATTACCAATTAATTAATTGTTAGTTGTTATTCTCCACAATTACAATTAACCAACTGGTAATTAATTGTTAATTGTCCTTGCAATTAAAATTTGCCCAACACTGCCTCTGCACCACATATCAGTAACATTTTGTTGGTGTTATTCATTTTCATGCAGGTAATATATACATACATACATATGTATTCAAATATAAACTAAATCAGATAAACTGTATGTATTCAAATATAAACAAAATCAGACCATAGATGCAGATTTTTGGAATACATCGACCACGCGCAACCGTCTAAATTTTTTGTGGAGTTACATATTTCCTTTAATCTAGGTAATATATTTACATACATTTCGCATTATAAGTGTGTTCGTTTCTACGACAGTCGAGTCTAAATTTCAGACAATTAATTAATAAATATCGTGGGGCCGGCAAATACAAACGTTTCCCGCGATACCTTGAACTTTAAAATTGGACAAGATATTCATGCCTATTACGGTATCCGACGGATGCCATCCGCACGGATCTAATCCGATTCGCACTGAGTGTGAAGGATTACGTTCGTGCGAATGCCATCCTTCGGACCAGAATTGGCATGTATCCTACGGATGTCATTCGCATGAATTTAATCCTTCACACTCGCTTATTATGACAGTGCGATGCGGATAAGATCCGTGCGGATGGCATCCTTCGGATACCGTTATAGGCATGAATAATGAGTTTTTAAGTTTCCGTGAAACACGCATTAAAAACTTACCGCAAAAAGTACTCATGTAATCATTTTCAGTACCTTAAGTGACTTTCGTCTATAATAGAAATTAATAAAAAAATACAATTTTGGGATTTACCTTAGAAGCAGCAAAAATTAAAATATTGTTTGGATGACTGCATTTTTTACTGTAAGTGAGGGTGGAAAGTAGCCCAATCATGCTTACTTTTCCATCACTGAAACACAGGCATTTTTATCTTATAACATATTATTACGAATTATTTTATAGTTCATCCCTAAAATTAGTTCTGGTAGACAAGAAATATTTCGATTACATGTAAATCCATAAGTATCTAATTAAACATTAATAAAACATATAATCTTCTTAATTTTTACGATATTTTGCAGATCACAGAATTGGGAATGATTGTTCAAAACGTTTGCAGTGTAATACCAGCGGGAGTGGTTTGCTTTCTACCATCTTACGAATATCTTGATATTGTATATAGTCACTTACAAAAGAGTGGTATATTAGAGAGAATATCTTTGAAGAAACGTATATTCTCTGAGACGCGTACAGGTACCGGTTCATCAGTAGAGAAACTTTTAGATGATTACAGCGCCGCAATAAAATCGAATAATACAGGTGGAGCATTACTTTTCAGTGTTGTTGGTGGAAAATTGAGCGAAGGACTAAACTTTGCAGACGATTTAGGGAGATGTGTAATTGTAGTTGGTTTGCCCTACCCAAATCTACAATCTGTCGAGTTACAGGAGCGCATGCGGTATTTAAATGAGACACTTGGATCAGGGGCAGGAAATGAATATTATGAAAATGTATGCCTAAAAGCTGTCAATCAATGCATTGGCCGGTCTGTACGACACATTAATGATTATGCTTGCGTACTACTAGTAGACGAGCGATATTGCAAGGAAGGTATACAAGCCAAGTTGCCACAGTGGATAACTCGTAGTTTGGAAATTCCGAAGACTTTTGGAGCTGTACAGGCTGCTACTGCTAGATTCTTTAAGCACATTAAAGACAAGAAATCTATATGACATTCAGTGGCTTAAGTATTATTTATACTGTTGTTTAATTATTAGTATGTGTTTTAATTATATATGTACATATTTATGTAGAAGAGATCATATCGACGCCTCCAAACCATACTATGCTAAGTCTTATCAAGTCTAA
>NW_023458561.1:19157978-19161736 GCF_013731165.1 Rhagoletis pomonella
AAAAACTGTTGTGTCACCCATTTTCAAACTTGTGTGAAGAATTCTTTGAGTTTGTATATGTGTTTGAAAATGTGTAATAATATTACAAATGTATTATGGTCTTAAAACCCAACTAGTGGTGCCATACCATAGCCATAACCATATCCATATCACTTATCTGTTCTGATCAAACGTATGGGCCATAACCATAAGCAGGTGTGAAGCATTTGACAAAGTTATGGCTATAGCGTTATGATTATGGCACATCAAATTGGACATTTATTCCTAAAAAATTAAATATGTAGATTTAAAAAACTTTATAAAGTGACATTTTCATAAAACTTTACGATTTACAAATCATTATAAATCTTTTTTATTTTTATGAATTTGGTTGTTCTGTTTAATAAGTTTTTTCCGCATTTGTGTATACATACAGATTATTATAATAAGTATATGTGCATATGTATATGTGTGTAAGTATACTTATGTGACGATTCAGAAATGAACATTTTTCAAAACATTTTACTATAAGTTAGTATTAATAAAATAAGTAATGCACTCCGCTTAATCTAAATAAATTCTTGAAAAAATCATGTATAATAATTTTTATACATTTTATGTGTGATAATGGTTATGCATATTGTGTGATAATGTTTATGGGGTGTTTCATACCAAAACGGACGGGGTTCACACTTCATGTGTTTGATTTGTTTAAAATTTTTAGGGTTCATCCATAAACATAAATAATAAATAAATATGAAATTTGAGCTTAATTATTATATTTTTTAAAACTACAACAAAAACAAATCGATTATGGGGCAAACTCTACAATAACACTGGTCTACAAATTTCAACTTTTTTTCTGCGAATAAGACGGGACCTGGTGTTTCTGAACGGATTTTTCGTGCTGAACACGAATCCGGGGTACAAATTTTGCATATATCAGAAATTAAAGGCTAAACCGTGCCCTTTCGAATGAGCCCTATGCCGAATTGATCGCGTGCACCCTTAAAGCAGGGGGTGTATTTGTGTTTAGGGGTGCAGGAAAAATTGATCACAGAAAGAATTTAATCTTAAACGATCATAGAAAATTAATAATGCCAAGGTTTTAACTATATTAAAAGTCGCTGATTACGAATCTGCAGTTAGATTTTAAAAATTTAAGATGACGGGTCGAATATGGTGGATATAAAAATTGGACTCCTAGACACAAATACACCCCCTGATCTAAGGGTGCATGCGATTAATTCGGCATAGGGCTCATTCGAAAGGGCACGATTTAGCCTTTAATTTCTGACATATACAAAGTTTGTAGCACGTCAGGGTTCAGCTCTACAATTTTTCAAAAATGGCCAAAAACGCTGTTTTTAGGGGTTTCAACCCCTTTTTTCTCGAAAACGTGACGTGATGGGAAGTTTTGGACCCCAGATTCGTGTTCAGTACGAAAAATCCGTTCGGAAACACCAGGTCCCGTCTTATTCGCAAAACCCTTGTAGACCAGTGTAATTTGAGTTATGATTTTTTTTTGCAAGTTAAGTAAAATATGTAAGTATATTACAAATTTAAAAATTTTTTAATTTCTTTTTTTAGAATTGTTTTGAGATGGCAGTTTTGTAGCCCATTAAATTTTCGTATAATAAAGTGCAAGTTTTAAGCGATTGCAAAACTGGCGTTGATTTTTTTAATTGTCTTTCAAAACGGTTTTGCGCATTTTCTTCCATAAGAAAAAAGTGCCATAAGCCGTCAGTATAAAAAATACTAAAAATCAACGCAATTTTGCAGTAGCTTAAAACTTGCACTTTATTAAACTAAAATTTAACGGGCCACACACCTGCATACTAAAAAAAGTGTAAATTTGTAATTACTCATTTTACTCAACTTGTGGCGAAAGTGAGTAAAAAACGTACTCGAGCAAAAGAGAAGCACGCCCCTGTTACTTTCGCTACAATTATAACGAGTTGTCCCTTCTTGTTATCTACGTTCTTTGATAATATTATACTTAAATATTGTGCAATAATCTGAGCTACAATTTTTTTCAATTTTTTATGAGATTTTTTTTTATGAGAATTTTTCAAGAAAAAAATTTAAAAAATATTTCTTTTCATAGAGAATTTTGATGTGTGTATGTGTGATTTTTTTCAAATTTTTTCCTCGCGCCGTTCTCGAGATATTTGGAAAACTATTAAATCGGTTTTTTTGTTTTTGTGCTGTAAAGTTTTTAAAAATGTATTAATCAAGCTCAAATTTCATATTTATTAATTATTTATGTTTATCCATCAACCCTAAAAATTTTAAACAAATCAAACACATGAAGTGTGAGTCCCGTCCGTTTTGATATATTGCGTGTAACGGCCGTGTATCTATATTTCATAAATGCTTTTAAGTTTTGTTTCACAATCCTGCTTGCATTGGCAACCCTGTGCGTCAAGTGAACATAAAAACGTGTACGCGCTGAAAATTGCGAAAACTAATTGTAAAAATTGAGGAAAAAAGCGCAACTTACCAAAAAAGTGAAGTTGAACATTTGCTTAAGTGTTGACTTTTTGATATTGGGCGAGTGCGCGTAACTTTAAGACCGAAATTGATTTCCCCAAAAGTGGTATAACAACAAATTGATGCAAATATTCACCAAGGTGAAAGGCCAGAATAATGATTTTGTAATTGGCTGTGTTTACATATACCCATGCCGCCCTCTTCATCTATCTATCTATTCTCAAACCACATCCCAGCCATAAATCGTATAACGGACAAATACCCTAACTCGAAAGTTCTAATCTTGGGTGACTATTATCTTCCAAGTAGCTCGCAGTCAAATGACTGCACCAAACTTGTATGCGAAGTTTCTACCTTTCCAACTTAGCAATGCTAACGATCGCATCCTCGATGTATGCTTCAGTAATACAGATGCAAGCGTAGACAAAATCTTCCCCATCGTTGATTAAGATAAGCATCATCCCGAAATTGGAGTAAACATAGTCTTTCAATCAAGTCTGAAGTCCAACTCCGCGCCCACCTTCTCATTCAAAAAAGCCGACTATGTATGTATCCCTAGATAGATCTATACAAAATCGACTCAATTGACGATAAGGCCAATGTGTTTTATGATATATTTAACACAGGTCTAGTTCAGATTGTGCCGATGTACACAAGGAAGAGTAATAACCAGGGAACGGATTTTTAGGACCTAAAAACCTATAAAAAAGGCAAAATAAAATAACGAAATAGGCTGGAAAAGGCAAAATAAAATAGCGAAAAAGGCAGGAAAAGGCACTAGGTCCCTACGCTTCTATATGCCGCATGGGCATGTGTATATTTTTTAATCTTAAAAAAAAAATTTAAATGCTATAATCACTTTTTTAAAGGTAGAAAAGGTAAAAAAAGGCATATATCTTAAAAAAGGCCAAAAAGGCAAATATCTTAAAAAAGACAAAAAAGGGCAACATCAAATGTGTATGTATGGAATCAGGGAAAGCTAAATCGTGGACATTCTTAATCGAATATACTCTATCTCTTTAGCAGAAAAAAAATTTCCATAAAATCCGTTCTCTGGTAATAGCCAGGGACGTGAACCGGTTTTGAACCGGAAAACCGCTTTTTTTCTATTAATTAACTGAACCATTAACCGAACCGAAATTTTCTACAAATGTTTGATCCGAACCGAAAACCGAACCACTTTCCATAACGGCTTAAAGGTTCGTTTCAACCAATTTTCAATAGATAAATGTACTCACTTTTTTTTTTTCTTTTTGTTAAACATGGTAATACCTACCATGTTTGTT
>NW_023458561.1:19161836-19170061 GCF_013731165.1 Rhagoletis pomonella
TTTTTCGAACCGTTGAACCGAACCGAAACTCCGGTTCAAAGACCAAAAAAACCGCTTCCAACGCTTCAACCGAACCAATCCAAAAGTGCAAAAACGGTTCGAACCGCTGAACCGAACCGACCAAATTTTTCATCTGGTTCACGTCCCTGGTAATAACTATCCTTGTTGGTTTTCCAGGGATTTAATACAGGTTACCAAACGCAAGAAAGAAGCCCACCATAACTACAAGCGGCAACAGACCAGACACTGATACGAAACGTTTCGTTGTTTAAGGTTCGAGGCCAAACAACTTAGTGCAAGGTGTTACAAAAATTACATATCAAATGGTGAAAATGTTTTGAAATCTACTCCGTCAGAATTCTGGAATTTCATTAAAAATAAGAAAAATAACGATCTCGACACACCATCGACGATAACCTGGGACAAACCTACGGCGAAGCGCGGTCCTGAATTAGCCATCTCTTTGCCTCCTTTATGAGTGTTTATTCGACTGACCAAACCACCGCCTCGGTGTATAATGCTATAATTACTGATTGTAACGATCTTAGTTTGTCCAGCTTGGAGGTAATATTCGACGAAGTATTTGATAACGTTTTGGATCTAGATACAAAAAAAACGGGCTGGTCCGGATGGTCTGCCTAACCAACTATTAAAATATTGCGCTTCGCGGCTATGTGAGCCTATTACACATATTTTCAACAAGTCCTTGCAGACTGGTTACTTCCCCTCCTCATGGAAGTTATCCTTTATATGCCTCATACACAAGTCCGGCTCAAGATCGGAAGCAGATAATTATAGACCGATATGTGTGCAATCACCATTAGTAAAACTGCTAGAGAAGATTATACTATCCAAATTATCTTCTCTACTTGTACTCTCATCCAATCAACATGGCTTCATCGGTGGAAACTACCACAACGAACTTGCTTTTGTATGTCAGCCACATAATCAACTCGACCGACAAGATCCCTGTTATTTCCTCAGTACCTGTACCTCAGGCCTCGCACCGTGGCCCTGCGCTTTTCAACATCTTTGTGGAAGTTATATATTTTTAATGTATGCTGATGACTTAAGAATTTTCCCACAACTGTAAGGCTTTACAATCGGACTTAACCACCTTTATGACTGGTCAACAAACTAAACTTTAATATAAAAAAATGTACCGTAATGTTATTTCCTCGCTCACTGAACCCAAGTCGCTTTGAATATACACTAGGCCGCAATTTACTAGGAAATGTATCTACTATGAGAGACCTCGGTGTAATTATGGACAGCAAGCTAACCTTTAGTAGCCACGTTGACAATATAGTTCTAAAAGCCTATCGGGCAGTGAGCTTTATCAGCAATACAGATACACCCATTAACTTATACTCAACGGCCGTCACTGGAAGACTGTTCAGTTGTATGCTCTGATACGCTTGTAACCAAATTGAAAATATTCAATATAAGTGTTGTAAATTTGTATCTGCCTTCGAACGTCGCAACGGCGAGAAACCAATGCAAATGCAGCCATGGAACTTCAACTTAAAGAGTTTGACTTGCCGAATATAGATATACGACCTAACATTCATCTTCAAGGTGATCAATGGGTTCATTGACTCTCCGGAGGTACTTGAAGGAACCGTCTACTCCTCACGATGAAATCATCAAAAAACTATGCCCTTAATGATTCCTGTAATAGGGTAGCGCAACGAACATTGTTTTGCAGTAGACCTTTTTGGTGCTGCACTCAATTCATTCTTATATAAAATTAAGAGAGCAGTACATGGGGCTTAGATATTCAAAAATAGTACCAGGAAATGCTTGCTCGATAATCTTTTTATTTATTACACGGTGCGACAAAACAAAATCAAGTAATATATTTAGCATAAATGAGTATACCAGCATAAAAAAATCCGCGTACTCAAAATGTTCAATACATCCTCATATTTACACATACATACATATGTATATAATTTAACAGAAGATATTTCGCTGCAAATCAACGATTATAAATTGTTAGTTTACCTTACAAAATTGCGGAGGAGTATTACAGAGTATACGGAAAAGTTAATTTTGTTTACATTTTTTATTTTGAATAACGTCTGGTCCGGCTACTTTGTTTAGTATACAGGTATGTAGAGCTACGAATTAAAAAAATACATCAGGGTTTAGTTGAGATATTCGCCTTTGACCAATATTTTTTGTACATTTCCCAGTACTGCAAAGCTTTTGACTGCCTTTCACCTGGCAGTGGTCAGAAGTGATTCATGTGCTTACGGTTCAAATCGCAGCTCACTACGTGCGGATATTTATGTATATCCATTAATCCTCTGGGTAGCGACCGAACACAAGTTTGGGAGCGAGCTAAAGTAGGAGGGCGTAACACCCCGCGTGCGCTGGGTTTGGGTCCCGCCACGTTAAAACCCTGCCCAATGAAAAAAAAACACATGCCTCGGATGATACTCTTTTACGACGATCACGGCAAACATGGGAGGGACTATGATTTGAGGGTATGCACCTGGAATATCCGAACCCTTAATCGCGAAGGTGCCTCTGCCCGGCTGGTTGATATCTTAGGGAAAATAAAGGCTGACAGAAATGCGATGGACGGGGCGAGGTAGTTAAGCGTGAAGTCTTGCGACGTCTACTACAGTCGCTACGTAAAGGGACGCAAGTCGGTGTTGGATTTGTGGTGGGAGAGAGACCAGCGTTCACTCTAGTGGACGAAAGTCTAGCCACAATCCGCATCAAATCGAGATTCTTTAACATCTCGCTCATATGTGCCAATGCCCCGATGCAAAACAAGGACGAGGTATCCCGAAACTTGGCAGTATGTAGTACTGGGTTCTAGCATAAAAAGATTCATCAAGCTACATGGGTGTCTCCAGATCGAAAAATGGGAAACCAAATCGAGCATGTTGTGATAGACGGAAGGCATGCTTCCAGTGTTTTAGATGTACACACGTACACTCCTAGGGCTAAACATCGACTCGCACCACTATATTGATGCAGCCAATACACCTCGGTGCAGCGAAAAAGGGACCCCAACAATGCAGTTGAAAGGTCCACGTCGAAAATCTCCAATCAAACCTCACACCTGCTGTGAGAGAGCAATCTTCAACAAACCGACAGGAGGACCGAGGATTGTCAAAAAGCTGCAGACAAAAATGCTTGAAATGCTGGCCGACAGAAAAAACACCCGAAATTTTTAGCAGAGTTGAGTGACTTACGAATGGTTTCAAGACTCCTGTAGGAACAACCATGGCGACCTAGCGACCGATGTCCAGAATGTACTCAAATAATGGAGGGAAAACTTTTCGACACTTTTGAATGGCAGAAGCACTACAGAAATTGAGAAGATGAACCCGAGTCCCCAGTCGATGACAATGCAGTCGATATCCCAGCGCCTGACTATGACGAGGTACGAATAGCGATTATGCTGATGAAAGGTAACAAAGCTGCTTGAGATGACGGCCTGTCAGCTGATCTATTCAATTACGATGGCAGGGAGCTAATAAGGTACATGCCCGACGACCGGAATTCAAGTGCGCTCTGCCCAATCCACAAGAAAGGCGACCCCGCCATGCGTGCCAACTACCGTGGGATCAGCCTTCTAAGCATATTTAGCTTGCACGGTCTTATCGAATGTATTGTGTGAAAGACTGAATACCACCGTCAATGAACTGATTGGACCTTATCAGTGTGGCTTTAGATCTGGCAAATCCACCATAGACCAGTTATTCACAATACGCCAAATCTTGGAAAATACCCGCGAGAAAGGGATCGACACTCACCACCTATTTGTCGACTTTCAAGCCGCTTTTGACAGCACTAAAAGGAGTTACCTATACGCCGCTATGCCTGAATTTGGCATCCCCTCAAAACTCATACGGCTGTGTAAAATGACGTTGAGCAATACCACCAGCTCCGTCAGAATTGGGAAAGATCTCTCCGTGCCGTTCACCTCAAAACGGGGTTTCAGACAGGGCGACTCCCTTTCATGTGACTTCTTTAATCTGATGTTGGAGAAGATAATAAGAACTGCAGAACTGAACCGCTCAGGAACAATTTACTACAAGAGCGTGCAATTGCTGGCTTATGCCATCGGTAACAAAAACCGCGAAGTCTCTTATGCCTTTTCCAAGTTGGATAAGGAAGCAAAGCGAAGGGATCTGGTGGTAAACGAGGACAAGACGAAGTATCTCCTGTCATCAAACAAACAGTCAGCAATTCGCGTCTTGGCACCCACGTCACTGTTGACAGTTACAATTTCGAGAAAGTAGAGAATTTAGTTTACTTGGGAACCAGCATTAGCAACGATAATAATGTCAGCATGGAAATCCAACGCAGAATCACTACTTTGGACTGAGTAGGCAATTCAGGAGTAAAGTCCTCTCTCGACGTACGAAAACCACACTCTATAAGACACTCATCATGGCCGTGCTGGTGTATGGCACAGAAGAAAAACGACTAGCGTGCTTTGTTGAACTCGGCCAAAATCGCTTTGGCGCCAAATAAGAAGAGAATAGAACTATAACCTTATCAGTCACACAGTGTTATAATCCAGACGAAATCTTTGACTGTGGTACCGGGAGGGGAACGGTAGGAAGTTTAGTATGGGTTAAAGTCTCACACTGACGGGGTTAGGCTTTCGACACGATGCAGCGAAACAAAGGTGGCGCCTTCCGCGGACTGCTAGTCCTCTCTTTCCCGATTTGACAGCATCCACCCTCTCGCTGACGTCACATTATTATTTTTTCACACTAGTGATGAATACTAAAGTTTCATATTGTACCTAAAGGAGGATACACGTACCTAAACAGTGAACATGTATTTTTATGTGCATATATTTTTGGTAGTTGGTGGACTACATCTTCCTTTTGTACCATAACAATTTTTCTACTTACATGAAACAATATTTTACTACGTTCCAAATGTACCTAAAATAATGTGCTTGTATCGAATGTACGTTCAAATTTAAGAAGCTGAAGAGTAGGTACAATTCAACCTAGTTTTACATCACTATTTCGCACCACTTGTTCGCTTCTTCTTCTTCAAAATTATTCTTTACACTCTCATTCTCAAAATAATGTGACGTCACACCCAGTTGCTCTCAGCTCGATTGGCGCAATATTGTATTCTATCATTCTTGGGCTTTCGATAATTCCTCGTAAAATAAACATACGCAGTAAAAAGTTAACTATTTAAATCGACGAATGGTTTTATATCAACTTTTGTGAACTTCTGATTATGTGTTTTTATACAACGTATTTAGCTCTATTGGTTACAATAATTTTAAACTTTAATAAACAATTTTTTAGTAAATAAGTTATTGGTTTTGAATTTTTTTTTTGTCTAGCCCCCCCATGCATGTTGTTGGAGCATGCATGTTGTTAGTTGGTTCCTACTTATTTCCATGCAATTGTTAATTAATTATACCTATGTTATGATATTTTTGTGTTCATTGCTTTTTCGCTCTTTATTGGCCAAGCCAATTGGCGTTAAGTAAATAAATATATTTTATGTTCACGCAGAGTGGTGAAAAAGTTAACTGCCATCTAAGTGTACTTTGTCGAACAAACCCCCCTCGCTTCCGTTCCGTATACAATGCAGACTTGATGCTGGGATGAAAAATGGAAATATCAGATTGTACCAAATACCATAAAATAAATGTACCTAAATGAGACAAATTGTACCTAAAAAAAGTTACATCCTTCATTTGTAGTTTTTTTTCTAATCTTATTTAAAACGTGAATACAAAAGACGGTTGTACTTTAAACATGATTAGGTTTTTTTTTTTACCTGAGCCTATATCCAGGCCCGTAGCCAGGATTTTTTTTTGGGTGGTGGGGGGAGGGGGGGTTCTGGCATTTTTTTTTAGTTTCACTTATTTCAACATATTTTGATTGAAAGAAGAATACCGATAAAAACAAAATATTTCACACAAACAACAAAAAATATAATCGACAATCGCACGGCCGAGTAATCATTGTAAACTTATGTACAGTAGTGGAACAAATTATAGCCGCACCAAATTTTCACAAGTTTAAAATATTACTTTTGCTGTTATTTAATTATTTTTACCACTAGCCCGATATAAAAATGTACACATGAACCAATCGAGTGTCACAGCCTTAAAAATTTATTCAATTAAAAAAAAAAATTCAACAAATTTTCGTTAAAATTTCGCGGTTTTTAATTAAATTCTGAGTATGCAGTTTTGTAGCCCATTGAATTCTAATGGAATAAAGTACAATTTCAAATGGCTAAAAAATTCGATTTATTTTTTAGAATTTTTAAAACGTTCGAAACTTGTACGAAAGTTTATTGATTTTTTTTTAATACTGCACAAATTTGGAAACTTGGATTAACACGGGTTTTGTTAAAGAATGAACTATATTTTTATAAAAAAAATAACAAAAGTTCAATAACAACAAAAATAATACGTTAAAACTTGGCAAAAAGCGGTTCGGCTATAATTTTTTGACCACTGTATGTATGGCTGCCAAGCTGCCAATCTGAGCGGCACCATATATCGCAAAAGAACGATGCTGCTGGCGTATGCAGATGATATCGATATCGTAGGTCTGAAACAAAGGGACGTAACCGCAGCATTTTCCAGTTTAGAAAAAGAAGCTAAAGAGGTTGGTCCAGCGGTGAACGAGGGCAAGACAAAGTACCTCCTGGCAACATATAAGGAGTCCACGCGTTTCGGGACACACGTCACTGTTGGCAGATATACCTTGAAGTAGTGAAGGACTTTTTCTACCTAGGATCCCGAAAAACACCACAAACAACGTCAGCCTGGAGATCAAACGAAGAATAGCTCTCGCCAACAGGTGCTACTTTGGGCTCGGTGGGCAATTGAAAAGCAGAGCCCTCTCAGAACACCTACAATATTTTAAATATATTTCCAGAAATCAAAAAGCGAATATGGGTCAAAAAGCTATAGTTCTCATCTTTCTTTCCTTTATCCCTACCTTTATCCATCGGCGTAGCCAGAATGAAATTTAGGGGGGGGAGGAGGGCTCGACCCTATTAAGCTGGCATTTCAGGGTACTATTTTATATATATATAAGGAAAATTTGAAAGTTAGGGGGGGGCTCGAGCACCCCCCTGCCCCTACCTGGCTACGCCCATGCCTTTATCGATGATATTATGGGCCAAAAAGTTACAAATAGCCGCTTTAGCAGCGCATGTACACGCCGATCTAAATCAATCAAAAACCATTTTTTAGTCCCATTTGACAATTTGTTTTCACTCATTTGACCGCAAATGACATTGAATTTGACTTAGTGAAAATAAGCGTCAAAATTGATAGAAAAAATTACGAATTTGAGGATAGCTAAGTAAACTGTTAATTTTTCATATTGGCTGCTCTAAATGCAAAATGTTTAAGAAAATACATAATATGACTTTTTTAATTTCTTCCTTTTGGCCACTTTTCTTTAGAATTGTTTATTCTTTAAAATGAAAGCGAAATTACTCCCGTGCCTACAAGCAAAGTTATTAATTAGCACGGTAAAGGAAAAAGAAAAAAAATTAGAAATGCATCTGATCAAAAGATTGTACCTTAAATATAGTGACGGTACCTAATGTACCTTTAAGTCATCAAACTCCGGAAAACGTACAATTGTACCCATTTTTTCATCCCTGACTTGATGTAGACTTATTACAACGCTTTTTTCTCAGTTGAATCTCTTTCAGTCTCTGATTGTCGGTGTTACAGTGAGAACGCGCGCGCGGTAATTTCCGTATGTTTGTTAAGCGTTGAGCGAGCGCAGCAAGTCGCAGTGAATTATTGGAACGTTGTGGCAGACGTAATGAAAATTAAATTATATAAAACCTTTTTTTCAAATACATACTTAATTTTGAAGGAGTAAAATGGGCAATGGGGACAATTGCTAACATATTCATTAAGAAAAATGAGAAGTTAATTTTAGAAACAATAAAACAACTACAATTCAGTTTCATTATTTAATTACATACACACATACGTCGATATGTTCGCTTCCCCCTTAATTATTGTGAGATTTACATATACGTACTGTAGGTTCGAAAAAATCAAATACCTTTAGATATGCATGCATACTCCAAAGAAGCAACAATTAATTTCACTTTTCACAAAATCAGTGTTCGGTTCGAAATGTGTTTCGCAAACCCAATTGCTGCGAACGGCGACGAATCGACATTTCTCGGTCTTCAGCAACACTCTCAGAAACAGACGCAATATTCTCTTCTGT
>NW_023458561.1:19170161-19185093 GCF_013731165.1 Rhagoletis pomonella
AAAGCTTAAATTATATACATACATACATATGTATTACTAATAAAAATATTGTATGGGGGAAAAATCTGTCACGTCCGTTTGCAAATTTTAATTAAAAATTAAATCAACAACGAATTGCTTCTGATTAAAAATGAATTGGTTGTAATGGTCCGTAATTTGACTTTATTTAAAGAATGCTTATGAAAGGAAAACCTGACGGTATTCGCAGAGCTTTTCCTATTTTTACATGTACTCTGAAACCGTTAACCTCCATAATGTCAGGTTCGAGGCCATCAATAGGACCAAAAATTTATTCGCATTCAGCGTGGCCAATAACATAGACATATGTATATAGGGTTGGTTTAATATGCATACACTTTTTGTTTTTTTATAGACGCTTCCCTCCTATTACATTAATACAGGGACCAAATCAGGGAATCCGTGATTGAACTAAATTGTATACGAAATTTCTTTTTGGGCATTCGATAGGAGCACGCTTTTTCGATTAAAATTGAATACAAGAAAAAAACAGCTGTCATTTTATAGGTTTATGTATAGGTTTTTTGTTGAATAATTTATTTGCGTGAAATACATTTTTGTTGTTTTATATAAAAATAATAGCAGGAGTACAAAAACCAAAAAGTACACTAAACAATTTTACGCACAATGCCCGTAAAGATTACAGAATCACTTTGACATTAAAAGCCACCGAGTCGAAAATCCATCTGCTCTGGTAACACAATATTTTATGAATTCGCAATGTTTTATCGTAATTAGTAAAAACTATCTGATATTGTTTCTTTTAAAATATCAACCAACTTCCACCATTTTTTGTAAGTAAAATCTACCAATATAAATTTTTTCGAAGTCCGTGCACTGGAGTTTTCCACGTATTTTATATGGGGAAAAACAACTTTTCGTATAAATGGTATAGAATGCTTGAAAATCAATAATTTATCGATCGGAAAGCTCAGTTTCCCTCAGATTCTCAATAATAATACGCAATGTTTTCTTCAACCATTTTTTCATTGTAACTATATTTTATAGGTCCGCCGAAACCGCCAGAAAATGCAATAAGAGGACGAATAAAAAATCTTTAGTATTAAAAAATGGTTAAATAAAGAATTATATATTAATACCGGAAGTCTCCTGAAGAGAACTAGAGTTTTCCGATCGAAAAATATCGATTTTCAAGAATTCTATACCATTTCTACGAAAAGTTTTTTTTTCCGCATATAAAATACATGGAAAACTTTGTGCACTTTCAGCACTCCCTAAATATTTTTTGATTTCAAAATGAAAAAATTGGAATATATATTTTTTTCCGTATAAAACAATCCTAGGCGGTGGCGGCATTAAAATTCCGACTTTACTGTTTTTTGACCACTCTAAAGTACATACATACATGGCGTATGAGTAACATTCTTTCCATACTATTCATACTATGTTCATACTATTTCATAAACAAATTACGTATTTTCCTTTAACCATTCACAAATTTTTATTTATCTATAGTTAGTAGCTTGATTTTTTTGTAAAAGGCCTTAATACAAACGAAAAAAAAATTTACAATAAATCTGTTATTTTTTAATTGTTTATCTGTAAAAATTGGATTTTTTCCATAAAAATCAAAATATCTTGGGAAAATGACTTGATCTAGAAAATCATGATACAATAATTTTTAGAAGGTAGTTTCACTTCAATTTTTTTTACATAAAGCGTGTCTGTGACAAACACGCACAAACAAACTACTCCGATATAGTACTTGGGGATTTTCGCTTGTTATTTTAGATATTTTTTAATAGAACATGTAAAGATTTATATGTTTCATAATGATCACTTCATTTTTAATATACATACGTATACGTATTTAATACATACTTTTTTGCCACTGCTAATCACGTGAATAAAAATCATAAAAATGAAAATATAACGGCAATATTTCTTGTTTAAAATGTTTTAGATCCATTGCTCACCACAGACTTTATCGGCCGCCGATTTAGTTGGGCTCGCTATTCTTTTCATTGCACCACAACTAATTGGTCGGAGCGAATAAGCTAGTGTAGTGCGCGCACCTCCATACATCTTCATGTACATATTTCAAGCTACTATTTAAATAGGCGGCCGATAAAGTCTGTGGTGTGCGGTGGATATTATAGCTGTATCCTTACATCTATTTCGTGTGTTGCAATATCCACGGAAGCAGCAGTTAATTTTTTATTTCGGCTTTCCTTTTTTTATTTTTCCAACGTCAAAAGATGGATTTTTTTTTTTTTGAAAAAGTTGGTACAACAAAAAATACGAAACACGTTTACTGTCAGATAGCTAACATGGCGGATAAGAATAAGTAGTGAAACTACCTTCTAAAAATTATTGTATCATGTAGAAAACAATACAAATTCGTAATCAATGACTCAAAATTAAGTTTCGAGTCATTCCATATGAAAACGTCTGAAAATCCAAAAAATCGTCGCGTACAAATCCAAAATCAGTTTTTCTTGTTGAGATCAAATCCTTATATTTTTAATTATTTAGAGTATACAACTTTTTTAAATTATGAGAGTGTTTCTGGTAACTTTACAATTTTAAGGCCAGGTAAAAAACCTGGAGAAGCACCGGTAAGCAGGATCAGAGGATTGCTTTATGTAAATGGTAAAGTCAAATTGAAGTTGCGCCATACCGACTGCTGGACATCATTGCCACAAAAACGACCTCTGTTATTATAGCAATACGAAACGGAAATATTGTACGATGGTCCAAAAAATTTATCAATCTAAACACAACAGCCTTCAAACTTTAAAGCAATATATAAACAAAGATTTCCATTCGTTTTATGATAATCTACCTCAATAAATATTTAGTTTTACATTTTTATGAAATTTACTAAGTTATGCAAATTTGCTTAATGTATACAAATGTGAAAGCATTTAATAAAAATTCAATTATATTTATATTGAAATTATTTCTTGTATATACGAGCTTTCAGTGGATAACACCCATCGAAACTTTGAAAAAGCCATTGGGTCAAGTTAAAATGCTGACCGAAGAAAATAGTTCTCATCTCTGGCAATTTCATGGTTTATACAAAATATGTGTCCACTCACCACTTTGCATTAATTTTTATTACAAAAATCCAATAAAATCGTTTCTGACCATTTTTCATTACATAACAGGAGCAACGGGCAGTTAACTAATCTAGGCCACACCGCAGTATTTTGTACAAATTGCATACCGCCAAAAGCAAATTTAAATCGTGTATAAAAACAACTATGTGCTTTAAAGCGGCGCAAATGTTGATCACGTCGCAATTGAAAAGAAAAATTTGATTTTTTTTCATTAATCAATTACATATTTTTAATATATTTTTTTTTAATACGACATTTGCAAAATATTGCCTATTGGCACCAGTAATCAGTTTTTTTGCTCTCCTGAAAAGCTATTAAAAAACACATTGCTGTTTTTGTTGGCGCAGCGCCGATATGTACTTGAACACACCCACTGAAAGCAAGACTTTTAAAGTATGTACTTTGTCTGCGCTTGAATTTTTACCGCGTATTCATCTACATTTTTCCACAGCGAGGTACAATTTACGCGATTGTAATGTTATAAACAGGGAACGGATTTTTAGGACCTAAAAACCTATAAAAAATGCAAAATAAAATAAGTAAATAGGCTGAAAAAGGCAAAATAAAATAGCTAAAAAGGCACTAGGTATTGCAAAAAAGGCAAAAAAAGCCAAAACAAAATAGCGAAAAAGGCAGCAAAAGGCACTAGGTATTGCAAAAAAAGCAAAATAAGGCACTAAAAAAGACATAAAATACGAAGACCCATCAAAAAATACATTTATTTTAGAAATGTTTATATTACAAGTAAAACTATGAACTAGTTTCATTATATGAAAAAATTGTACTTTGACTATTTTATCCTTTCGAGTTTCTAACTCATAAAACTTTAATCTCTATAGATGTAGTAACATTGAACCACAAGATGCATTTTGAAGTTTTCTGGCAGCATTTTCAATCGATTTTCGCGAAGAAAAGCCTTGAATGTACTAAATGTGCGCTTGACGTAAGTTGATACAAGTGGAGCCCAATTTAAATATGGAACGTTTGAAACGTTCATAATATCAGGAATAAGGGCGTTTTCCTCGCCCTTTTCAATTTTATCCACACCCGTTAGCTGAGAAAAGGGCTTTGCATTTTTCCAACACCAATTTGGCAAGAGGTCCCTGCGCTTCTATAAGCCGCATGGGTATGTGTATATTTTTTAATCTTAAAAAAAAATTGTATATGCTATAATCACTTTTTTAAAGGTAGAAAAGGCAAAAAAGGCAAATATCTTAAAATAGGCAAAAAAAAGGCAACATCAAATATGTATATATGGAATCAGGCAAAGCTAAATCGTGGACATTCTTAATCAGATATACTCTATCTATTTAGCAGAAAAAAGGCAATTTCCATAAAATCCGTTCCCTGGTTATAAATAACACAAAATCAAAGTCTGAATAAAGGAGCGAAGATTGTAAGTTGCTGCTAATATTTAAAATAAAGGATGAATCTGCAAAAGATTGTTTGTTTCATTTCGATGTATGAATAAGATATTTAGGGAAACTCGTAGGGAAAAATTATATTTGCGTAGGGAAAAGTAGGGATTTTATTGAGATGCGGTAGGGATTTTTCTAAAATTTATTGGCATCACTGGTGTAAACTGTTAATAGCTGTATTCTAAGAAAGTCACAAAACTCAGCCCATCACTGTTGTGATTTCTACTGCGCCTCAAAGTTTGCCGCAAAGTTTTCAGTTTTTGTAAATTTCTTTAGCAGTTAAAATCTAATTTTTGTGACCAATTTTGCGGCGCACCAGAAATCACAATAGTGATGAGCTAAAGAGGGTTTTTTCTTTTTAATTTCAAATATAACACCGTGCGACAAAAACCAACAATTTTTAAAACACACAAAAATATCAATATATTCACAAAACTAGGAGCCAAATATAGTATAACTGCGTTTTTAGTTTTTCTCTCTGACGTCAGGATTTTTGTTTAAAGGACTTTGAAATTTCTAGAGTATCTTTATTTACATATGTGTATTGTAACTATCAATATCTTATAAAGAGAAGTGTGAATTTTTTGTATCTAAAACTAATAATGTTAGAAGGACGAAATTCGAGGATATGGTAGAACATATTAGCCCTTGACATATATTTTTTCCAAAAATAAATATTGGAAATTTACAAGAATATTCAAGGATAAAGTTTTAAAAGGACATTTTCAATACTTAATCGTCCTGGTGTACCAAAAAACATTTTTTTTTTCTAATCTACAGGATTTTTCCTTTTAGTTGATACCCATATTGTTATTCTACAATGCACCGAATCTTTTGAATAATTTTTTTATGCAATCAAATTCTAGAAATTCCAAAGTCCTTTAAAAAAAATCCTGACGTCAGAGAAAAAAACTAAAAACGCAGTTTTACTATACTTGGCCTCCAGTTTTGTGAATATATTGATTTTTTCGTGTGTAAAATTGACTGCTGTTGCACGGAGTATTAATGCCATCAAAGCATAAAAGGGACATTAACATTCTGTTAAGTAAATTAAAATTTAAGTAAAATTCTGTTTGTCTAAAATTACGAAACAAATCCCTGAAGTTTTATACTTGATCGGTTTCGTAATAAATTTATATCTGATATCAAATGTTAACAGTTTGACACTTGTCAAATCATTGGTTCAAGAGAAATTACTTAAAGTTTGAGCAAAAATGAGTTAAAATGTCCCACTCGTCACGTTGGAATGCCCCATGTGCATATACTACACACTTGTAAAAGGTGTTCGCTATTTTGCGTTCAACTTTTGCTTTCAACTCATGCAGGGTTGCGAGAAAAAAAAATTGAATGGGTAAATGTTGGCCGGCGACCAACTTTGTTGAAAGCTATTAGTTGAAAGGCCATTCAACCAAAAGTAGAATGCAAAGTTGAACAATGCAAACGACTTTTTATGGCGAATATTTTGATATTTTTTTATATTTTGATATTTTTAGCCATTAAATTTTTTTGTCGTGCAACCCTGCGTGAGTTGAATACAAAAGTGGTCTGAAAAATCGCCTCGTGCGAATGCCCTAGTATTTCTCAAATTCTTTTTTCAGTAATGTGTGTTTATCTAGTAACTTTTGAGCTTATAGCCTAGGAAAGTCACGTTTCTTCGAAGGTTTTCACTTATACTGTGTTCTTCCAGGGTTGAGTTTAAGTTTTGTTAAGAAATGTTAATAAAAGAAAAACCAACAAAAGTGAAAATTAAAAATTCTGTTTTTGAATCTTGTAGTCTGGGCATCTGAAAATGTGGTTACCCTAACTATCTACATGTTGTAGGCCATAGGATACAAATATTCAAAGGTAAAACCGCTCGCTCAATTTGTCGGCCACCATTTATTTTTTGAAGTTTGTCTACTTGATAAAATTGAAATTTTCAGAGCAACTCAAATGCCAAATAAAAGTAAAACAAAAAAACAAATAGATGAAAATATTCAAATTTTCTTTTATTTTACACTGAACGTCATGGTACAGGTATTGTCTTCCTAGAGAGCGTATTTCTTAAACAAACCTTCTTGCAGAGGACTTATTTAATTTGTAAAAGCCGAAAAAAGCTTGGTAAATAAATTCAAAATTTATATGGCTCACTTCATTTCAAAGTTTTTTTCTTTTGTTTTGAAAAACTATAAAAATGAAATTGAGCGTAAACAAAAAGCAAAGCCATATAACACAATGCCAGTAATTATTGTACCATGACCGAAAGTGAGAATGTACATATTTGTGAGATTGAAAATTTGCTGCCTCTCAGCGGTTTTACCTTAAAATTTTTTTAACATGGTTGTAGGCTGGATAAAATTCATTTTTAAATTATATCATACTTTAAAATATAACTGTCAATAACTTGGACCAGCATATTTCAAGATATTTATATCCCAACACAAGAAATATAATTACTTTTTTTCAAATACCCGTGACTTGGCGAAATTTGCTTGGTTGGTATACTTCACGTGGCCGCTGTTATTTATTTATTTAATAATAATAAGAATAATAATAATAAGTACATAGATTTCCACAGTTCCGCAAGGGTATATGAGCAATCTCAATAGTTGTTACATTTTTCTTATAAAATGCAGTGTCTTCAGATCAAGATTCCAACTCGAAATTATATTTGAATGAAAATTTCGAAAATATATACATACAGAAAAAAAGTAAAAAAATAACCATTGGTGCTCATATACCCGTACTTGCGTATGTAGCGTATACGCCCCGTTGCACCATACGCAGTCATATAACACGTTTACTCGCACGCCTTAACTTAAAAGCCATATTATTTAAAAGTAATAAAATATTGGCGTGGGGGATTTTTACGCATTATTCGTAATGCACATATGTTTAAGTACTTTATTCATGTATTTAACAATTGATTTTCGAATTTTCCAATAAAAGTTCTTAAAAATGGAATTTTAGTTTCTCAAACCATCGTCATATTTTACTCATTTCCTTTAATACATATCGATGGCTGAGTAGAAGATCGACCTATCTCGGCAGTCTGTTCGAGGACGCCCTATCTCGAAAAATATCGATGTCTGAGTAGAAGATCGACCTATCTCGGCAGTCAGTTCGAGAACGCCCTATCTCAGAAATCTTTTCAAGAACGCACTATTTCAGAATTTTTAGGAAAAAAACCTTACCTCAGAACTTGGTTGATGAACTAAATAGGGCGTTGCTGACAAATTTTCTAAGATAGGGCGTTTTCGGACTTGCTGCTGAGATAGGTCGATCTTCCACTCAGCCATCGGTATGAACATTCTATTTGAAAACGCAAAGTTATTATAAAAAAGAACAATTATTATTTTTTCGAGTGAAAATGAAAAAATTAGTAATTTCGGTACTTTCTCACCTAAATAAACGTTTTAAGGATAAAATTGTTCAAATACTTGATTTACGTTTTATTTTACTTATTTTTGGAACTCGATTGATTGAAATAAATGCAAAAAGAATGCTTTAGCAATTTTTGTCTGCCGAGAGAAGGGAGTGACAAAAAATAAAAAACAACTCGTGAGATTTGATTGATATGTACATAACACATGTATACATACATACATGCATACATATATATTCACACAATTTATTTGCTGCCGTCATGATTAAGCTCATGCTTAGTGAATAGTTTTGTACATATTTTTATTGCATTGTACTGTAGTATTGTTGTTAATATAACAGGCTTTGTGGGATTATTTTATTTAATTTAGTTGAATCTGACTTTATGCAGAACGACATAATATGAAAATTTTAAACTACTGTGTGACAATGTGTGTATGCATCAATGCACTCTGATGATATAAATATTTCTGGCTATGTGCATAAATATTTGCATTACACGGTTAAAAATTTCGGTTTAAATTTTAAACTTTTGGACTACATATCGATGGCTGAGTGGAAGATCGACCTATCTCGGCAGCCAGTTCGAAAACATTCTATCTCAAAAAACTTTTCAAGAACGTCCTATTTCAAAATTCGTTTCAAAAACGCCCTATCTCAGCTGCCGATTCAAAAACGCCCTATGTCAGCATATTTTCAATACATTTTGAAGTGCGATAGGGCGTTTTTGAACCGAATTTTGAGATAAGGTGTTTTTCAATAAAATTCTGAAAAAGGGCGTTCTTGAAAAGTTTTTTGAGATAGAACGTTTTCGAACTGGCAGCCGAGATAGGTCGATCTTCCACTCAGCCATCGATATATGACCAAACTGAATTCAGCTTCAAATACAAACCTTCCAAGTTTTAAAAAGAGAGAGCACATATGTTGGGTTTAGAATTTAAACTGTTCGGTGATAATTTTGAACGCAAACATTTTCATAATTAAGAATAAAAAAATAAAATCTTAAATTTCAGCTCCGTCTGATGGGGATTGAACCCGGGCTACCTTTGGTAGCAACCAATTGTATCAAGCATCTTTGCTCACTCAGCTACAGCCATGCATGTAAATGTCCTTTCATATGTTGAGTGTGAATCAAGGCATATTCAACGAGGTAGAAGTGACAATTCAGTCGAGCTCTCTCATAGCTGACTGTAATGTCAAAAAATATAAACAAAGAAATTAACCCTTTGTTATGCATTTACCATATTTGATAAAACTCAACGGCCCATAGCTATAGTCAAAATAAAGTCGACTCCTAAAGTTAAAAGCAGCTTTTTGACATAACTTTCAATGGTATATCTGTCAAAAAAAGCGGCTTTTAACTTTAGAGTCGACTTTATTTTGACTATAATTGCGGGCCAATGTAAATGTGGAAATGCAAATAATATAAATGCACATAAAATTACACACTAAGTGAAACACACTCATTTATAAACCCATTTTGGCAATTTTCTTGCTTTTACTAGCCTAATATTTTTAAGCATTTATTTTTTTTTATTCAAATACTTAATTGTAAAGTATATTAGACATTTTAAAAGGTATTTACATCAGAACTTAACTTCAATAATTCAGCTATTAAATTTTCGCAATTCGAAATTTTCTTTCCATTTAATTTATTAAAAGTTAAGTTATTAAAAGTATTTATGTCAACAAGGAATTCCGGTTTAGGTTTTGTTAGACCACCATTTGAAATTTGGTCTATCTATGTATATGAGTGGAAGATTTTCTCTTCATATTCGGTATAATAATTCCTGCCCGGCTGCGATGGGCAACAAATAAAGTCACTGGCACTAAAATGGTCTTCGCGCACTCGTGAAGAGTCTCCTAATGAAGCATTGATACTTCGCAGTTTTAAAATAACGCACAAGTTTGTTGTCCTGGCTCTTGTCAAACACAACATGCCGCCCGTAATTCCTTTTCATTTTATTATGTATTTAAAATCAGTCGCACAGCGCACAATTGAAAATTTATATTAAAAAAATTAAAATTTTGAATAGTTTAGGGTTAAGAGTTGACATTTTAGTCGCAGTTCAAAAGAGAGAAATGTCGAAATCACTTCTACCTTGTTATGCCTTGGTTTGAATCAACACCACATTTCGCTGTGTTGATGCCGTCAGTTCATAAGATTTGCTCTCTCTCTCTCTCTCTGAGAGACATATAAAATAAGGCATATTGAGGCAAACATTTTCTATTCCAGTTTAGATTTTAAACAAAATTTTCTAAAGATGAAACCTAGAAACTAAAATTAAAGTATTTTGGTTTGATTTTTAAACCAAAAATAGGAAAACATCATTTTCTCGGCTGCTAGACTAAAATTTAAACCAGAATATATTAAAAATTGCTTAAAACTATTGACTGGTTTAAAAAGTAGACTATAAAATAGAGGTGGAGAAAACATCGTGGCACTATCGATGCATCGATGTTTTTGCATTTTTGCTAAACATAGATGGTTGATGGCGACTGTCGATGTTTCCTTTGTACACTTTTGCGCATGTAAAATGAAATAATATTAGTTTCTGGTTTATAACCTTTCAAAACAAAAATAAAAAAATATTTTTCAAGACTTTCAATAAAAAATCTTTTAACTCTTTATAATATAATAATAATAATAGATTGGCGCTTACACATATGTAAATAAGTGTTTGGCCGAGCTTCTGCTCCGATTTGTGACGTGCGCCTTGATGTTATCACACTTTTGAGCGACCTCTAATAATTTTTGATTAAATAATAGGGGTGTTTTTTTCTATATATAGCATTAAAATTCCTACTTTACTTTTTTTGGACCACCCTAATATACATACATACATATGAAGTACCTAACGACGTATCAACAAAATGCAAAACCGCGTATGTGAGGTTGCATAAATTATTTTCTAGAGAGTAAGAACACTCGCATTTCAAAATGGTTCTCTTTTTTATAAAGCAATCGTATTTCTGGCTAGTATATTTCAGGACGAATGGATAAGGATTGAGCCAAGAGCTTGTGTGAGCAAATCCAATTTTTGACAGCAAATGTCGGTTAAAGCTTAAAGAGACGGCAGCGTTGATCGGGATTAACTGGGACTTAATCCGGATCAACTGCAGTTAATTCCCGAGTTGATCCGGATCAACGCTGCCGTCTGTTTAAGCTCTTACGCGGCTTTGCAGAATGACGATACGCGGTTTTGTACTTTAAACGACGATATGTATGTATATAATTTCGCTATGATTTTTCTCTGATTGATGTCTTTCATACTTACATTATATCTATACATATACATATGTATGTACATATATTTGTTTGGTTGATAATAATCTCCTCCGCTTTTAATTTACAGGCGTACAATAGGAGTGAGTAAATTAGCTGCTGGCAGTTGGTTCGACGAACGTTAGACCAGAATCGAAATAGAGGAACACGTAAGCGGCGAGATCGAGTGGATAGAATAGCGGTAAACAGTGATAGTGTAAAATGGCTGTGGAGAGGTCAAGCAAAATGCATTTCGTTACCAGTAGCCTTGGCTATGGCAGGGCGATTGTACTCTTGGCGCTTGTATATGGTTTGCAGCATATTGGCGCTCAAAATCTGCCGCAGCAACAAGTTTGTCCGGAACAAAATGATATAGCACCTTGTGTTTGCACGTTGAAGAAAAACGGATTGGACATTTTGTGTGAAACAACCGACTTGGCACATATAACAAAATCAATGGGTACTCTGAAAGGCCAGAGTCCCATCATATTCTATTTGAAATTGCGCCACAACAACCTTCCCAAATTGCAAGGCTTTGTTTTCTTGGCATTGGATATCCGCCATTTAACAATTCACAATAGCAGTTTGGCTGCCATAGAAGAGAATGCGCTCAGCTCATTGGGTATGCATCTTTTTCGAAGACCGAAAAAAACCATCCAGTTCACTAATTTGAAAATTGTCATTACAGGTAATGGACTCACGCAGTTGGATGTTTCGCTAAATCAAATGAAAACGGTGCCATCAGCTGCATTAAAGCATCTCTTCCATTTGTTGATCCTAAATTTGAATCATAACAAAATTAGCGTTATCCACAATAATGCTTTCGAGGGCTTGGACACATTGGAGATACTTACATTGTATGAGAACAAAATTACTACAATTGAACCGGAAGCGTTCAGAGGAGTTGAGAAGTAAGTTCGTTAAATCTTCCACTTTACCTTTCTAAAAGTGCTGCTAAATGTGGCAATTGAAGTTATATTGAAAAATCTGTCAAGTTCACAGTCCAGTCAGACCTGGCAATGCAAATAAAGCTATTTCGAAAAGTCTGTTAAGCTCAACAATTTCGGAAAATTATTGCAGGTGCAGTCAGATTATGCTTGAGAAGTGACTTTCGAAAGCAGTTTTGAAATTTCGATAATCGATATTTTGTTTATTAATTCGCATAAATTCGCAAATAAATTGATTAGGTAGTATCTTCATCAAAGTAAATAGATTTGCAGTGCAACACGAGCAAACTAAAATTTTTGAAAGCTAAATATTTGCACTATTTTAGTTGGGGGCACGCTTTGGAAGTTTAATTTTTGGAAAAAGGATTAATAGGTGGTCACCCGGAAAAACAGACTTTCACAGCAAAGAGTACTCCATGTATATTCGAACACACTCCCACGAAAGCCTGTCCCACCTGATTTATTCGAGACTTACCAATGCCTGTTCTTACCAATCGTTGTTCGTTCCCTGAGCTAGAGCTCGCGGTAAGGCAACTCGCACCATGTACTCTTTCCCATCATTTAAACCCAACTTTAGTTAGGTGGAAAAGGCTGCCCGAGTCAAACGGTACTCACAATCTCCACGGCTAACAACTCGGGCAAGGCGCTGGTGCCCTCTGCGGAGTTTAGCTGAACAACACAACCCTCCCTTCCTTCTTCTTTATACAATCTTCCACCTGCTCCAATCTCCATATGAGGGCCTAACTGCAGCAGAACTCCAACTGAACTACAGCGGACTTTTAAGTAAGGTCTTCATAGCTGCGATAAAAGAGTTGCGTCGGATGCAACGAGGTCGTGCAGCATCGCCTTTTCGATGTAGACATTATGGTACTTCTCTATGTTCATTGTATTTACATATATACATATACATACATACCCCTGCCACCTGCCCAGATAGACGATCGGATAATTGGTAGCATGAACAATTCGCCCCGATTTCCGACTTAGTCAGCTGTACTAGCAAAAGAGCGTGACCATCGTGGCCAGGTAGATCCCGGGAACATAATCAGAAAAAGTGAGAATAGAACCTGCAGACCCGTAACACACCTTTCTAGCTTAAGTAAACTTTGGCCAGCCGAAAAGTCCCTACCCTAGACAAAAGGTTGTGACAGAACTGATGCTACTTCAATTTATATTAAATTTCACCTTGTGAATGTCGCAGCCGGAGTTGAACCACTACCCGTTACAGGGCAGGCCCGAGAGGTCCGTGTTATCGTTGTACAATTACGATCTGTAGCAGATTAAATGACACTTTTTCCAGCCAGACCGTTAGTAGAGTTTGGCAACAACGATTGGAACGATTAGGCGATCTGGACATTGGTATAGATACTAGGACTTTGTTTAAACTTTTTTTTACAAAGCAGAAATTTCAATTGCAAATTTTGAAGTTTCTTCACGTAAATAGTTAGTTCGGCGAATGAGTTCAAAACGAGACTGGAAGCAATGCTTATAAAAGAAAAGATTTTATGAAATTTTTTAAATTACTTTCTGCCGGTGTACACTGTGGCCGCTTCATACAGGTCGATGCCCAAACACAAATTTTTATAAATGGTGGTATCACGTGTATAAACATTGAGTTAGTAACTGCTACCAGTTGTCATGGCAACATCGCAAAAAAATTTAGAAAAAACGTTTTTACTTAACAGCGGTTGCCCCTCGGCAGGCAATAGTTGCGTTCGCGTAGCTGTTAATTGTTCATATTTAACCAAAACTTACAAGTTTTTGCGTACGCGAGTAGGGGAAATTGAGAGAGCAAATTGACATTTCATTTTGAGGGGAAGCTGCTGGTTTCTGCTGGAAAAATTTTTGCCAACAGCAATTTGCCAACAGGATCAAAAACAGCTGGTTGACATTTACGCAAATCATAAAATTGAATTTGATGGTTTGGAAGTTAAAAATCACAAAATGCGACTAATTAAACTTGTAAGAAATAAGTAGTTATTTGTTTAATCAATAAACTGTGTCAGTATAACACTTTGTGATGACTTTTCGTACGTTTTAAATTTTACACTTTTGAATGTAAACAAAATTTCAATCAGCTGTTCGTCTAACTTGCAAGTTTCGGCAAATTTTCTGTTCGCGTACTATTTGGGACATTTTTCTCTTGTGAGAGAACAAATGACATTTCGCCGGAGTTTGGCAATTGGTTGGTTTTAACTGGAGATTTTAAACGAACGCACCTAATGGCAAATCTTCGAGTGTATTTCTGCCATGAAAAACAGCTTCTCATAAAAATACAATCGCCGTTCGGAGTCGGCGTAAAACTGTAGGTCCCTCCGCTTTGTGTGACAACATCAAGGCGCACGCCACAAGTCGGAGGTGAAGCTCGGCCAAACACTAACATATGTGTAAGCGCCAATCTATTACACAGGTTTACAAAAAAAAAAAGTGTGTGCATATTAAACCAAACCTATATATCCCTATGTTATTCGACATGCTGATTGCGAATCCGAGGTCCGTTAGCCTCCATCACGTCAGGTTCGTGGTCATTTGAAGGTAGCTTTTGTAATTATTATTATTATTTTTTCATGATCTAATGATAGGATCTAAGCCAAATTTATGGGACCACCTCTTAGGTACCTCCTTTCCTTAAAAAAAAAAAACTTATAGAAATCGGTTAACGTAGTCCAAAGTTATGCGATAACATACATAAAATAAATATTCTGACGAATTGATAACCTCTCTTTTTTGAAGTCGGTTAAGAATGGATTTGATTGCCCTTTTTTAACCAACTTCCAAAAAAGGAGGAGGATATCAGTTCGTCGGAATATTTTATTTTTATTATTATTTTTATGT
>NW_023458561.1:19185493-19255067 GCF_013731165.1 Rhagoletis pomonella
ATATTGCTTTATGGTATACTAGTGTGGTGGACGGCTAGAGTCCGACCGATTAATCGGCATCGGCCGTTTTTGGCCAATTCTTAGCCGATTCTTTTAACTTTTTCCGCAATTTTAACAAACGTTCATCAAAATTTTAAACTGTTAAATCAGATTCTTAGATTTTTTTTGAGTACGCAGTTTTTTAAATTGTAGTATAATAAAGGGCAAATTTTAAGTAGCTAAGTAAGACTATGTTCAAAGATGCACCTAATTGGTAATTAAGAACCTTTTCACCAATTTAAGCCTTAATTGCTACCCAATTTATCACACAAAATTTAAAATTATTAATTGCCAATTAAAATTAACAATTAATTTGTATCAGACTCTCTATGCAACCCTGCTAGCTATGTTTAATTTTGACTTGGAGGTATGTTTATTGAATAAAGAGCAATCAGCTGTTTGTTTCTAGTCCTCTTTTATAGCTCAGTTATGCATACTTGGCGTTGCTTGAGAGTGTGACAACTCTGAGTCTGAAGGAATCTGTTAAATGAGCTTTGCATGTAAACGGTTACCCAACGCATTGCACTTCACACGTAGAAGTCTGTTGGTTTTTGGTTTCTACGTAAAAATGGTATAGCAGTGCATGCAATACCAAGTGTGCATAACAGAGCCTTTACAGCTGATATTCCATCAGGTATGGAAAATTTAATTATAAAATTGTACCTAATTTACGGAAAACTAAAGTAGATAGATATACCTAAAAAGTAAATATGTATTTCTATACAAAAAAAATATGAGGATAACAATTCCCATCGATACCATGTCAACTTCTGTACTCGCATTAAAAGAAATATTTTCCGTCTATCTGGCGAAATCAACTACAGATTCGTTACTTTGACCACCCTTCTGCATCATTTGTATGCCTCTTCACAAAGGAGGGAAGCTATTAGCCCAGTTGCCCACCAGAAAATGCATTGAAATGTCAATAAAAATAAGAACTGATTTCCTGATAAGTTATTTGGCTACATTCGAAATGTACCTAAAATTGTGTGTTTGTAACGAATGTGCTTTCAAACTAAATAGAGGTACGATTGTACCAACTTTTCCATCACTGTAGGTAATCCAACAGCAGATTTCGTATCGCTAATTGCGCAACTGACGTATGTGTGAACACCAAACTCTATGCCGCAATTTAAAGCTTAATTGCCTGAGCTAATTGTGGCCTGTTTGAACATAGTCTAAGTGTTGATTTTTGACAATTTTTGTTCACGATTTTCCTCGAAATGAAGTATGTTCGAAAATTTGTTTGTGTGGAGAAAATCCGCAACACCTTCCACATAATTGCTAATAACTGGGTATGATAATTGGTAATTTCGCAGTTACCTAAAATTTGCACTTCATTAAAATAAAATTAAATGGGCTACAAAACTACATACTCAGAATGTTTAAAGAAAAAGTTTAAAATTTTTACTAACATGGGTTTTGTTAAATAACGAGCTACACTTTCATAAAAAAAAATAAGAAACATTAAATAAAAAATGATAAAATGTCGTTGTCATTTATTTTTTGAAGTTTGTCTACTTTATAAAACTGAAATTTTCAGAACAAGTCAAATGCCAAATAAAAGTAAAACAAAAAACCAATATATGAATATATCCAAATTTTCTTTTATTTGAGACTGAAAGTGAGAACGTATTTGTGAAATTGAAAATTTGAAAACATTTTGGTTGTGTTAGGGAACTTCAAAAATGTTCAGGCTGCCTCTCAGCAGTTTCACCTTCAAATTTTTGTATCATAAAATTTATATCCAGGTATTTTTTTTTTTAAGATACGGCATCGGTATCGGCCGATTCTTTGCCCCAAGGCCGATTATTCGGCATCGGCCAAAGATTGGGAATCGGTCCGACTCTATGGACGGCAATAAACAAGAGAGGAGAGGATACAAATAAATACAAGCTTGTCTAAGCGTCGCATTAGCAATAGTAGAGAAGTTGACTCTGGTACCCGTGACCCGTAATCATTCCTTTTGTAGATATCATTCTTGTTCCGCTTGTAATAACAATAACGGTGCGACAAAAACAAAAAATGTCAAGGCACACGAAAGAATCGATATACTCACGAAACTATGGGCCAAATATAAGGTGCATTCGCGTATTGACGTTCTTCATAGCTATCCAAAACTATCACGTTTTGCTGTTCGCGTACACAAAAATTCAGCAAAGTAGGGGAAATTGAGAGACCAAACTGACATTTCATTTTGAAGAGAATCTGCTAGTTTCTGTTGAAAAATTTTTTGCTAGCAGCAACTTGCCAGCAAGAAAAATAGCTGATCAATATAATCCGCTCGCAAGTTATGAACATAATGCAATTTATTTTGATGGTTTTTGCTTTTAAAATAACTTATTAGAACTCCAAATGTTTGAAAAAAAAATGCAAATACTAATTTTTTTACGTTTGCTTATTAAATTGCTTCAGGCAAACTTTTAATTTATTTTCTTTTCATGTTTTCTTATTTGTACTTTTGTATGTAAACAAACTTCCGATCGCTGTTCCTGAAACATTTCACTGCACTCTTCTGGTAAAAAAATTTCCAGCAGAAACTAGCAGGTTCTCATCAAAATGAAATGTCAGTTTCGTCTCTGAATTTCTCCTACTTTGCTGGATTTTTGTGTACGCGAACAGCAAACCAGCGTTTTTAATTTTTCACTCTGACGTCAGGATTTTTTTCAAAGGCTTTGAAATTTTAAAGATATGATTAATTAAAAAAAAATATTTAAAAAATCAGTGCAATGTAGAATAACAATATGGGTATCAAGTGAGACAGAAAATTCTGTAGAGTTTAAAATCAAAACGCTTTTTGGTTTACAAGGACGAATAGGTATTTAAAATGCACTTTTAATAAATTTTATCTTTTTAAGTTAATAAAGTTTGCAGGACGAAATTCGATGATGAGGTGGTCGTCCTCAAACAATAATTTTTTCAAAAAGAAAATATTGCAAATTTTCCAGGATATTAAAGCACAAAAATTGTAAAGGACATTTTCCATACCCATTCGTCCTTATATACCAAAAAAATTAATCTGTTATAATTCTACAAATTTTTTTCTTATATATATGATACACGTATCGTGTTATCCTACATTACACCGAATTTTTTAAATAAGTTTTGGAAACAATCATATTTTTTAAATTTCAAAGTCCTTTTAAAATAAATCCTGACGTCAGAGAGAAAAACTAAGTACGCAGTTTTACAATAATTTACCCTTAGTTTCGCGAATATATTTATTTTTGTGTGTGTAAAATTTACTGTCGCACGGTTTAATAATATATAGATAAGATAAAAAGGTCTTATATGTAGTTCGCAGTGTTTCTAACTTTTGAATTTCAAAATGAACCAAAACTTGAAAAAAAGCGTTTTACCACACTAAAAGCACTAAATTTTTTTGAATCAAAGGATACTTTTTTTCATAACAGTTTGTATTTAACAAAAGTAAAAAAAAATAAACAATATTTACAAGTATAAACTAGTAATTTAAAAAAAAAAAAAACCGACTTCAACTCTCATATAAAAAAATATATATATATATATATATATCTCATGATCCGCTGATCGGATCTTAACCAGATTAGTATGGGACCACCTCTGAGACACTACCTTTCCGATGCAAAAAGAATTATCGAAATCGGTTGACGTTCCAAAGTTATGCGATAACATACATAAAAAAAAAAAAAAAAAAAATATTCCGACGAACTGATAACCTCCTCCTTTTTTGGAAGTCGGTTAAAAAATACATCGATTTCATAACGATTGAACAGCCACCTTGAAACTGGTATACCTATCTCGCGAAAAGAAAAATGGAATCGCAACAAACTAAAATGAATTTTAAAGGGGAAGAGTAATTCTAAATGATGCCTTAGTAGAAATTGTTGTTTTCATAATATAACCTCAAATATCGCCAAAAACCGTGTTTTTGGTACTTTGAGGTTTGGATATCTCACGTGCTAAAGCAATTCCGCGGCCATATTTGGATTCAGCAGCAAAATATCTACAAGATACGATGTGGTCAAAGGGCTTTCACACAAATTCGTTAAAGTTTTAATCGGTATTTGTTAATTCGGTAACGCTATTTTGCTATTATTATCAGCTGATTGGTCATTTACAGCTTACGCGCTTATGGATTTTATTTTGATTATTTGATACAATTATATTATTTTAAGATAAATTTATATAAAACACACTTCATATTAAACTTACTCATTATTTGTACATCTATTTATGAATTAAATATTATTGTTTAGTTTGTAACTGACTTAAAAAAAAGGAGGAGGTTATAAATTTTTCGGAATATTTTTTTCTTTGCTTTTTATGTATGTTACCCTATAACTTTGGAGCACGTTCATCGATTTATATAATGTTTTTTTTTTTTTTTTTTTTTTAAGGAAAAGTGGTACCTCCGAGGTAGTCCCATACTAATTGGGTTTAGATCCGATGATTTGATCATGAAGAAATTAACGGTACTCTAAAATTATATTCAACAATTTTTATGAGCTTGAGGCCATTTCAAGTGAAAACTTATTGTGGAAAACGGCCCCAAGCTCATAAAAATTGTTGAATATAATTGTTATAAGGCCATAAAATAACAAAAAACAAGTAGTATATAATAAGGTATATATAAATTAGTTTCGATAAGGGGGAGTGGGACATCCCATAGGGTGGAAATTTTTATCAGTTATAACTTCGGAGCGATAAGTCACATGAACTTCAAATTTGGTATGCAGACATATCTATGGAGGGTGCTTATAGTAGGCTATATATATGTATATGAGTTTGTAAGAGGGGGCGTGGCACATCCCATAGGCGTGAAATTGTTTACCAGCTATAACTCCGGAACCATAAGTCACATAAGATTGAATTTGGCATGCAGATATATCTATGGTGGGTTCTTATAGTAGGGTATATATAAATGAGTTTGTACAAGAAGGCGTGGAACATCCCATGGGCGTGAAGTTTTTAAACAGATATAACTTCGGAACCACAGGTCACATGAACTTGAAATTTGGTGTGAAGATATATGATAAATGCCTATAGTAAGGCATATATAATTTTTTTTTTCTTTGAAGGGGACGTGGCACATTCTACAGGCGTAAAATTTTGTATCAGCTACAACTCCGGAATCATAATTTACCAGAATATGAACTTTGGTATGAATACATATCCATAGTAAGGTTTGTATACATGAGCTTGGGAACGTGGACCATAGGTGAGGAATATTTAAACAGCCATAAATTGGGATCCATAAGTCAAATTAACTTGAAATTTGGTATGCAGACATATATGTATTTGGGAGGTATTTAGTGTAAAGTATATATAAATAAGTTTGTAAAAGGGGATCTATTAGATAACTCGGATACTTAAAACTGTGTGTTTTTTTTTAGCCTTACAGTCCTTAGACCATTTCGAAATGGAAAGATTAAATCGTTTTTTTGATCCCGCGATGCTATTAAACGAAAAGTGTTCATTCACAATAAAAATAATAAACTCCTTTCGAAATAGGCAGCTAAATGGAATGTGCCGTAGTAGACTAATTTTAATTTAAAAATTCTATCGTTACCTTAATCCACCTAATATTAATAATGAAACAAGATTTGTAGTACAGAAAATAATGACAAATATATAGTTGTTGTTGTCGGCCGCTGTGGTGTAGTGGTAAGCAGTGCGCACTTCCATTCCGCAACACCTGGGTTCAAACCCAGGTCAAAGCAACATCGCAAAAAATATAGAAAAAAAGGTCTTTTCTTAACAGCGGTCGTCCGTCGGCAGGCAATGGCAAACCTCCGAGTATATTTCTGCCATGAAAAATAGCTTCTCATAAAAATACAATCGCCGTTCGGAGTCGGCGTAAAACTGTAGGTCCCTCCGCTTTGTGTGACAACATCAAGGCGCACGCCACAAATCAGAGGAGAAGCTCGGCCAAACACTAACATATGTGTAAGCGCCAATCTATTATTATTATTATATAGTTGTTGAAGCACGATGAAGCTAAAAGTATGGTTCATAAGGATGCCTTAATTTAAACAGAAAGGAAATAGTTTGACTCCTTTAATTTATGCTGAACTGAATATTTGTACTACGGTTTTATATTTTGATATGTTTACTCCCAACGTCGCGACGTCGGGTGCTTTGCTAGTATACAATATTAGGTAAATTCCAAAAACTGTTGTCTAAGTGTCGAACCTTTTACTCTGAATTTTTTGAACATTTTTGGGTAAGCAGTTTTATGGACCAAGGAATTTAAGTATAACCAACAATAGGCCGCTAGAAATTCACGTTCATTTTTTTATTTTTTTTTGCGCCGGTCTTTTATGTTTTTTTTTTTTTACTTAATACTTGCAATTTATAAAAACTGGCATTGATTTTTTTTAATTTGTTTGCCAACAATCACAGTGTGTAATTACATACCTGTACAGTTTTTATTTTTATTTAAAGAATTATTTTAACTATTTACATACATATGTATGTATATTGGAAAATCTAAAAAACGGGTAACCTTTGTGTTATTTTCACTGTTGTAAACTATATCAAGCTGGTTGCTTTTGGATAAAATTCATTGACGTATACTTAAAGCCTCAAAAAATGTGCATCAATTTGCTGCATAACTTTTGAATTAAAGGAGTTAAATTAAAAAAAAAAATAATAATGAAAACAAGTGAATTTTTTATATAATTTTTAAGAGGGCACAAGTAATTATGTCATAACTTTTGAAGCACGCCATATTCTGCTTTGAAATTTAATGGCCATTTAGCACTTATGTGTACACTTCATATGTAGTAGGTAAGAAAAATGTGCATTAAAAATAACGAAATGGCAAGTAACTCAAAGTCTGTAACTCCACATTTCACAATTTTCAAAATTTTCGTTTTATCGCGTATGGTTTTTGAAGCATTTCATTTTAAGAACCTTTTAAGTATGTATTTTATTCTACAAACAATTACGAATAATTTGATACCTTTGCAAGAGGTGTGCTTTCAGAATAAACCAACTTTTAAAGATAAAATTTTATGCGATCTTGAGCGTAATTTTTATTCCAAAAACATGTTAACTGAAGGCACATTTGGAAAATACGTCGAAACGGTCTTAATCTTTCTATAACTACTAGTCCTTATAATATTACATAAAATGCTATAAAAAATTTTCTCTAGAAGTATGTAAAAACCCTGATTTAGTACTTTTAATTATGCTCCTTCCTGTAGTCAGAATATTTCGAGCGCGGTATCAAATCCAATTTATTCGACAAAGGTGCTGATAGTTGCTCTTACTTAACTGGAGCCTTCTAAATTCAATGACATCCCCAGTCTTGCCCGATTGTCTCCACTTTTGGAGATAGCGGTACTGAAAATTTTGCTTTAATTTGAACTGTTTTATAAATAACTCCCTCAGTTTTGAAGATATTTTACTAAAATTTTGCACACGCTTGTATTTTAATATTAACAATATTATTTAATCTCCTAAAATCATCGAATCGGTAACATCTAGCTCCCACATACAACTGATTGTTCAGATACGTTGTTTTGCGTTATAAATCCTCCAATTAAGCAGGTAAAAATTTATTATAGTCACTTTAACATATAGCACGCATATAATTTATTATTCAGATAAGAAGTTAGAGTTATTGCGCACAAACACATATCTGAGTAATCAGTTGTATTGGAGCTATATGTTAAAGTGAACCCATTTCGATGATTTTAAGAAATAATTAAGGTAATACTAAAAACCGTTATGTGCAAAATTTTAGTAAAATAACTTCAAAACTGAGGGAGTTATTTATAAAATAGTTAAAATTTAATTAAACTCTCAAGTACCGTTATCTCGAAAACCGGAGCCAATATGGTAAAACGGGGTATGCCAATGAATTTAGAACGTCCCAATTAAGAGAGTTCAAATTACAAAATCTTTGCTCAAAATTTATAACTTGAACAGCGTAATTTGAACCCTTACTCTTGTGTTTTCTATTTCATGTTTATTCCTCGTCTAACTTTTGAAGCATTCTATGAAAACGAATTACACTTACATTAATCGATTAACTAAGAGATTACGAATAAAATGGTATATAAAACAAACGTGTGCTCACAAATTTAAAAATTAATATTTTTTTGGAAAGTGTATCTACTTTTTAGATTTTCCCATATAAAAAGTATGCATTAAAGCGTTCGAAAATTAATGCAATAAAGTATACTACGTTTTTGGAAAGAAATTTATAAAGTAAAGATATTTAACTACTTTATGTTTGTTATTTTATGTCCTTATAACAATTATATTCAACAATTTTTATTGAGCTTGCGGACGTTTTTAATGAAAAACTTACTGCGGGAAAGCAACAATAATTTGAAAAAATGGTAGAGGTGATAGCTATTTCGGAAATCACCACATTTCCTCATCAGACTTCTTTCAGTAGGATTCGAACCGACGATCCACTTGATTCAGCCAGTTGCCTACTCACTGTGCTAAGTACGCCTTACGAATTCTTGTTGCTTTTTTCCACCATTTTACTACGAAAAATAAAACGCGGGAACGAAAAGTTTTATTTGTTTTTCAAAGAAAATACTTTAACAAAAATGTACCAAAATGGGGAAAAATTTACCTTTTTACCAACTCAAATTGTTTCCACCACTTTTGGTAATAATTTATCAAAGTGGCAACCCTGATCACAAACATACATAAAATGTGTATATGTATGTATTTCGCTCTCAAACTGTATTTTTTTAATTTAAATCTAAATATAAAAGGCTTCACTTAAAAAACTTTAGCGTAGTATAACTAAAATCGAATTTCAGAAAATCTTCAATATCTCCGCTTGGGTGACAACAAGATTCAATCTATACCTAGCGATGCCTTACGTCCATTACATCGTTTGCGTCACCTAGATTTAAGGAATAACAACATAAGTTTTATACAAGAGGATGCTTTCACCGGTTTTGGAGACTCGCTCGCATTCCTCGATTTCCAGAAGAATGAGTATGTCCTCATTGAATACCTCCACCGTAAAATGATTTAATATTTATTCTTATTCTAGCATAAAAGTATTGCCGAGTATGATTTTCGAAAATCTCAACTCTCTTGAAACGCTCAACATTCAAAATAACAAATTATCACGCATTCCACTGGATATAATGGAGCCAATTACTGATACGTTGCGCATAATCGATATCACAGGTAATTTCATCTTTACTAATATACAATCATACGCTCCCAGACATTTGAATAACACACCCTTATAATCATCAGTATGTACAGTTTTCCTTTTGTTCGTTTAATATCCACTAACTTACTTTATAAAAATATAGCAAATTCTAAGTGTAAAGGGTGTACATTAGGGTGTTCTAAAATAAGTAAAGTCGGAATTTTATTGCTCTCACCCCTAGGGGGTTCTATATCGAAAAAATACCCCAAATTTTTTTTATTTTGAATCAATAACAATACCCAATTGTTTATTTAACCATTTTTTAATACATAGCATAAGAATTCCGACTTTATTTTTCCACATGCATTTTTGGACCACTCTAGTGTGCATACTTACAATGGCGGTCAAAAGTGGATGAATGGAATGGAAGATTTTTTTGGTATTTAAAAAAAAATATGGTTTATTCTTTAACAAAAATCATATCACAAGAAAGGGGATTAAATCACCTTTACAACGATATGAATCTTTTAAAAATCAGTTCATAATTTTCAGAAATATTAAGTTTTTAATTTTTCTAAGATCTGACTTTTGACCCTCTATATATAGAGTCTATAGCATCTGTAATAAAAGTTTGCACAAAAAAAAGTTATATACCGTTTAAATAAGAGAAAAAGGTGAACCACCTCTGTATTTTTACTTTTTTCGCTTTTTACATGCAATAATTAAAAATAATTTTTTACCAAAAGTCCAATTTCGAACTTCGAAGGCCCATAACTCGATTTCGGAGGCTAACTTCGAAAAATGGAGAACTCACTTTTTTACTTATGACTCAATCTCTTAAAAAAAGTTGGTTTGGTCCAATACCCAGCCGAGTGCTGTACGGTATTACACTAAAATTGAATAGGCTATAAACACCTCTGAGAAAAAAGTTTGATATTTTGATGAAAACTTGATGACTTTTTTCAGTGTTCTAAAAAACTTAAAGCTTAGGTTTATATGGTATTTCTTAGGGAATGAATTGAAGAATTTTAAAAATTAATAAATAATAATAAGTGGCAAACAACATCCTTTTGAATTTGGTCCGAAATGATAGATATGTCCAACACTGTATGTATGTATAAATATATATAATCAATGACTTTATAGAATTAAATTCTTGTAAAAATTACATAACATTGCTTTATCGATTTTTTTGTAAAGTTTTTGTTTATGTGTTTAAATCAGGGACGTGAACCGGATGAAAAATTTGGTCGGTTCGGTTTAGCGGTGCGAACCGTTTTTGCACTTTTGGATTGGTTCGACAAAGCGGTTTTTTTAGTCTGTGAACCGGGGTTTTGTTTCGGTTCAACGGTTCGGAAATAAAAAAAATAATGCGCAAGTCTAAGTGTAAAGTGTCAAGTGCAACAACGCGCAAGGTTAAATTTCAAGTGTATGTTAAATGAGATGAGTTGCCTTTACATTTGATATTGCCACATGGTAAACAAACATGGTATGAAATAGAGATGGGCACGGGCCGGGCTTTGGCCCCTGCGTAAGCCCGCGGGTATGGGCCGGAATATTTGCTGTCAGCACGAGCTCGTGCGTGCATGGGAGTTCAGTAAAATTTCATAAAAATAAAAAAAATTTTACGAATAAGCACGAAAAAGCCCGTTGCTAATACTATAAATTTAGATAAGCAAATAAAAATACAAAATAAAAATAGTACATATTTAAAACTCTTTTGATAAGAGAAAAGGAAAAAAAGAAAAATATTTGGAAACCGATAGCAAAAATAAGATACTTAGTAGTTTTGTTTACATATCTGTACATAAAACACCTTCCACTTTTTCTACTTCCCAAAAAATATATTTTAAAAATCTCTGATGTAAAAAATTGATTCGGTTAAGTAAATATACATACATAAACAAAAAATTAAAAATATGTACATACATATGTATACATATAATAAAAATTGGCTTTTTATTTCCGGGCTGGGACGTCTCCCGTCGTGCCGGGCCCCACTAAAATTCTTAACGTGCGGGCTCGTGCGTGTTTTTTAAAGTTGATTTTGCACTCGTGTCGGGCCGGGCCTGAAAATTTAGGCCCGTGCCCATCTCTAGTATGTAATTCCATATTTAACGAAAAGAAACAAAAGCGGGTAAATTTATCTATTGAAAATAGGTTTAAACGAACCTTTAAACCTTTATGAAAAGTGGTTCGGTTTTCGGTTTGGATCAAACATTTGTGGAAAATTTCGATTCGGTTAATGGTTCAGTTAATTAATAGAAAAAGTCGGTTTTCCAGTTCAAAACCGGTTCGGTTCAAAACCGGTTCACGTCCCTGGTTTAAATAATGCTACGATCTTGGTTTTAAACTACGTACACTTCATTATATGTTCATGTTTTATTTAAGAACTTATTTATGTAAGTTAACAAGAAGATTAACTTCAATAATTATGTTCGCTTAAGTACCCGCATCGAGGTACTAGCAAGCTAGTATTGCATACATACATACAAACATACTTAAATAAATAGAGAAATTCAAAAACTTCGGTCTTTTTGCAGATAATCCATTGATATGTTCATGTGAGCTTACATGGTTCCCAAAGCTTTTACAGGACCTGAAGAATCGAGATGACGAGATGGCGCAGAAGAAAAAGCCCGTTTGTCACATGCCTATCGAAAACCGACAATACTACGTACAAGCAATGCCATTGGAAAAGATGCACTGTGGCGGTATAAGCGCCGGCACATCCATCTACAATGGGATGCAGTTACGTGTGCCGCATTTGAGTATGGTCACCAACGCGGCCGTTAGCATATTTGCGTTAATGCATATATTTTAAAAACTCACCGCAACGGCAGTAAACAAATGAGCAATTACTTCGGTATATTGGCTCGCTCTGAATGCCATTTGTAAGCGAATGTGTTCAGCTATCAAATCGAATTCAACTATTTGAAGGAATTATAAAATGGAGAACTGTGAACGGATGCCTTCGGATTGTGGGCAGAAACAAAATATATATGTACATATCTACATATGTCGACACGTACGCGTAACGGTAGAGAGAGAGAGTCATAGATACGCGCCAATATATAACTGTTCAAAATTCAACAAACATACATATCATGAAAGATGCCATTAAATTCTTACACAAACATTTATATATTTAATATGTAGGTATTAAGGTTTTGTGACAATTAAAAAAAAAATCTGAGAGAATTGTATTAAGATTGTTCTATACACATACACATGTGTAAGTATATGTACACTAAAAGATTAGCCTTTTTTTTGAAAGATTTTTTGCTGAGGGTACCTAGTGTAAGAAAATAACTTTGAAACTAAGCAGCTATGTTTGTATGAAGCTTACGTGCAAGTATATTTATTGAAATTATACATCTACTATATGTATTCCTATTCAAATATTTGCTAAAAGGTATTTTCTAAATGTTTGTTAAAACTATTTATTTATACTTTCTTTTTATATACACTATTGATAAATAACGCAAATTCAAAGGGAAGCTACTAATGCAAAATAAATGTCATCGTTGTGAGATACAATCATTTTTGGGTTTGTGTAAATTAAACAAAAAAGAGTGAAGTCAACTGCAAAAATGCAACAATGAAAACAAAAACATTACAAACAAATAGTAAATGCGTTCGAAAATAGTAAACGCTTACTAAAACATTTTATTTTAAATTGTATCCAAAGGACGTGTAAAGCAAAATATGTAGCTGGTTGTTCTGTTACCCAATATTAACGCGTGACAGGAACAGGAATTAAAGCGGGACTTATTTGAATTGGAATGCGGAAGAGGCTACCGCAGGCTAGGTAGAGGAATAGAATGTGAGTTGCAGCTTATCTGTCTTAGACATTCTTTAATCGATTGCAAAAAGGGAAAGTATTACCGAACTCCAAATATAGACACACCCCCACGAAAGTCACAAGAACTGATTATGGAATAAGTAGTTTGTACTCGTAAATAATGTGAGCAAACAAAATTTTTTTTAACCGTATTATGATTACTATGTGTACAAATTTGGCTAGTTAAAATATGAAGCTTTTGATTGATCAAGACACACATACATATTTACATATGGACAGATTCAATGAGAGCAATGCTAAATCCCCAATAATTTCAGATGGGATGAATAGTTAACTACGTACTTGAAAACTACTTTTTCAGTGAAAGTTAACCTGTGGTGAATTTTTAAGCTACACTTAAAAGAGATTACACATGATACAAAAAGTGCGCAATATGACTCATGACAGATAACTTCTACCTTTATTTGACTAGTTTACTTCACTACGACAAACATTTACATTTTACATAACTCCAAACAGATCAGTTTCATTTTGTTGTGCTTCCCGAGCAAAGGTAGAGGACAGAACTACTTAAACAGATGAAGCATATTATTGAACAAATGCTTGGTTGAATTTATTTCTCCCGAAAGCTTAAACAACAATACCTAAAAATGTTAATATTCGACTCGTCGCATTAACTAATATTAGGAGAGTCCATTGCAGTAGCTTCGCATTATATCGCACATATCACGCTAAGCTATAGTGTTTAATCGGGCAAACCGATAGACCTAAATACGTACATACATATATAACACATACATATGAACATGTGCCAGTCATGTGCAAGGTAGAGATTAAAGGCAGACACAAATTTTTATAAAAACTTTCCAGTTAAATGCGTTTAATTAGGATAAAAAAATTTTGTTGACAATTTGAGATTATGTAAATGCATACATACATATGTACGTATATACAAACATATGTATACAAACGAATATTAGAGTATCTAAATCAATCAAATCGAAGGTAATGAGTAACAGCATAGAATCTTTGAAAAATGAAAATATGCAAATATTTTCAAAATGGGTCAGTAATCAAAGGTTGTATGTTTATACTCAGAAACTGAATTTTTACACAAACCAATTAAAGTAAATGTATATTAGCGAAAATTGTGGTCTTTGAAATATTTATTTTGAGTATAGTATTTATAACACACAGCAATTTTTATATGTATACATGTTTATTTATTCTATTTTAAATGTTTACAAAATTAGTTTCTCTTTAAACCAACGAGCAGCTTTATCAAAGGGTCAGATTGTGGCGGCACTTGGTTTAAAAGAGGTCAGTGAAATGTCGTTCCTTTTCCGTTCCTTTATATAGAGAATAAGTTTTTAAAATAGGGATATTTATAGCAAATATTTGTATTAAGTTTAACGGAAATAAAGAACAGCCAGGTTAGTCAAAAAACAACAATATTGATCGTTTTATTCAACCTCTTTATATTGATATACAAATTAATTCTTAATTAGGCGCATAAAGAAAATAACACAATTATTCGCATGGGGTCTCGAGTGCCAACAAAAAATTGTTGGAAAACGGGTGTAAGAATTACACAAAACGAATTGTGTATTATTATAGTAAACTCTTTATTATCTTTAGCTCTACCCTGGATTTGTATTGTGCTTTTATAGAATGTTTGTGGTATTCATCGTCTAACAGACAAAGCATATAATGAATCCGATCTCGCCGTATACTTGTTAAGTATTACTTATGCAATATTAAAAGCACAATTTTGAGTTACATACATTGGTCGTCCAGTATAACGAATGTCTATATAACGAACGCTCCATATAACGAATGCGTTTTTGAAATCTATTGATTACTCTAAATAACGAACGGTTGAAAAAAGGAGTATTCTACATAACGAACGGTTGTTTTCTTTGCGTGCTTGAATGAGATGATTTTGCATAATTATTGCGTGGGTGGAATAACGACTAGTTCAAAAGAAAAACTTTACATGATTTGGCATGATTTTTTATTTACTTTTGCGTACGTGCAATTACCATCGTTTCAAAAGAATATCTTCTTACAAGTGATCGCGTTTATTGAACTGGAAAAACGCCTTCGTCGCGTAATTGTCATTAGGTGAAACATTTTAAATTATTGAGCACTTTATAAACAAAAAATCATTAAGGGAGATTGGAATGAAATTTGGAATTCCGAAGTCAAGTGTATGCATCCTTATAAAGTCTCGCGAGAAAATCCCGAAGTGTTTGAAAACTGCTAACGGCGCACAGTGGGGCAAAAAAGGTTGCTGTGGACAAATGAATTTTGAGTGCCCAAATATGAACCGATTTCAAGTTTTTTTTTTTAATAATAGATGGTTAAATTTCGCGTCGATCTATCCGTGGCGATTTTTTAAAAAAGTTCTGGTATTTTATTTATTTATGTTGAAAAATGAAAGAAAAACAATTCACGTTTGAATGCTTCCACTTTTTGGGCAAATGCTTGAAATTAATTTCAAATGTCTGCTATTATTTAAATAAATGTTCATAAATATTTTTCCATAAGATACATTTAATTAAAAAAATGTATTTAAGCCGTTTTTTCGCTTTTTTCTAATCGAAAAACTCGAGAACAGCTGTACAGATATTATTGAAATTTTGGACATCGACTCTAGACCCTCAAAGGATGATAATAGAAGAAAAATAATTTCGATATATCAAAGGGGCGTGGCACCTCCCATACAAACTGAAGTTTTCACACAACATATCTCTGGAAGTATTCATCGTAGAGTGCTGCAATTTAGTACAGAGATATATAATATCAACGCCAAACTCATGGAAAAAATTGGAGTTATTGAAAAAGAGGACGTGGCACCTCCCATACAAAATGAATTTCTCACACCACATACACATTCTAATCTATCTCAAATCAGTGCTGTGATTGATGATTGAAATTGACGGTATTGAATATGAAGATAATAATAATGACCCCAAAACTGTAAAAGGTAAAGCCTACTTATGCAAAGGTTTAATAAATCCATCAAACGCTCTGAACAAAATGATATTGAACTCTCCAGAATATTTGTTTTAAGAAGTTTGCAGGAAAAAGCTGTTAATTTCAGCGTTATACGAGCGAAGAAGCGATCACTAATCGCTGTTTTTTTTGTTTCTAATAAGAATTAAGCATCTACATATGTATTCATACATTTTGTTTTACAAATTGCTTTATATTTTTGTAGAGCAGGCATTCTATGATGCACAACTCAAAATTTGGCATTTTTGAAATTATGCGCTAAAAATTTACACAGAGCTTTTATTTACCTTTCAGCAAAAGATGGAGCAACTTTTTGTTATAATTTGTTAAAAAAAACCTAAGGTAAAGTCGCCCTTGCCCATATGATGTGAGCAGCTTTCCCAAAGTGGGTGCCGCGGCACCCTGGGGAACCCCTGTGCTACGAAATAGTTCTTCGCATTTTCTGACGAACGTATTATTTTGAGTTGTGACTCTTTTGAAGACGGTGTACGATCTGTAATGTAGAGTCGGATTTTATTAAATTCTCATAATAAAATTTTGGTTCGATATAGCGTATGACCCCAGACATGATATCATTCGTTATACTGGACGGCCAGTTTATTTATGTATATACCTTTTATGAAAATAAAGTAAACAAAAATACTTATTTTTTCTCAGAAATTGTTGTGGCCGACCTTATATCCGAGTGGAGGGATATGATTGATGGTACCCGGGTTCGATTCCTGGTCTAAGCAAAATCCAAGAAGTCTGAAAATAACTAGATCCAGGAAGCTCATGCACTAAAAAATCGAAAATATGCGCATATGAAAAATTTTTTCCTAATATCTTATTACATTAAACGAGCAATTCTTGCATATAAATACATATAGGGTTCTCGGAAACGCCTCTAACGATTTTGATGAAATTTTGTACACAGATAATGTTTTGGATTTTAAGGTTATCTGAATAGGTAAGAATCGTGTAAGGTTGCCACCTATTCGAAATTAGTTAAAACATTAAAACATCATAATATTTATTAATAATATTATTCAAAAATATTTTTAATAGGGTTGCCACCTATTTTGAATCGTATTTATTTAATTTTTTGTTTTGAAATAAGGTAAAATAGTACTATTCATGGGTACCAAGAGAAGGTTTTTAAACAATGCTTGCCCTATATATAAAATGTTATCTCTTAGGATAATAGTGTAAGGTTGCCACTTACTTTCGATGCTACACAATTTATCTAAAACATCGCAATATGAATATCAAATGAAAGGTATTGTTGAGAACTTTGGTCAGAAGATATTTTCCATCAGAAATTTTGTGATCCAAATCAATTTAAAATATATTAAACTACTAGCTTTTACCCGCGGGTTTCACCCCACGTTTTAATGTAAATATGAAATATAATTTAATGGTGTTATATTTTACTTCTGTGCCCATATTGTTATAGCTCTATATTTTTTAAGCGAGTTAAGGTATTGAGGCTGTTTAAAACTATGAAATTATTAAATCTCGTCTGCACGATAGGTATACGAAAGACGTCACTCCCTCTAAGTTTACCTTCAAATGGTTCCAGGGATACGCCGCGTGAACGTGTAACTTTCTGAGAGGTGCCACGGCGTGTTCTAATATTTCCAACTCAAATTTAGTAACTTGGCCTTGATAAAATACCACTTTTCAGTACTGTGGCTAAATGCCTCAAGAGGTATGTATGCATCATGAGAGCTTTAGATTATATGGGCGAAGCCGTCTCTCCTTTTTCCATTTGAATTTTCAATGAAATTTTTTGTCAGTACGGCACTTATAAAATAAATCACCATAACAAATTTAAAATACTTCCAGAGATTATCTATCCTTCCAGAGATATGTATTAAGAAAGTTTTAGTATGTATGTGAGGCGACATGCCTCTTTTTTAAAAACTCACATTTTTTCCATGAGCAATTGATAACTTTTGTATACACAACTCCATACCAAGTTCCAGTATCCTTCCACAAACACTTTCAGGGATATGTGGCAAGAAAAAGTCAATTTATACGGGAATCAGTTCAATCATTTCCACGCTTTGATATATTTAAACATTTTAACACCTGGAAACTCTTAAAAGAGTAGCCTATTTTCCAATGTAGGTCTAAGCTATCTGTGTGCAAAATTTCATGCAAATCCGTGCAGTCGTTTCCGCGTATTAATTTAATTCAACTGCTTTAAAAGGTGGCAGCTCTTAAGAAAAGTAGCCTATTTTACAATCTAAGTCATAAGCTACCTGTGTACAAATTTTCATGCAAATCCGTTCAGTCGGTTCCGCATATTAATATAATTAAACTTTTTTAGCAGGTGGTAACTCTTAAAAAAAGTAGCCTATTTACCAATCTAGAACATAAGCTATCTGTGTGCAAAACTTCATGCAAATCAGTTCAGTCATTTCCGCGTATTAAATTAATTATCTTTTTTAACAGGTGGCAACTCTTGAAAAAAGCAGCCTATTATCCAATCTTAGCCGTAAGCTATCTGTGTACAAAATTTCATGCGAATCCGTTTAGTCGTTTCCGCGTGATGGTTTCTCAAACATCCAAACATACAAACTTTCACATTTATAATATTAGTAGGATAAACAGCTCTCTGATTTTGTTCTCAGAGATCGTAGCAACAGAGTATTGGGATTTTCTTTCGTAAGTAAAACCAGCCTTTCGAGCTTGTGTTTAGTATTGACGACGTTAAAACTACATGAAATTAATAAGATTTGTTTAAACGAACGAAAGCAAAATTCTGTTCAACAAAAAGTTCGAAACTCAACGACTTCGACAAGCTCTCATAGCTCAAAATACAAATTTCACTTTCGATCTTCGATAATAAGGGCCATTACAACAATTTTAAACAAATACGCGTTTCATAATTTAAAATCATTTTGATGTATAAAAATCTATATTTTCCCTAATAACAGCTAATTTTTCGATTACTGTGATTGTAATCATGAATTGCATGATTGCGGTTACTTTAGTTGTAATCCTAAAAATTTAACGATTACGACCACTGTAAGCTTAATCCTAAAGTAATCGCAGTCCTAAAAATTTTAACCTTAATCCTAATTTTCATGATAACAATTACGGTAATTGTAATCTGTTTTTGTTATTTTATGGCCTTATAACAATTATTTCAACAATTTTTATTGAGCTTGAGGTCGACAAGCTTAATAAAAATTGTTGAAGGTAACACTGTGAGACAAATGGTAGGGGTCAGTGATCGGGAAGGGTTCAAACTACCGGGGAAAGTTATATCGGTAAAAAAGAAGTTATACGTGTCCCAGCGTTTGGCTGGGTCACGTCTAGGAATCGAGATATATATATAACTATCATATAGGGGAAATTGTCACCTTTGGTGGTCTTTTTTTGACATAACTCGAGAACCACTAGTCCGATTTTGCTCAAACAAATTTAAAAAAAATTAAAAATTACAATTCCTTTAATCTGTTCATATAATCAACAGATTTAAAAAAATTTAATATTTTAGCAAAAAATATTTTTTTTCTTCATACATTTATTTTTACCGGCAAAACTGTTGATTATATAGATAAACATTATATGAACAGATTAAAGGAATTGTAATTTTTAATTTTTTTAAATTTGTTTGAGCAAAATCGGACTAGTGGTTCTCGAGTTATGTCAAAAAAAGACCACCAAAGGTGACAATTTTCCCTATTGATAGTTATATATATATCTCGATTCCTAGACGTGACCCAGCGAAACGCCGGGACACGTATAACTTGTTTTTGACCGATATAACATTTCCCGTTGGTTTCATCCCATCCCGATTTTGACTGTCGCATAGTGTAATTGTAATCTTAAAATTTTTAGGGCCACAATTATTATAATCGTTATCATAAAAAGTACGATTACGATTACCGTATTCGTAATCGTTACATTTTAAGGATTACAATTAAAGTATTCTCGATCACGCTTGTTATAATCACAATTACAGTAATCGTAATGCAGAAAATTTTCGGGATAACAATTACAGTAATCGTAATCCTTAGTAATCAAAACGTAATCGTAATCATAAAGTGCCCAGCTCTGTTATAGGTTATGTGCTCGAAACCGCGTTATCGTCTGAAAACCCTTGTGTAATCTCGCACGTTGGCTCAATATTCAAATGCATTATCCAACGATCGATAAATTCAAATATTTATAAAAAGGTATTTGGTCATTTTGTGTTAAATAAAAAAAGATAAATGCGAAGGATCGAATGGTATTCCGCCTTTACACCAAAAGTAAAACAATTAGTTTATGAACAGGGGAGTACAGGCACCAAAGGTGTCCATTCGGCAGTTTGTTGCCTCCGAAATTTCTTTTTGCTCACAAGCCTAACTCAATACTTACGTGGTTATTGCACTTAACTGAGAGATGTGCAGCTTTTGAAAGCACAACATTCATGTTGTTTATATCCGAAAATCTAATTTTAAAAACTTTAAATAAATTCTATATTTTTTTGAATAACAAATGAAAATATTATTTATTAAAATATGAAACCTCATTAATTCGCTTTGAAGTAAAGTGTTTTGGGAACCAGGAAACCGTTAAAGGGACTTGCAATCGGCACTGTATAGGCGCCCATATTTGGAAATGCTATTAGGTCTCCACATGATAGATTTGGCAAATAAGCATCGTCGGTAATCTAAATTGCAATAGTTAAAAAATTTTGAATACAATTTAACAATATTATTTTTACAACTGCTGCTCACCTTGTCTAATGCATCGCAGGAGGGGCCCCATATCAACGTTTTGAACTTTTGTAAATTATCATTTTCCTCCTACAAATGCGTATAAAATTAATAAATCTAATACCAAATATGTATTTATAATAAAAAGCTTCACATGTATGTTACCAAGAAGTGTTCGGCCGTTACTTTCTGATGATCATATAAGATGCAATTAAAAGATCCATACACTCCGTCATTTATGTAGTACATTCTCAAATCAGCTTTCTTTTCAGAGCGAACATCTCGCTTAGCATGAATTTTACAAACTAGTGTATATGCTGAGGCTACGAAGAAACGCCCAGGCTCGGAAATTATTTCAACATTTTCGTCTGGGAAATACTTCTCCAAAGATGCGTTGACAATCTCAGCTATCTAAAAGTAATTACACACTTTTGTATTTTCATTGTTTGTATAAATAAATCATGTAAAAAAAAGTGAACTTAAGATCAGGCTCTCACCCCCTAGTATTGTTCTATATGGAAAAAATACACGTTTGTTATTTCGTAATCAAAAAAAAAATATATATAGGTCACTTAATGCGATCATAGTTTTCGCATGTATTTTGTATGGAAAAAAATGTTTTCGGAAAAGCGATATAGAGTTCTTAAAAATCAATATTCTTCGATCGGAAAACTCTGTTTCTCTTTAGAAGACTTCCAATAATAATGCCTAATTTTTTATTTTACCCTTTCTTAATTTTACTGAATTTTAATGGGTCCTCCCATCCGAGTCGGAAAACTATGTCTCCCTTCAGGAGACTTCCAATATTAATACCTAATTACCTATTTATTTTAACATTTCTTAATATTACCGTTTTTTAATGGGTCCTCCCTTTGCATTTTTTTGTGGTATTAGGGGACTTATAAACAATAGCCAGTAATAAAAAATGGTTTAGAAAAACTATTGGGTATTATTATTAAAAGTCTCCTGAAGAGAAACGGCGTTTTCCAATTGAAAAGTAGTAATTTTCAAGAATTATATACCATTTCTACGAAAAATAGTTTTTTCCATATAAAATAAATAACTTTGAGCGCTTTGAGCGACCTCTAAATATTTTTTGATTTCAAAATAATAAAATAGGGGTATAAGTTTTTTCGGTATTGAACAATCCTGGGAGGTGAGAGCGTTAAAATTCCGACTTAACTTTTTTTGAATCACCCTAATGTACATACACACATAGTGTTCGTTACCCTTTATACTTTTTAACCTAAATAACGTAAATACTTAGATTTATTCATGTAGAAATTATCCAGTAACTTGCCAGCAACTTTCCAGTAACTTAACAAGTAACAAGTTAACTAAAAACAAATATTTTTAAGGCAAGCTTTCTAAAATGAACGAAATATAACCATAAATGCTGGTTAACCAAATATATCGACCCCTACGCCACCTATCGGCAAAAATTTTAGTAGGGTTATTCCTTTTCATGTAATTCATATATGTACGATCCAAATATGAACCAAATCGGACTATAAATATGTGATTTTCAAATGTCTCGACTCCTGCGCCACCAATCAGATTAATTCATCTTTCGTATTTCATTGTCATCGGGTAACATACATAAAGAGCAAGTTAAATAAAAGCTTGTAATAATAAAATATCGGAAAAGTACATGAACGCAAAACCAGCGGCAGTTTGCAAGTTTCATAGCCGGCTATTTAATTTGCTGTTTAATCGCACCAAATTCCTAATAAAACAGTATTGCATAAGTATCTTTTTATATATGTATATAAATAGGTTTATTTTAGGAGTGTACTCGTACTGAAAGTAAAGTTTTAGAAAACTTTCAAAGGTGTTGCGTTCTCGTATCCAAAATACTTGCTAAGTAGGAGAGAGCGAAATGTGATTGAAGGCTGCAGTTTACTTACAAAAATTTGCTAGTAAGGAAATCAACATACATACATGTATGTATACACATTAGGGTGTATTTAAGACAAGTCGCCTAACTTCGACAATTTTTATGCGATTACAATAAATGAGTTATCAGTTTATTTAAAAATACATTTAATTTTGGATAGTGCTACATACGTTGAAATTGTGGAAATTATCGATGTTCAAAATTAAAAAAATTAAGAGATATATGTTTTTTTTTTAATTTACCCGATAAAAAATCCCAACAAGCCAAGTCCAACAATATATTATTATATAGCATTTTAAAGGCCTATATATTCTCTTCTCAGATCATATGCGGTCTTTGATATCGAATCTAAAAGTCATTCAAAAACTCATAAATCTACAAAATCGTATTTTCTGACCTAAATCGACAGGCCGCGACCTCTAAGTGACCTTTAAATAATCTATAAAAATAGGCAATAATATTTCTCATAAAAACGAATAAAATTAGGGGGTTGGGTCTTGAAATATAAATTTAATATAAATATAAAATAAAAAAATATTTTCCATGGGCACCCTAATATACATTCATACATACAGGCCCGGCCGAAAGGGGCGGTTTTGGGGGTTCAACCCCACCCCGACCCTATTGGAGGGAATACATATACATAAAAATTTGTCATCATTTGGTTTAATATAATAATGGTAAAAAATATTTTAAAATCTCAAAAATTTTTATTGAGTTTAAGGCCGTTTCTAATGGTTCATATCCCAGTGACCGCGGTGAAGAAGTCTGTTGCGGAGATGTCGTGATAGTAGATGCAAATTCTACCTATGCACATTAGGTCAAATGATTCATTTGGCTGTGCGAAATTCCAATTTCGTAAGGGCAGTTTTACATTATTTTTTGTTGCCATTCTGTAGGGAATACTCCAAAATAACAGAAACTTGACTTAGTTTTTATAAAATAAAAACACCGTTAGAAAGCAATAAATCAAAGTTACACTTTCAAAACGTTATTTTAAATGAAAAACAAAACTATAAGTGACAACTTAAGTACCCATTTAAAAAGGTGACTTTTTAGCATTTGTTTGCTTGTTTTAGCATGTATATACATATGTAGTAGCGAGTCCGTATTAAGCTTTTGTCTTTTTGACAATTATTTTGTACGTAGCCTTGAACTTGAGAATTGATATTTTGCTATCCTCATATTACGGTACATTAAGACTTAATATTCGCCTATTTAAGACTGCATTGCTTGATATTATGGACATTCGCAAGGGTACAAGTGTGCAGAACAACTTGTTCGATAATAAAGTTTAAGCAAAAAGTAAAAGGTCGGCTTTTCATTTTTTCTACAATCCGCTTATTCAAATACATAACATGTACATACAACTTGTATGATAAAAGTACCTTACCCATTTCGTAATTTAAATCAAATATTTACCAGTTAATTATATTATTTAATTGTACAAGTTTCCCTGCTGTAGCGAAAAATTTAGTCAAATCCTTTTCAAGGACTTTGCCATCCTTTGCTACCAAAATGCGTTTACCATAATTCATACTGCACGACGAAGTCAGCACACAGTGGTTCAAAATTTGAATTTAATGTTCATAATTCACCGGAGCCTTTATTTCTTAGCCAATTTTTTACTAAAAACAAAAAGAATATTTATTTTGGTGAACATTTTTTATAACATTTCAAACCTTTTTTTTTTTTTTGTAATTTTTTTGTTTTGGGAGAACCATACAATTGTTTTCAACTAGTTTTTAGTATGTAACATTTATTAACTGGAACAGGAGAATAAATTTCCTTCAAAATTGGTAATTTTTCTGCATTTTATACAAAAAAAATTTAATATAATCAAATACAAATTCAGAAATCAGGCTGGCAAATATTTTAAGCTTTCATAAAAAATAAAATAAAAATTTATCAAATTAAGTGAAAAATTAAAGCTCAAGTGAATTACGAATACTAAATACCAGTTTTGAACTACTGTGCAGCAGAGAGTTTACCTTCTTTTAGTGTTACCTTCTTTTGACTCTTGTCAAAATGTTATGTATTTTTTATTTGTATTTTAAATACTTGTATTTCAAATACTTAATATCTCTGGCTATCCGAAGCAATATATTACTTAAATATATTCATTTTTATACATTAGTTTCAGCTAACCATGGAAGAGGGGATATATTAAAAAAATATGGCTTCGTTTGTTAGTATTGTGTACGCTAAATACTGTAACGAGTGTCCACTTGGGATTAGGACTCCATACAATGACATCCAATTTCTGCGCCTTTTAAGATTTTTCCATATATTATATTGGAAAAGCTTTTTTCATACATACATATTCCAACTGAACGTTTGTATGCATTTATAAGGAACTTTATGAAAAACATTTAAAAACAAAAGTTGTGAACGACTGTGTTGAACGGGGCATTCCTTCGATTCAAAAATATAACCAAACGATTTCCAAGGATGAAGAGCAAAATCATTATATTCTTCATTTTCAGGAACATCAAAAGTGTCACTCATTAAGTAGAAATTAATTTTTGTACATTCATATCAACACACTCGTATGTATGCAAAATTAAAATATCTAAATGAAGTCTGTTTTAATACAAAAAAAATATTGTTTTGCGAATAATAGCCTTGTTGCGTCATGATTTGTTACACTCAGAAAAGATTCAGCCAAATATATTTCTCTCAATACATGATTTTGTAACTAGCACCAATAACCAAATCATGTGTTGAGAAAAATATATTTAGTTGACGTAACTAAACTATTTTGTCTGTGTAGGTTTAAATTTCCTGGATTACATAACAATGCATGTGCATGTGGATACTTACAGTTGCAAATTTATCATCATCAGCTCCCGGAAATCCACCACCAATATCTAATATTTTCATATTGTATCCAATCATTTCACCAAATTTAAATAAATTCTTAGCAATAGAAATGGCGCGATTATATGCCGGAAAATCGTTGCAGCCGGAACCTACGTGGAAACTTATTCCTGTTACCTGCAAAAGATAGGCCATTTGTTTTAAAATTAAATATGTTTTCGTTATTACATACACACATTTGTATTTTAGTGGATGACTTACACTAAGACTTAAACTTTTAGCCAAGAGCATTAAAGACGCAGCATCAGCCTCAGCATTACATCCGAATTTATCTCCAAGCGGGCATTGGGCATCTTTAGCTTCACACAGAAATCGTATGACCAAACTTGAATTAAGAAAAAATACGGTTAGTACAATGGCAAGTGTTTGGAGGCGAAATTTGTTGGCGATTTTAGTTCGGATTATGGGTAAAATCGTTTTCAAATTTTACATACTGCTTATGCACCGAGAAAAGAGTTTAGTTACGTAAATTAGATATGTTTCTTTTAGGGCCAAACTCACAGTGCGTAGTAAACTCAGAATCGGCAGATAACTACAGATTTTCAGGGCACTGTGAATTTGGCCCTTAGTATTTAAAAAAAAATGATTGAAAACACAAGTTACCAAACTCCACGTCAAACAGTGCGTACGTGTAAATTAATTTTCCCTGAAGACGATTAAGGCCAGTATGCAGCTCTCAAGAAAAGCAAAAACTCCATATAAAATGACGCACAAGAAATGGCTAAGAAATTTTTTTGAGTCAAATTTCCTTACGGCTGTTGGCAGTTCTTAAGAAATTTGTTACGTATTCTAATACATACGGTTTTCTAAAGTTCTTTGAGAAAAAAGGGCACAAGGCAACCCATATTTAGAACATAAATATATGCCCGTTCCATTATTTCTTGAGGAAAGAGTGAAGCAACAGGCTGTGAAGTATCAGATGTCAAAATTCCTTGGACACACACTCGAAATAATGGCAATTTTTTTGTTGACCGTTTTCTTGAGAGCTGCGTACTGGCCATTACCGAAGCGTACTCGAAATGTATCGGAAAGAAAGCACTAAAAACCCAGCGTTTCCGTTTTATAATTTTCGAGCGGAGTAAAAGGAAAAGTGGAGTGTTTTTCGGTTTTTCATAATGTCGAAGTAAAAACGTGGACCAAAGTATGTAAGTAAGACTCATTTGTGTTATAAACATACACTTTCCTGCGTACATATATTTTTAGAAATTAACCAAAACTTTGTTGTTGTTAAACTCCTTAATTTTGTGGGTAGTAGTAAGCAGTGCGTGCTCCCACTCCGCAAGCCCTGGTCAAAACAACATCAAAAAAAATTTAGAAAAAAGGCTCTTTCTTAACAGCGGTCGCCCCTCGGCAGGCAATGGCAAACCTCCGAGTGTATTTCTGCCATGAAAAACAGCTTCTCATAAAAATACAATCGTCGTGCGGAGTCGGTGTAAAATTGTAGGTCCCTCCCCTTTGTGTGAAAACATCAAGGCGCACGCCACAAATCGGAGGAGAAGCTCGGCCAAACACTAAAATATGTGTAAACGCCGGATGTCCGGTAGACTTCTGCCCTTTATAAATTTAACAATATTGTTTTATTCAGCCTATCATGAATTTTACGTACGTATGCTCAAAATTGAAATTGAAATACCGTTCACCCGAAATTCAGCCTCATAGCCTAATAACTTCGAAATTACTTAAGTTTTTCTGATTTACTTAGTCTATTTATGGGTATTTATAACTAACGCTGTTGGTTTTAAAGTAAAAATTTAATTCTAAATTAATTAATTTATGGCTTTTCATGCATATTGCTAAAAATCATAAAATATATACATATGTAGTTCTCGGAATCTCATGCACTAAAAAATCGAGAATATTTATTTATTTATTTATTATTAATCTAGAAAATAAATCATTTCACACAGACTATTTGGCAAAAAATAAAATATAAATTAATAACTAATTTAGCATACTACTTAAAAATTATTTGAAATTAGATTTGGTAGCAGAAAAATCGATAGCAGAAGAGTTTGAGGGCGTTAAGTTGAGTTAATCTCGTTTAGAGCTCTGCGAATAGGAGCGTTATTCGTATAATATGCGCATATCAGGGTTGGGCTCGCTGCACTAAATTTTTAATGCACTAAGCATTTCATTACCGCTATTCCTGCAGTGGTAGTGAAATTTGAACTGCATTAGCACTAAGGGCATAGTGGCAGTGAAAAGAATTTGTCACTACCACTAACCATACATTTTCACTAACACTGAGCACCTAGAAATTGAATGCACCACCACTAGCCATATGGTGGTAGTGAAATTTGAAATGCACTACCACTAACCATATAGTGGTAGTGAAATTTGAAATCACGACCACGAACCATATAGTGGTAGTGAAATTTTAAATGCACTACCACTAAAGCCCTAGTGAAAATTTCGATTTAGTGCAGTGTGCCCAACCCTGGCGCATATAATGTGCACTCAAAGTTCAAAAATATGCGCTATAAAAAGAAAAATATGAAATTAAAAATATTTTTTAATATTTTATTGTCGGCACAAAAATAGTTTGATGAATCGCACTTATGGCTATTTTTATGAACGTAATACCCAAAATTGTGCTTAGTGGAAATTCATCATTAACTTTATTAAGGAAATGCTTAAATTTTTTAATTTGTATGGTTTTTGATCACAAATGACGAAAAAATGTAGGTATAATACAGTGGAGCTTACATATATACATATGTAGATTCCTTTATAATACGGACGCTTTTTAGTTTCTTTTTTGTTTTCGCTAACTCTATATTTACCCTCTTTAGAAAAAATTTGCTGCAAAACTGCATACGCACTCAAATTTTTTCCAAAAGGAGTAATTCAGGAGTGAAAAACTTTTATGAAAATTTCCATAAAGTTTGGAATTTAAATTTTTGGAGTTTTTGTATTAACCATAATTTTTTATATGAAGAGTTATTTCCAAGAGGCTTCCCTGAGGAGCCCTTTAATCAGATTAGAAAGAGAGGCCGGTCATTGAATTTTTTGGTCTTTGCTCTCTCAAGTTAGAAAAAAGGCTTGACACTGCGCCTCATTATATTCTTGTACCAGCCTACAATTAAAATTTCTTCAAAATTTTATAGATTTTCTGACGTAAACCGTAGATCAATATGCATCAATTTAAAAGCGGCATCTCTACTGTGAAGTATCAGATGTAAAAATTACAAGAATACTACTCTTCACGCACACGAATTAATGGGATTTTTTTCTTTAGCTTCTGCTCAGGGAGCGAAGAACAAAAAGAAAATGCAAAACTAGAATGGACATCCACCTTGCCGTCGGTAATGCAGTCACCGTATTAATTAAAATAAGTTCTTATTCAATTTTAATTGGATTCCTATCTGAATTAGTATCGTGATTGCATTACCGATGAAAAGGTATATGTCTATGCTAGTTTTGTACTTTCTCTGTATTCTACGCTCTCTGAGTTGGCATCAGAGCTGGGTAGATGCAATTACATTACAATTACAGTTACATTCCTCAGTAATTGTAATAAGGAATCAATTCCTTCAGTTCACAGCAAAGGAATTGATTACTTTCTCCACTCCTTGAAGTAATTTCAAATGGAATTGCTTTTTTTTAAATTCCATTACAAGGAATTTCATATTGTAATTGGAATAAATTACGTGCTAGTGATGTTTTTTTCAATTCCTTTGCTAACTGCCTTGAATAAATAATTTATACCTAAGTAGCATTACTAATTGGACTTTAGGAAAGCTGAATAACTTAACTGTAACTGTTCAGTTTATAGGGTAACCGTAAAATTTTCCAGATCCTATCGCGAACGCGCTTCGCCGCAGATGAGACCCATGAGCCAAAAATACAAGATCACCTAATCAAAGAAGCAAGAAAAAAGTATATATCTGAGCGTTTTTTGACATCTGCCTAAGAATGAAAACAAACAAAGAAAACGAAAAAGGTGCAGTGATTGAGTGCGATTAAATTGGTATTTATTATAAAATATACACAGTGAAACTTGATGACAATTAGCAAAAAAAGTTCATAAAATATGGTTTTCATGATTGAAAGTATTTTACAGTCGCATATCATTACCACGGGTCGATTTTTCAATGCCAACGTTCTGGCCACAAACGTGCACCCACTTTCCGCATAGTTACGCCTTTTGGCAAACCAAAAATACGCACAAACTTGTTCCGATCACACAGCATTTCATTTTATATCATAAATATGAAATAAACCAAAATTTATAATTAAAATCGCTGCAGAAAACACATTCAATCGCTAGAAAATCACTACGAAGGGGTAGAAGACGGTGTAAACAAAACCGAAAAACGTCAAAAACGCTACGAAAACTTTTTTCTGAAAATCGATTACAAATACAACGATGGCTGATTAAGTGATCTGTAGTCGGTGGTTCATGGATGAAACCCGTAAGTTTCGAAGCAGGTATAACCCGCCTGAATACTTTCATGCTCGCCTTTCGGTAAAGAACAGTCCGGACTGTTGCTGCCTTGGGCACTGCTGTTCTCTTGGATTAATCCCTGCGTATCTATAAAAATGCGCTGACTTAATTCTGTACATTATGGCACCCTAAATGCTACCCAAAATGGCGTGCCTTCTGGGGCCTGGTATTCTGCGTTACAAATGAGGATAGAGTCCGCTTGAATTACGAGCCCTGTCGGACGGTCGTTAAAATTACACAAAAACGCCGAGACACGTAAAATTAATTTTGGGTAGTAGGTTACGAATCTGTATACGAATTTTATACCCGAGCGCAGGATGAGAAGAGAAATTGATTAAGCGGTGACTATCTGTCCGTCCGTCCGGCTGTGCACACGATAACTCGAGTAAAAATTGAGATATCTTAACGAAACTTGGTACGTGCACTTCTTTCGGGCGTAGGACGGATGGAATTGAAAATGGGAAAAATCGGACAATAACCTCGCCTACCTCCCATATAACGGTAATTTTCAGAAATACGAAAACTGCCATATTTTAGTAACTACTGAAGATTATTCACTCAAAATTGATATTTGCAATATTATTTAGACTAGAAATAAGAATATTACAAATTTTTGTAAAATGGGCGTAGCTACGCCGACTTACATGGTTACATGTGTATATCTTGGTAAGCGCTGCACCAATTTCTTTCAAACTGGGCACAATTGTTAGCCTTGCTACAGCATACCAAATGGCCGAAAATTAAAAAAAACGGACAATAACCACGCCCACATCTCATATAATTTAGAGAAATACGAAATCTTCGATAAATCATTAAATATTAAAGCTAATTTATTCAAAATTGATGTTTGCAACTATTCTTTACCAAGAAATACGTTTATGATAAAATTTTGGAAAATGGGCATGGCACCGCCCAATTATGATCACATATATGCATCTCGATAACCGTTCTTCCAATTTGTACCAAACTCAGTATGGTTAATGTGCTTGCCACGTAAAAGCGAAACGTTGAAAATTATTGAAATCAGACTTTAATTACGGCCGCTTTTCATATAACGGTAAATTTAGGAAATGCTTGAAACTTCCATATTTCGAAATTTAAGGACGCAAATTTACTCAAAATTAATACACCCCGGCTTACCATATAGCGGTACTTGCGCTTGTTATATATACATACTCTTTATACATAGATATAGATAGAAGATGGCCAATGTGTGCTTTCGAATTTAATATTTGACCACAATAAAAATTCCACATTTTACATTCGTGAGTGAACTTTCAGTTTCTCGATTACTTTTACGCGGCCCTTGAATAATTAAAAATTAAAAGTACTATTTCAATTTCAGGTAACGGAATTGACAAAAAAATCAATTACATTTTCAATACCTTTCAAAGGAATGGGGAAAAAAATACATTACTAGCACGTAATTTATTCCAATTACAATATGAAATTCCTTGTAATGTGATGGATAAAAAAAAACAATTGCAACTGAAATTACTTCAAGGAATTGAGAAAGTAATCGATTCCTTTGCTGTGGACTGAAAGAACTGATTCATAATTACAATTACTCGTAATTTTTAATTGGGAGTAATTTAATTCCTAAAGGAATCATTACGACCCAGCTCTGGTTGTCATCGAATATTCCCTTGATCCGAGTTAAGTTAATTCCCGAGATAATTTCGAATTAGCGAGTTGATCCCGATCAACACTGACGTCTGTCTATGCTTTAAGACAGGGATGCCTCTTAAAGAAATCACAGAGCCAGCAAGAAGTAAAGCAGTTCTCAGGGTAAAGGGTATGTAAAAAATATATTAAAAGCATCATATTTATTTGTAAGGACAGTTGAAGTAAAAGAAATTTTATTACGCTCTTCTTCCCCATTCATGCTGGCTCTTGATATTACCCCTCATCTAGCACCTAAATGTGCCAAGCCGGCTCCTAAGTGCAAAAGGCTCCTGAGAGCCACTTTGTCTATCTCTGCTTTAAGATAACCAATTGAAGACTATCGGCCAGTTGAGATAAAGCAGCTCGGGGCCGTCGATTGTACCCATACCTATCACCGCCATTAGCGGTGGGCGTATTATCGTCCGTGATGGCTGAACGCTAATAGAAATTTAAAGTTATTTAACTTTTCTATCAAATATCTTACCTGGAGAGCATGCAAAGACAATTTTTTTATATGATGACTTACTTTGACTCGGGATAGTGCTTAGCAATCTTATAAATTTCGTACTCCGTATCTACCGTGCTTGTCATAATCCTTTTCTCTTTAGCATATCGAAGATGACTCGCTGGCTTGCAGGGGTTTGCAAAAATTATGCTTTCGGGACTGGCACCCATTTCTAGTGCCTTTTTGAAATAATACCATAATCATTTGTCCGCTTGATTTGTTGAGATTGTGCATATATTTACATACCAGCTTAATTTCGTTTTTGGAGGCGCAATCGAATCCAGTTCCCAAATTAGCTAACTCCTTAACAATTCTTCCATCATCATTACATTTAACGGCTGTAAAAAAAAAGTGTAAGATAATTTGTACATGCTCATATATATTTATATGTACATAGACCCGATTCCAGTTTTTGTGGAAGGTGTCGCTATTTTTCCATACAAAAAAGATTTCGAATACACTTATACAAATTATCGGTATATCGCATGGTGAAATTATACCAGGCGTAGTAATAAGATTCAGAATAAAGATTTGATACTATCTTATTTGAAAATTTGCCTTGAAAATTTCAATAAGATAGCCATATGTCAAGAAATACAGAAAATAAAGTGAGAAAGCTGTTTTATTACTTCACCTGTTTATAATTTCACCACTAAAATTTAATAGGCTACAAAACTGCATAATCAGAATGTTTATGAAGAATCGAATTAAAAAGTTCAACATTTTGATGAAACATTGTCGAATTTTCCTAATTTTTGTACAAAGTTTGAAATGCTGACTTATACGAAGTATAAAAATGGTATGCTATTATCCATTCATAACCCTCCACCACATTAGTTTATATTAGTGTGTGTTATTAAATAAAATAAATAATATTTTTTGGAATCTATGCATGTATAACGTTTAAAATGTTCTGATTTCAAATACAGTTTTATGCCATGTTTTAATATTTATGTGCATTAAGCTTTAAAATAATAGTAATAGATTATCGCTTACACAGATGAGAAAATCTCACGAGTGGTTTCTTTTAGTATTACTCCCTTCTCTCAGCAGAAATAAAATCGCGAAAGCTTTCTTCATGCATTTATTTCAAACAATGGAGTTCCAGAAACAGGTACAATAAGACGTATATCAAATACTTGAAGAATTTTATTCTTATTATATTTTTCGTTTTTCTTGAGAGCTGGAAACAGCCCTTTAGCTCTAACACGTTTATATACGTGAAAAAGTACCGAAATCACTCTTTTTTTTATTATCACTCGAAAAAATCACATTTTTTTTTTTAATAACTTTGTAAAGTTTTCAACAGTGTTGCCGTTTTAGCCCTTTGGTGGCTAGATTTAGCTACCACATACTTTTTTTGGCCACATAAATTTAAAATTGCCCCTAGCCCTATTTTTAGCCCTTTGGAGAATCTACTTATACTTGGCACGAAAAAGTTGTATAAGCTTAATTTGATCTAATTTTTTCATCTATGTAAGAGACGAATTTGTAAACTAAGAAAGACTGATATATATATATATGTATCTATGTGTTGTATGCAGTGTTGCCAGGTCTTGGGCATGAGAAAACGTCACTCTTGGTCGGAAAAAACGTCATTTCCTGCCCAAAAACGTCTTTTTCAAATGTATGCACACAAGATAGTTCTTATTAAACTTTTATTGTATACAAAGGTACATACATAAGTATATATGTAAGGTGTATTAAAATGTCATTTCGACAGAGCACATTTAAAATTCATTGTAAACTGGTTTGAGATTGTTAATATAAATATCGTTTTATATATCGATGGCTGAGTGGAAGATCGACCTATCTCGGCTGTCAGTTCGAAAACGCTCTATCTCAAAAAACTTTTCAAGAACGCCCTATTTCAGAATTTTATTGAAAAACACCTTATCTCAAAATTCGGTTCAAAAACGCCATATCTCACTTCAAAATGTATTGAAAATATGCTGATATAGGGCGATTTTGAATCGGCAGCTGAGATAGGGCGTTTTTAAAACGAAATCTGAAACAGGGCGTTCTAGAAAAGTTTTTTGAGATAGAATGTTTTCGAACTGGCTGCCGAGATAGGTCGATCTTCCACTCAGCCATCGATATACACTTTTTATAAGCTGATTAAGTCATCAATATTTTGATCGATTGTGGCTGTCTTTCTTTTGTTTATTTAGTGTTTATTATTTTTCCATAAAAGCCAAGCTGATTATATAACAAACAAAATATAAATCCACATTTCAAACTTTGTGCAAAAATTATAAAAATTCTGCAAAGTTTCAGCTAAATATTCAAGTTTTTATTCGGATTTTTAAGAATTTTTTTGAGTATGCAGTTTGATAGCTTTTTTTTTTTAAGTTGCTAAAGAATCGCGTTGATTTTTAATATTTTTTTCTTTTGTAGACATTTGGTTAGGTGGTCGATTGTCGAAATGCTAAATTTCGTTCTGCTAAGAAGGAGCATAGCAATATTTCAGGCTTTTTTGCGTTCAATACATTTTCAATGAAGTCTTAAAAAAGTCGCCTACTTTTTTCTGACTTTTTATGCTGCTATAGCTTTTTTGGTGTTTTTGCGAGCGTGCATGTTTCAATAGATCAGCTCTTCCTGATTTGGCTTTTAATGTGCACTTGCAAACATTGCAATAAGCCTCGTAACCTCAAGTGTTTACAAAACCAGCCTTTGAACGCGGGATCCTTAGTCCAATAGTAAAAAAAAAAATGACCGTACGCTTGGTATGCATCGTATTTAAGTCATTTGTGTCCAAAGGACAAATATCTTTTGAAGAAGCTGCTGCAAAAAACAAAGCTTGTTAAGATTTATTTAGAAAATAATTCAAATCAGTTCTACTGACAAGATTTAGTAACCGAGAAAAATTACTGGGAAGTTAAAAAACGTCATTTCTTGCACAAAAAACGTCCGAACGTCAACAAGATACAAAAAACGTCCAAATGACGTTAAAAACGTCAACCTGGCAAAGCTGGTTGTATGTTCCTTACGATTTTATACATACATATTGTAAACGTGTTAGGGTCTTATTATGCATACTTCGCATAACTTCGCACAACCATTTGTACCAGTGCACTAAGGGTCTGATTATGCATACTTCGCATAACTTCGCACAACCATTTGTACCAGTCCAATAAAAATGTAACTTAAGATAATGTGAAGCAAAATAAAACTCAACAGATCGCTAAGTTCTTAAAAGTTCTGCTAATTTCTGGGTAATGGAATACTTACAAAATACATACGAAATTACAGTTTGAAGTTTATGCGAATTTGTGCGAAGTATGCATAATCAGACCATTAAGGCTGTTAACTTATCTATTAACGATTTAACTACAGTTTTAAATAGATAAGTTTACTGCCCTTAATATGCTTAATTTGTTAAATGGCCCATCAATTCGATTGACCGAGTATGTTCTTGGGTGTGATTGTACCAGCTGCTGGTGCGACTTCAAAAACTATTTGCAAATTTTATGATTGTACCAGCATGCTGGTGTCGTGAGTGGTGAAATTAGCTTAATTTTCTAAGTAAAAAGTATTTTGACGGAATTTTCTTGCCGTGTTTGTGGAAGATTAATTTCGCGATATTGTAGTTGTGAATTAAAAAAAAAAAACACCAATGTTTAACAAAATGGTAGAAAAATTATGAAATTTCGGCTCTAATCATTTCTATAATCATTTCTCTAATCTTTCCTCGACCTCATTTGTAACAAAATAAATATTAGTGGAATTCGCGCTTCTGTGTATTCGTTGTATCTTGTGTAATTGTAACTGAATGAGCGTCTAATTTGTTGTTGCTAGCGGTACAATAAATACACTTGAAACAACAATCACACGCTCGTTCAGTTACACTTACGCAAGATACAACGAATACACAAGCGCGAATTCCACTATTGTACCAGCATGCTGGAAAGTTATATGTTTCGGGCCTGATGGTACAATCACTTGATGGAACCAGCAACCTGGTGCCGTATATTTCACCTTTTATACAAAAAGGTTTTTGGTTGGATAAAATTTGCTTTTTTCCAGAGTTCACTGTTTTTTTATACCATTACTTATTGAAAATGTTTGCGTGTATACTTAAAGATGTATATATAAGTAAAAAAAATTAGCTACCATTTTTAGCCACAACGACATTTTTTAGCTCTTTTTTAGCCCTTTTTTTAAAGGAATTTGGCTACCACTAAAAATTATTCGCGGCAACACTGGTTTTCAAATATAATGTTCATATTAGATGCAATGGACATTGGCATCAAATAAACCGAGTTTGAACGCGGCCCTGCCGAATGGCAGCGCACACTACAGCATGGCGACTGCTTAAAAAAAGCAAAGAAAGTTCAAATCTACTATTTTCTAAAATATTTGCTGAAAAATTATGATCACTTTATTACTAATAGTTTGTAAACCTGGAATACATTATTAATTATTGCATAATCACCATAGTAGGGCTTAACACGCGGCATGAACCTTAACCAAGTCGTATATTTTTTGGCCAAAACAGAAAGGTCGCAAATATTTACTGGTTCATCCATCTCTTCAATGTTGACCTCCTTAACGAATTCTTTGAGGTCTAGCTTTTCTTGGTACAAATTTATTTCCTCGAACTTATACATAATTGCTACGTTAAATCTTTTCTTTGTAAAATCCGAATGGGAACTAATTAAGAATCGCTAATTGAGAATCATGAGTTCTTATCAGTTAAATCTCCCCATTTACATATGTACATATTTGAATCTATGTACATACATATGTACAGTCTACGAATCATGAAGAACAGCGTTAATCTGTTCAGCTGGAAAGCCTCAACTAATGGTATATACATATTTATTATCATCACAAATGTACTTGGCTCAAACAGGAAGAGGACAAAAACATAAACAGACGGCAGCGTTAAAAATGTAATACGGGTCAACTCGTTAATTCGGAATTATCTCGGAAATTAATAGCAGTTGATCCGGACCAGTGGCGGATACCCGGGGGCATTTTGGGGGTTAAAACCCCCCTCAAGTCAAAGAATAATATTTCACTAATATGGGTCTAGAAAAAAGGCTATTTAGAAGAAAGTATGCATAATAAAGTTTCAAAACACGAATTTTTAAAATCATATATTCAATTTTTCGCTTTATTTATAAAACATTTTGATGATTTTAAACACATAAAATTTTTCTTTTTACTTATAAATCAATGAAACCAAGAATTTTCAAATCTTTTGTGGTTTTTTGAAAAAATCTTCTAGAACTTCTACAACTGAAAAACTTATATCTTTGTGAATATTCATAGATGCTAGACCGTTGAGCCTTTCTTGACATGTTGTATTTCTGAAGTAGGTTTTAATTCTTTTCAGACATGAAAAGCTTCGTTCAGGTGTGGCTATTGAAACGAGCAAGAGTGCCAATATACGTAAGATCTTAAAAACATTCCCAAAAGACGTTCTATTAGCTACTTGTAATGCTTCGAGAGCATTTCGAAAATGTTCGTGTGAAACTCGTTTTTTCCACATTTCCACAACAAAACACTAAAATTACTTAAAACTGATTTATGGTTTAGGAACCGGCTTTTAAAATGAGCAATATATGTATCAAGGAAGAGAATGTAAAAAGCAATGCGATAGTATGCCTCGGCGTCTCCGGTTTTCACATTAAAGCGATTCTTTTGGCGAATGCTGTATCGCGGTACTTTGATTTCTGTACCTAGGTTGGTGCATACTTCTTCTACGTGTTCGAAAAGCAAATGAAAGTTTTTTTCTGCATCTTGTCGCACTTCTTCAAATTCCTTTAAAGCGTCGTCGGCTAAGCTCATTGCTTCTGCAAGATCTTCATCAGGTACTTGCAATTGCCGGCTAGCAAAGCAACAACAATTTATAAAAAGCAAATGCTTGGCTGTTGTCGCTGTGCTAACAGTTTTTCAAACCCTGATAATTTCTATGGATATTTGCACGATACAAATAATTTTTACGGTATTTTCCCCGGGACAAATAAAATATTTTTGACAATTGGAAGAAATACAACTTCGAAAGTGTTTTTAAAACGATTTTTCATTTTGCTACGTTAGAGCCGTTGCCGAGAAACTTATGGATACATATACATATACACAAAAATTGCTCGTTTAAGGTAATTAGAATAAGGGGCAAAATTTCCCGCAAAACCCCTCCCCCCATCAGAAAATTCTGGATCCGCCGCTGATCCGGACTAAGTCCTAAATCTAATTTTCAAAATTAATGCAAATTAAATGACAACACTAATGAAAACGGCCAGCTGTTGTCTATTGTGAATGAAAAATAAACGTAAATGAAGCGAGTTAGTTTGGCATATAGACTTAAATGTTTATTAAGAATTTCTGCTAGAACTTTAATTTCATAAAAAAATTATAATGAAAGGAACTAAGAAATTAAATAAAAATGTATTGCCTATAGAATTCGAGCCCACGAGTCTCGCGACTGGTTTCATCTGACAATACTGACAAATGCTCCGTTGATTCGGATTGACGTTGTCGTCTGTTTATGCCGTAAGGCCTTTCGCTCAATGTATTGTTAAACACTCAATGGCGTTTATTAATCAATATATTATTATATTAGGTTATCAGCGAAGCAAGAATAAAAAGATTATTCTCTAAGCACTGCTCTAAAAATAATAATAAGAAAACAAATCAAATAAAAAAACAGTTTAATATATACATATACCACATTTTATAAATATGCTAAAAATTAGAGAAAATAATTTCCTAATTTATGCAAGTCATTATAAACAATTTGTGAGAAACTTAAAGTAATATGCATGCAAGTATATATGTACATGTATTTAAATTGTCCATTAACAATTTCATGAGATTTAATTGAGAGCAACCCTTGTAATCATGGCAGAATTACATTCGACAGCACTAAAGAAGGTTCCTATACGCCGCTTTGTCGGAATTTGGCATGCCGCGAAACTGATGCGGCTGTGCCAAATGACGTTAGGCAATACCACCAGCTCCATCAGAATTGAGAAATACCTCTCCGACCCGTTTGATACCAAACGAGGTTGCAGACAAGATGGCTCCCTTTCGTTTGTGTTCTTTAATCTAGGCATAGGCAGCACTTGCTTATGGAGTACCGCAGGCGATGGAACGATTAGCTGTATGAGCTTTACAAGGATATGAACATAGTGCAGCGAATTAAATACCAGCGGCTACGCTGCACAATGGAAGAAATGACCAAACAGCTGGCCAATATTCCAAAAATCCAAAATTGTCCGACATAGTAATTTGTCAGGAAGAAGGTCCATTGCGTAGTGACAGGGTTGCCGTTCTGCGACTAAAGGGGCAATTTGACCCTTTTTAGGCGCCAATACCTTTTGATCCGACTTTATGAAAATTTTGATTTTTGACCCTTTTCAAAATTATGTGCGACTTTTGCCCCTTTTCAGAGATTTTGTTTTAGACCCATGCTATTAAAAATATTTCCTCCTGTACGTAGGAAAAAATGCACCACTTAAAACTTTTAAGGTAAATGAAACTCTTCTCCTTGCAACAACTCGATTGCTGTGTTTTGTTTAAAGCTTGTCCCGCTATTTTTAATAATAATCCCAACGGTTTTTTACCTTTTGGGGTTAAACTACGTGTCAGTCAGTGGCGGACCCACGGAGGGTGTTTTAATACATAGACGCCATATTATACTGTGCTTCGGTCGTTAAGACACTTAATTATTTTTTGGGATATAGAGAGCGTTTCTGACGGTATCTTAAATAATTAAATTTAAATTTTTGACACAAGTGAATATATCTAAAGGTTAATTGTAAAAGCTGTTCCAAAAAAAATATAAGAATATTTTTTATTTGATTGTTGAAAAAGTTGTGATCGCGAACGATCGCGCTTTTACTGCTGATTATGAATCCGTAAGTATAAAGTTTCCATCAGGTCCAGATTTTGAAGAAAACGAGGTCAAAGTGTCAAAAAATCGCTTTTTTGCAATACTTGTGAAGCTCTACCAAAGAAAGAAAACGTGATAAAACCTTTCAGTTAGGCTTAAATTAAAGCTAGAACTTTCGACTAATTGCTCTGAAAGTACTATCCCTGCACTTTAAGCTGATGGTCACTTATAATCTTTTATTGAACAACTAAAAAAAGTATTTGAAAAAAAAAATCGTTAAAGTGAGTTTTTACTGTTCAATAAATGACTATATATAACCTTTGGGTCAAGATGCAGGGATGGTATTTTCAGGTATGCCTAAGTTCCCCAAATATAACACTTTGAGTTTTTAAAAAATACCGTTATATGGAATTGGCCGCATTTGTGGGCGGATTTCATTTATATTAACACCTTATACTAATATTCACTAAATAAGCTTGTGTTCCAAATTTGAAGCCTCTAGGTTAATTTTTACTATATATGGCTTTTTCGTGATTTCTCCCACTGTGGACTGGCTAGGTCCTGTCGTTCGAATGGACAAGAAAGCTCCAGCTCTGAAAGTATACTCTTATTTACCAATCATAAAAATGTCGACAACGCATAGGATAAGACCCAAGGGCTGCCAGACCTAACTTGTTTTCGAAGTAACAAAATTTAAGGAAGAAGTATTATCTATGTATATGTAATTAAGAATGTATGCTTTACTTGATTAAATGTGCGTCCCTTTTACAGATAACAGGTAGATAGATACGTAAAAGTGTTAATTACTTTTGTTAAAGTCGAAGTGCTGGTTTTTATATATCTTTTACATAATATCATTAAGATTCAATATTCATTATTTTCAGACAACTTCTATTGGCGGTATCTCCCGCCAGATGCTTTAAAGTTCGCTTTGTATTGCCTTCCTTTTAAGTTTGATCAAACGCGTGGTTACATGGCGTATGAGTAACATCATTTCCTGTTCATATTTAACAGTACATACATATGTATCTGTTTTATCCGCAGGTGAATTATTTCGAACTCAGGTGCCAACAGTAAGTGTCTGGAAATATTTAATATTCCTAATAATAATATTCTGTAAAAAATATGTAAAAACCAGCCTTCGACTTTGACAAAAGTAGATAACGATTTTATATATGTACCTTTTCTTTCTGCTACCTGTCAAAGGGTCGCCTACCCATTCTTTAATATATGTGCATTAGGGTGATCTTTAGTAACTAACCTAACCAATTTATGGCCTTAAAAGACGTGAACTGGACAAAAAATTTAATCTGGTTCGTCAAAGCGGTTTTTTTGCTCTTTGAAGCGGGGTTTCGGTTCGGTTCAACGGTTCGAAAATCAAACAAAAAATAACGCGCAAGTTTAAGTATCAAGCAACAACGCGGAAGGTTAAGTGTCAAGTGTGTGTTAAATCAGATGGGTTGCCCTTACATTTGATATTACCACATGGTAAACAAATATTGTATGTATTACCATATTTAACAAAAATAAAAAGGATCAGTCCGGCGCTTTCGTCTTCCCCTGCAGGCTGTGCGGGAGCCACAACCGCTAATCTTAAACGTAGAATACGTGATATTATTAAGATCACATTCAAGTTAAAAACGGTACATGAAATATTCGCTTTGATTGTATTGAATTGAAGTGCAAAATATTAATACGTAGCAATAGAGAAGCAGATCCCCATTAACTTCAGTCATATGTACCATCAGCTTATAAATAGATATATGCCATGACGTGTATCACTACTACGATTCATTTTTATTTCCTTTCATAAATACTGCAGAAATTTGTTTTGCTTTTTATTTTAGCCTAGGTCCAAGGTATTAGTATTTTCCATCGTGTTTGTGCTCGTCTTCGCATTATCTTTGTCTTCGGATTTGTGCATAAGTTAGCTAAGACTTCTGAAACAACTGGAAACTCTCCATCCCTCTTTAATATTATTAATATTCAAACTAAGGATATCTTACCTCGTTCGTTTCACGTCATGTTTTAATATTTCATTTAACTTATGTATACTTTAATTAAATTCTGATTTTAAAACAGATGGGAACCCTATTCAAAATATTTTAAACCCAAAACCTTGTTAAACCTTTTTCGACTGACACACATATTGCGATACATATTTAAATTATATGTCTAATTCCCTTAATTCAAGTTTAATTCAATTTCTAAAACATATGGCAACCCACCTATATAAAGTTCAAAAAAAAACATTTTTACACAAGTGGAAACCCCCTTTGATATTATAAACTAAATTTTTCATAAAACTCCTTTCATTTAACTTATATATACTTTAATTTAATTCGACTTTTCAAACAGATGGTAATCATATACATTTATAATTTTCAGCCTTTATTTAAGCCGACCTTGCTTTTTGAAACAGGAGACAACCCTCCTACATACAATTAAGAAATAAAGCCTTTTCAAAACCATTTCGATCGATACTCACAGTATAACTATTGATTTAACTTAAAAATAATTTAAATTTAATATTTTTTTAGGTGGCAACTCTTTTTAAATAAATAAGAAAGTTATTGCAATCTACAGGTCGAGCCCTTTAATTTGATACCTCATTTGTTAAATTCGAACGAACAGTATAGATCTGATATGACGAAAGAGTTTTCGCGTGTTATGCAAACAAGAAAAACAGATCCACATTAACTGCAATCAATATATGTACATATGTATGTATTTATATACATACGCTGCGATTTAGTTTTAAATATTGCGCCATCTGTCACTCAAAAGCCGAAATACCTACACACCAGGGATGTTGCGAATATTTGCATTCGCATTCCTTATGCGAATGATTGGCATCACTCTAATATTGTTGAAATGGCTCTAAGTCTGTCTAACCAGGGTGCGGACAACAACCGGCTTTTAGCTTCTGGCAAAAACGGTTAAATAGTATATCAATCAACAATGATGGGCCTTCAACTGCTAAAAGTCTTATAAGCAACCTAATAATAGAAATAATTTTAGATTCCTCCAGCGAAAGCGAGTAGAATCTAGAGACATTAAAAAATGTGAAATTAAAGCTCAATTGAAGGCCTATCTTAAAGAAAAACGAGCTCATTTCGGTGGAAATCCTCTCATTCAAGTGCCGGGCTGCCAACTTGGCTCAAACCGTGCCATTTTTGGCCCTATTTTACTTCAAATGCACTTAATTTTTCAATTCGACAGAAAGTGCCAAAATGGCACTTTTGTAAAAAAAATAACATTTCAATACATTTTTGTGAAATCCATTCTTTTCTCAACTAAAATTTTTTTATTCATAAAGGTTATTCAACTGATTAATCTTATTTTATCATTGCACTTTTGTTTTGAATTTTTGGTTCTTATTTTATTGCTAAATTGGCATGATTAAAAAAAATTGCACCTTTTTGGCACTTTTATTTTTCTACTTGACACATTTTAGCACTTTTCCATCCTCAATTTGGTACCTCGTAGCTAAGGATTGTTGGCAGCCCTGTCCAAGTGAGCAATTGTTCAGTGCAGCCGGCCTACGAAATCGCCTCTGTCATGAGGCAGCAAAATTTCTTTTTTTGAAATATAATATGCTCCTTTTGAACTTTGACTACTAGACTAAAACACTGTACAGGTTGCTCTCGTTCAATGTTCTAATAATTTACAACATTTTTAAGTAATAAATAATGTTAATGTTATTCCTAACATTTGCGAATGTGAAAATTATGGCATTCGAAACATCCCTACTACACATATATACTTGTTGTCTCCTTCTCCCACTTCCAACACATGCAAGTGTTACAAAATGATAACGAAGTGATTTTGTGTGGAAAATCATTTATGCCCATATATTTTAATAAACCCCAAAATACAATAACGCAGTGGCAGTGGCAGCGGCAATTTTTCGAAATCAGCTGTTTTTTATAAAGTGTGGTGTCCAATGAAGTGACTCACAATACAGCAGTGGCAGCTAGCAGTACTGCTCAGTTTAGCCCAAATTCTAAATTCACTGCCACAGCCTTCATCGCAGCAAACTTCGCATGCTGAATTTGACATAAATGAAACGCAGCCAACATCTGTTGATGTCACTGAAGCCTAAAAGGCAACAACAAAAATGTAAACAAACAAATGGGAATGTCAAAAAAAGCAGTCACTGACAACGCCGTATTGTGTTTGCTACGGCAGTGACTGCCAATATTAACAGTAACAGCTGATTTTAAAAACTATCACTACCACTGCCACTTCGCTATTGTATTTTGGGCATAAAATAAACATACTTAGAAGATATCAACCAATACATCCCATATACTAAACGAAAGGAAAAAATTTGAGCTTGTGACAAAATCATTGGAGCGGTTTTCGAGAATTTTGGTAATAAAAAAAATTTGCTAATTTTTTCAATAATTTTTTGCCTTAAAATGCTCGATATTTGCCTAACCTATATCCCGAAAATGAAAGTTATATCTGCAAATCATAAGTTTCTAGAGCACTTTAAAGGCTCAAAATTGACCCCCAAATAAGACAGACACCGAATTGGTTCTTTACACAAATGTATTTGTCGATAGGTTTTCTTTGAAATCGCTCCACTAGTTCTCGTGCAATAAGCGTTTTGGTGAAGATCTAAAAATTACAACTACAACATTTGAGCATAGCCTCCATATCGAAAGGTAAGACGTATTCTGTGTATGTATAAATAGATGTAATATTTATTTTATACAAAAAGTTATGTTTTGTAAGTGAAATAAATCTGAATTATATATCCTATGCTGCAACTTAATCTTCATGTTCGTCTGCATGTTCAACTTCATTTTCTTCTTCAATTCAATTTTAATCGTCATCTTCATCTTCATCGCTATCCTTATATTCATCGGTCTTTTAACTTAGAAATTCTCTTCTTCTTCTTCTTATTTGGCACTGTAACCGCCTAAGCGATTTTGGCCGAGTTCAACAAAGCACGCCAGTCGTTTCTTTTCTGTGCCAACTAAAGACAATTGAAAATGCCAAGTGAAGCCAAGTCTTTCGCTACCTGGTCTTTCCATCGCATTAGGTGCCTCCTTTTTCCTCTGCAGGCACCAGCGGGTTCCGAGTTGAATACTTTCAGAGCAGGATCGTCGGTTTAATTCGCTGCACTATGCCGTCGCAAAGCTAATACAGCTCATCACTCCATCGTATGTGATACTCGCTATCGCCAACACGTAAAGGCCCGTAAATCGTCCACACATGAGCGACTTATAAAGTGTGGTTCTCGTGCGGCGAGAGAGGACTTTACTCCTGAATTGCCTACTCATTCCATAGTAGCCCTTGTTGGCAACAGTGATCCTGCGTTGGATTTCCATGCTGAAATTATTATCGGTTTTAATACTGATTCCCATATATGTATGTATGTATGTAAATATATACTAATATACATATCGTCGTTTAAAGTACAAAACCGCGTAACTGACATTGGCTGCCAAAAATTGGATTTGCTCACACAAGCTCTTGGCTCAATCCTTATCTTATGAAATATACTAGCCAGAAATGCGATTTCTTTATAAAAAAGAGAAACATTTTGAAATGTGAGTGTTTATACTCTCTAAAAAATACATTTATGCAACCTCACATACGCGGTTTTGCTTTCTGTCGATACGCGGTTTTTTACTTTAAACGGCGATATATATGAACATATATTTTGAAAGCCGTGGGAAAAGCTGCAGAAATTGCCCAGTAACAATTTTTATGTTGATTTTGATTTGCCAATAATGAGCAACTGATTGTCAAAATTTGTTCCTCGCCTAAATTTTCTCGTAGAACGTGATGCTCTTTCATAAACAGAAACACGCCGCATTAGTTGCCGCTCGAATACACCCCGTTTTTTTCTAATCGCAAAGCTGGAGAACAGTTGTACCATTTTTTTTTTAATTTCAGACACCTACTCAGACTTACCGAATGGTTATAGGCTAAAAAAAGAAAATCAATATACATATAAACCGGGCGAGGCACCTCCCATACAAACAGAATTTTTCATACTGAATATCTCTAGAAGTGTTCATGGTAGAGTACTGGAACTTGGTTCGGGGATGTATGAAATTAATCCCATACTCATGCAGAAAATTTGGGGCTCTTATTTTACGAGAAATGAGAATTTCCACATCTAATTCTCAGCTTTCACATGCTAAGGGCCAATTTTCAAACAAAAATTAAATGAATAACGCCTTGCCGGACAGTCTCTAAATTTTGCTGCAGGGTCTTTGCGATGACGTTATTTTTAAGAAATACCATGCGTCTGCGCATCTACCAACTTGGTAAACGCAAACAAAAGTCTGTCAATGAAATATACTGGAATGCATGTGACACACAACCATTTGCGTTTAGCGAGTCCTTCTTTCACCCACAGATTCACGTGTTCATGCGTTTCAAAATGCCGTCGACAACACACAACAGAAGACTATGTAATACTTTCAGTGTAGCTAGCTGTTCATGGCCGGCAGTAGTAACACGTACTTGTACGAAATATGTTCTTAGTCGCCCACACGAACAACTTTCAAAAGTTAGAATTTATCGAAAATATCCACTCGTGGTAGTTTACGGCTCGTTTTCGTTGCGTGAATCAACTTTAGTCTGCTGATTAAATAATCAAAAACTCGACATTAACGGTAAACTATAAAAATACGTGCAATTATGAGTACTGTGAAATATCTTTGATGACAGCTGACCGCTGGAATGTTCGTGTTTTTTGTTGAGGAATCCCACAAGCAAATAGGAAAATGTCACAACTATTGAAATTAACAAAGAAATCTTGTCTGAAGGTGAGCCACCATTCAATGGTTTCATTCTTAAAAGTGAAAGTTCTGTGCCGGGGTAAAAATCAATAAGACAAAGCGAATTTTATAAAGCCAATGCGAGAAAATAAAAGAGGTTACAAGAAAAAGATTGTATAATATACATACATATGTATGTATGTATGTTAAATAAAAAGGAATACGAACAAACGAATGTAGAAAGTAAATATGTATAAAAGAATGTATGTATGTATCGAGCACTAACCGCCAAAAAGAAACAGCAATTTCTTTGAAAATTTTATTTTTAATGCAGAAATGTAGATGCACTAGGAACATTTCTGCATCAAAAACAAAATTTGTTGGCGATTAGGCCACGATATGTTCGTACATAAGTGTAAAAATGCTCTTTGCCTAGCACACAAACACTGCAAAAAATTCGACAAATTCGGGATGGCGCCAGAAGCAATTATAAAGGAGCATGCGACTAATAGCACTTTTGATCTCTATATGGAATGAACTGTTCGCTTAACCTTAATAATACCCATATGAGCCTAGTTGCGACTAATAACTGCCCAATTGCTTTCAAAGTCATAGTACCAGAAAAGCCAATGGTGTGCTAATATTGGCTGGTATTTAGTGGAGTTATAGGAAAACCTCTTCGGTATAGATTCATAGAGGAAGCTGCAGTTGAAAATCAAAGACCTGACAGGGATTAGATTTTTTTTCACATTTGTGGAACATAATTGTTAACTCGCTTTGCGGCAAATGGAATGATAGGCGTTAAGATTATCGGCTACAGAAACACACTTTGTGTATTTGAGGCATAGATTATCATGTTCAATTCTTCTGGCGGAGTCTAACTATAAGTTTCTCAATTCCATTACGGGACGATTTAGGCCTCGTTCAGTCTGAAATTTCAGTTATCGTAGATAATGTCTTAGTTATAGACTGGCTGGAACTAAAGTTTTGATTTGGATTCCAGCTCAAATTGTTGCTGACAAGGACATAGAGATCACGTTAAAAATAACAAATAAGTCATCGCCTGTCCTATGGGATTCCCAGGAAAATATGTCCTGGAATGGCATTGGAAAAACAAAGTTTATATTATCTTGGAAGAAAAACTATATGTTTAAAAGGCCATTATCTAATAGCAAAGACAGACGCAAACGTTGATCCGATTAAAATTGTACCCTTACAGACGGCATTAACGCGGTTTAACTAGTAGTATTTCCATTTAATTTGTTTTTAATTCGTTCATTTTGGGGTGATTGACTTGTTTTTTGCAAACCGGCTTCAATCGGTTTTTTAAGTTTTGGCGGTTTTTTTAACTTTATTTTTTTAATACCGAGTAAACCGGATTTTTACAATCGAATAAACCGGGATTTTAAGTAGCTAGTTTATTTAGATACCAAAAACAAAACATTCTAAATATTTATTTCATTGAAAATGGTACTAGTACATTTTTATCAATTTTATATCTGAACTAGATCGCCCTCACCCGCTTCGCTGAGTGTATGCTTCATTGAGTAAAATTTATTTCAAGAAAACTTAATTAAAAAACAGGAGGTTTAAAATTTGTTTAACCATCTTCAAAATATTTTCAAACTAAAACTTTCTTTGTCATACTTTTTCAATTAACGTATCCCCTGAACTGAATTTGAGATTTTAAACAGATGGAAACTTACATGTAGTATTGAAATGAAGCCCTTGAAAGCCCATTTCGATGGATACCCATATTATAATAAATCATTTAAAATATTGAATAGTTTGAATTTAACCTTTTAAAAAGATGGCAACCTATGTGATACATATTCAAAATCATTTGGATTCATACCAAACTTCTATACTAATACATATTTTGAAAACCGTTTTTTATGTGTTCGCAAAGATCGAAACCGAACCGAACGGTTTTTTTTTTTGAAGTTTCAGACGCCTGCCCCAGATGCCCCAAGAATGGTTATAGGCTAAACAAAATTTCGATGTGCATATAAAGGCAGCGTGGCGTGATTTTTTAAAGGGTGGCAGCCCTCATCCATGAGTAATTAATGATTTTATATATCTCCATACAAAGTTCCAGTAATATGTCCAAAATATTTCCTGAGTAATGCAGTATGAAAAATTCCGTTTGTATGGGAGGTGCCGCGCCCCCTTGTCTAATCGAGATTAAATCTGTCCTATATTTTAAGTTGGGCTAAATGCCAGCAGTGTACACAATTTCATGATGATCGGTTGAGTAGTTAAAACGTGAAAGCGTACCAAACAAACAAACTCACTTTCGGATTTATAATATTAGTAAGGATAAGGATACTGGAAAAATATTTCCACTGTACCAAATTATAAAAGGAAAACCGAACAAAAATCTGTCCTTGATTTTTTGTTGTAGCAGTTTACTAAATTCCATCTATCGCCTAAATGTTGTATTTATTCTCGTCTAATGGCAGGCTCAATACCAGGGTATGGGCCGTAGGTGACCTGATGTGTGTTGGACATCTTATTCAAACTGGACTTAACAGTTTAACCTGTTATAACATACCGAATGGAGTTGTGTCAAAGTAACTCGAGCCTTAAGAAGCTCTTCGTCTGCGATAGATGGCGTTGGGCTACGATGATGGAATTCAAGGAATGAGAGCTCACGAAGGTGTTGACTGATTCTCGCTGAAGGACTTATCTATAATAGACTATATTTGTATATAGTTAGTCTAGTTCAGCGGATGGTGTATTCTCGTTCCCAAGTCATTCGGTCATACATGCCCGAGTTCTTCCCGAAAAGGATGATCTAATCTTGTCAAGAACGGTGGATCAAATTAAATGTAAAATTTTTTACAATTTTTTTCTGGTTTACTTGTAACCCAAAATACTTTGAAATAATTTGGCCTTTGTGATTTCCAAATTAAAGCTATACCTATTTTTCGCAGTCATTTTGAAATTTCGGTTATGATATCTGACAAATAGCAAGTGTTACCGGTTTGCCCTATTTGTTCTTAATATGAAAATGGGGATCTAATTTTTTTCAAATTTCGATTTTTCGAATAACTCACAAGCCTGTTTTCGCAAAAAGGCGAATAATCGAACGCCCTATTTCAATTATTATTTTATTTTTTATGCAATTATAGGTGTTGCGAGCTTTTTAATAAAATTAAACTCCAAAGATTTCAATCAACTAATAACACCGTGTGACAAAAACCATACAATTTCAAAATACTCGAAACAATCAATACACTCTCGAAACTATGGGCCAGATAAAGTGAAATTGCGTATTTAATTTTTCTCTCTGACGTCGAAATTTTTTAAAATAACTTTAAAATTTCAAAAATTTGATTAATTAAAGAATTATTTAACTCTTAACTCTTTGAAATTAAAAAAAAAAAAAATTAAGTCTTTTGGTTCACACGGGCCAATAGGTATTAAAAAAGCCGAAAGAATCGATATGGTACTCATTTAAAGTATCGCTGGAAAAATATCGGGTACCCATTATTATCGGAATAAAAATACTCGATATGGCAAATATCGATACCAAAATCCAAAAAAAAACAAATAAATATCTGAATATTGGTGTCGTATGTAGGCCGCTGTGGTTAGTGATTAGACCCTCCGAGCGTATTTCTGCCATGAAAACCAGCTTCTCATAAAAACGCCCTTTGTGGCACAACATCAAGGCGCACGCAACAAATCGGAGAAGAAGCTCGGCCATTGAGGTGTTGACTTAAACACCGAGACCGCGTGTTCAAATCCCGCCACATGCAATCCTAACGATAGAAAAAAATGTCTGTTCATTAAAGCCCAGTTTATATCGGGAAGAGTTGATAATCACATTACCTTTGTAAGTCTCCTTTCACACACGTCAAGTCTTGAAAGCAATTTTTTCGCATTCTCTTTTGTGTTTTCTATTTGCTTCCAGACGCGACAACTTTTATTATTTCAGGTTCTTGGTTCTTTAAATGAGAGGTATCTATACTCTTCCCCTCCTTCTCACCTCCTTCGCCTTGGAACAAGCAGACTTGAAAGCAAGACTTGACGTATCTGAAAGCTGACTACTTTGAGTTTATGACATTTAATACGATACTAAATAGAATTTTGGTACTCGATTCCAAAAAATATTTTAAAACTATCGAGTAAAAAATATCGGTATTGAATGCCAAAATTATCGATATGGTATCGTATCGTATCGAAATTCGTGTCCCTAGCGCCGTGTTCAACATATGTATGTTAAGCGCGTTGATTTTTAATAACATAACAAACGCTTTTATTTCCCAGTAGCAGACCCGGCTATTTTATTGAAACTTTTTGGTCCAACATTTTCACCAACAATTCACGTTTACGATTTTCATTGGCACATTCGTCTGCTAAGATTATGGTTTGGTGGCCATTTGCCGCTTTAAATAACCTAAGGAAAGTGTTATATCCGGTTGTGCGGAATTTCTTAACACGGTTATTCGCAAAGTGAAATAAATTTTTTCCTCTTCACTCCCTGGCGGCAACAATGACCCGGTTCTATAGTGAATGTCCTAGAAGCTTTAGAAGCTAAGTTAGTGGCAATTTCAAAATGGGTGCGGATCATTGTTCTACAGAAATGCAATATACATCTACGATATACTCAATGGTGCAACAGCTCGATTTAATCTGACCTTCACGGCCCCTTTCTCACTTGGCTATTTTTAGTAATAACTTGACTTCAGCACCACTTGGCAGCACGTTTTTGCAATAGTATTGCATACATATTTAAAACATTAGCCAAATCGGATCATAAATAAGAGTTTTAGTATTAACTCAACTACAGCGTCAACTGTCGGATTAAATTGTGAAACTAAACCATCCAGAGACACACTCAAACACACACAAAAAGTTTCGTTAAAATCCGTACAACCATTTAGGAGGATTTCACTCACAAACGCACCTACAGAAGAATTATAAATACATTCAAAGATAGCTAAAGGTCAGTACGTTTGTAGGCCTCACACCCCCTTTTCAAATAGCCAAATTTTCTCCATGAGTATGGGCTTGATTTCAACTATATACATATCTCCATACGAAGTTCCAGTACTGCACCATGAATACTTTCAGAGATATGCAGTATAAAAATTCGATTTCCATCAGCTGCCCTCTTTCTTCATGAGTATGCGATTGATTTCGTATATCTCCATACCAAGTTCCAGAACTCTACCATGAACACTTCCAAAGATATGTAGCATGAGAAATTCGGTTTGTATGGGAAGTGCCACGCCCCCTTTACATATAGATTTTTTTCAGCCTAAAACCATCCTTGGGACACGTGCGGCAGGTGGCAGTTTCAAAAAAATCGGTTCAGCCGCTCTCAAGCCTTGCAAAAACTAACAAACGGCTTTCTAAATATATATTAGTTGAGATATATTATATATTATAATTATATTTTGACAGTATCCGTTGTTTCTGATTGGCGCAAAAAAATCTTGCCTAGTGACGAATTCGCCCCTTGATATGGTCGTTACTTAAAGCTATTTATATTCGAAAATGCATGAAAATTGGAAAACAGGAATCTATAAGCTTATCCAGGCAAAAAGCTACCTACGTACCGAATTGTAAGCAAATCGGACCGTAAATACGATTTCTTCGAACAGATCGGTCCCCTGGTCCACTTCTCGGACAAAATGGATCATATATGCTAAAAAGCTACCTACGCACAGTGTAAGATTTTACCCATCTAGCTGCTTTTAATTCTGTAATTCGAAATCTATTGAAGATAGATCAATGAAATTTTTCCCAAGGTACGTTATAAGATAGGCGAAGCTTTTTACAAAAAATTGGTAATTTATAGTTACTGTCATGCTACCCTATTATATAACTGCAATTTTTAAAAATGCAAAAACTGAAATATTTAACTAACTGCAAAAGCTAAAATGCCCAAAATTGATATTTAGAATTTCCCTATAACAAGAAATTATAAACTGAAAAAAATGGGCTTAAAAATAAATATATATTTTTTTTAATTATGGGCGTGGAAAATATCGATAAAAAAGTCCAGTTGGTCAACAAAATTCCGTTATAAGTTCAATATTTCTTACTCTATTTACAAAACTCGGATACCATTGGAAAGGTAATGAATCAGGCTTTCTCTATTCAAAACGAAAATATAAGAATTTGTCTCGGTCGAGATAAAATGCAAATAAATTACTCGAAGAAAATGAAATTCCCAGTTGGCCAGAAAAAAAAAATTTCATCAGAACCTGCACTTTCCAGCAGCTAAAATTATGTTGTTTAAAGTCTAAGAGGAGTGGCAAATAAACTGAGATACAAACTTTATCGAATAGTGGCGGATAACGAGTTTGCGGGTCTAATGAAATTAATAAATTGCTAAAAATAAATTTAAGTTAACATCGTTTTACTTTAACATGGAATACTCAGTCCTAGTTTACTAAAATCCCAAAAATGTATATTCATTAAAAAGAACATACCCAAGCAAATAAGACCAAAATGGTATTTTAGTAATTGTTGCATAAATCACATAACACCGACAAAATAAACATTGAGATTCAGTTTCAAATATAAAAGTTTAAATATTATTGTGCTCGGTAATGTTCCAAATCAAACCCCGTCGCGCCATACACTTTGATTAAAATTGTTTAGTTGTTATTGTTTCGTATTTATCAGGCATTTCTAAAAACATTCTTGACGTTGTTTTCAAATTTGGCGACCCAAAATAATGGAATTAATCTTTTCTAGAATTTGGAAATGATACACTGTGCTACGTACCGAATTTTAAGCAAATCGGACTGTAAATACGATTTTTTCGAATAGATCAGTCCCTGGTCCACTTCTCGGAAAAAATGGACCATATATCTTAATATATGCTAAAAAACTACTTACGTACCGAATTTTAAGCAAATCGGAAAAAATGGGTCATATATGCTAATATATACTAAAAAGCTACTTACGTACTAAATTTTAAGCAAATCGGACTATAATAAGATTTTTTCGAAATTTTTCGGTTACCGAAAGCTCTTTGTATACAAAATTTCATGAAAATCGGACCAGCCGTTCGCGAGATTACCTGTTACAAAAAAAAAGGAACTTCTCTTTATATAATTAGTATAGATATAGATTTAGCATGCAGATGTGCTCGAAATGTTAGCAAAAAAATTATTAAAACTCAACGCGAACTCTTAGCGACTTGCAACTTGCACTTTATTATACTAATTTAGTAATCTATAAAACTGCATACCCAAAATTTTTATAAAAACTAAAAACAAACAAAATACTTTTGGTAACTTTTTTTTATAACATTTCAAATTATTACTTTTTAATTTATTTTTTATTTTAGGAGAACCCTACAATTGTTTTTAACTAGTTTTTATTATGAAATTTTTATTAGCTGGAACAGAAGAATCGGTCTTCTTCAAAATTGGCGCAATTTCTGCACTTTGCAATGGGGCTCAACTAGTCTCTTGCAAATTTTATTAGCTTTCATTTAAAAAAATAATTAATCAAATCGGTTGAGAAATGAAGGCTCCAGTGAATTATGAACATTAAATTCCATTTATTGACCACTGTGCAGTGTAGGTGTGGTTCCTAATGCTCAGCTAATTCTTATTTTACAAGTGTAGCCTTCTCTAGTGAGTTCCGCCAGATAAGGGCTCCTTAAAACAATATAGGCTTAAATCTGGTTTCCTAGATGGGCCGATAGGGGGGCTACAGCAGTATAAGGCAACCGAAACCTTTCTTACCCTTTCCACAATATTAGGCCTGTCTAGTTCAGCCGCCGTTGATCGCCCATCTAGTTACCTGGTTCAGATAACCTTGAGACAAATCAAAAAGGGTGTTTAGAAATCGTCCCTTAACCAAAAGTTTCACATCATCTACATAGGTGACCACCCGACAACCCACTTTTTCCAGTTTCTCTAGAAGGTCGTTTACAACCGCAATCCAGAGCACTCTGCACTGAGTGCAGGCGCTGTTCCACATCGCCGCGACTGTTCTGCCACGAAGTAAGCTGTAGATAAGATTGGTTTTAATCTCCAGATATTGACTATAGCGTCTGGAGTGACATTGTTGAAGGCCCCCTCTTTATGTGTGAAGGGCTCCCCTGACTACTTTACCAATGTGTGCAGAGCGGTATTCACCGACCTTTTCGTGCATTAAGCTCTTGAAAGGCAGTCACGAGGGATCGCGTTTCTTATGTGTGGGTCTATCAGTCTCTCTAGCGTTTTTAGCAAAAACGAAGAGAGACTGATTGGCCTAAAATGCCTAGGGGAAACATATGCGCCTTTTCCGGCCTTCGGGATGAACACAATACTGACTACCTTCCAAGCCTTGGGTATGTAGCCGGTTCTCACGCAGTTCACATAAATAGGATCCAACCAATTCCACGACACCTTCAGAGACCTCTACAGCTGCGCAGGTATGATGCCATCGGTCCCCGGCGGCTTTAATGGTTTGAATGAATTTATCGCCCATGCCACGTGACAATCATCCAGAGGATCGGAGAAGTGCAGGACCTGGGGGGAGATTCTGAAACCAGTTAGCGACAATTTTCGAATCGCTTACTTTTTGACACAAATCATTTATATCATGCGTCAAAAAGTGCGATAGCGATCCGAAAATTGTCGCAACTGGTTACAGAATCTCCCTCCTGAAGTACAAAATATCGCAAAGAAGTACATTTGACTGTACTTCGAAGTACGAAGTACAAGAGCGAAAAAAGAAGTACTGTACTTACGAAAGAAGTACGGTTGGTCACATTACGTATATGTGACAACGGGTTAGTTTTGGTGATACTTCCCAAGTCTTATCAGAGACTTCACTCTGTCTGGTGGACAATGGTGGACTTCAGTGGGTTTATTGACCAGCCCTTTTGAGCACATGAGCAATCAGTTATGTATATTTACATCTTTACGGCCACCGTTATACGAAGGCACGATGAAATATTCGTGATACTCGGTTCCGTAAATTTTTGGAGATACATATTAAATATTTTTCGCAAATAACTATTAATGTTGCGAAACCTACCAAAATCCAATCTAGCCTACCAACCTACCAAATGGAAAAAACCGACCAGTTTTGGTAAGAAAAGCCCATGTTTGGCAACATTGAAGGCAACTCCTTTTACTGCTGTCGAAGGCGTCTTTGAGTTTCCAAACTTTGGCGTATTGTGAATACCTGGTCTACCCAATCAGTTCGTTGACGGTGGGCTTCAGTCTTTCACACAACACGCTCGATAAAACTTTTTAACCTATGCTTAGAAGGCTGATCCCGTGGTAGTTGGCGCGAATGGCGGGTCACCTTTCTAGTGGTTGGGCAGTGCGCACTTAAATTGCAGGCGAGCACCTTATCAGCTCCTCATCGCTGTACTTGAATAGCTCAGCTGACAGGTTGGCAAACTTAAGGCCTGATTATGGCAACTTAACTTAACTTAACGCAACGTAGAACTTAGAGAATCAAAATGAAACAGATTTCGACGTGGTATTAAGTTACGTTAAGTTTCTGCTGTTCAATTATAACCAACACCCATTTAACAGAATTTTTAAGATAGAGCCGTAAGTTATATTAAGTTGCCATGCTCAGATCATTAGACATACAATATAAAGAACAAGCTTCTTTATATTATCAATGGAAAATTACCTTCTCTTGTCGTTTAAAATTATAATTAGAAAACCTGCTTTCCACATCCGTGGATGTATTAGAACAATATTTAAATAAACTTAATTCTGCTGGGGAGTACTTCGATAGATCCGTACTCCTAGTTGTGGAGCCAATAAATAATACATCTTTTATATTAACAATTCTACCAGCTATCCTATTCTACAGAAATCCAGAGTGCTTTCGACTATGGGGAAGTTGTACTCTGTGCCTTCCTTGATATACATAGAAGGAGCTTTCGACAACACACACACATGAGGCTGTATGCCTGCACTAGAGAAAAGAGGTGTACAGGATTCTACATATTCGAAGATGGACAACTTCTCTTCGTGCTGTCGAAAGCGGCTTTCAAATCGACAAATAGATGGTGTGTGTCGATCCTATTCTCTCGGGTCTTTTCCAAGATTTGGCGTATTGTAAATACCTAATCTATGGTAGATTTGACCTTATAACCTATGCTTCAAAGGCTGATTCCGCGGTAGTTGGCGCGAATGGCAGGGTCGCCTTTCTTTTGGATTGGGCAGAGCACACTTAAATTCCAGGCATGCGTTCATCTGACCGTGTTCTGCATAAGAGGTGATGCATGCACAGCCGCGTAATCGCTATTCGTACCTCGTTATAGTCAGGCGGTGGGACAACTACTCCATCGTCTACGACTGGGGACTTCGGTTCGTCTTCTCCACTACTTTCAGCGCTGCTACCATTCAGTAGGGTTGAAAAGTGTTCCATCCATAATGTAAGTACATTCTGGGCATCGGCCACTGGTCTTGAAACCTTCCGTAAGTCGCCTAACCCTCTGGTTGAATTTTCGGGTGTTCTTGCTATCTGCCAGCATCTCAAGCTCTTCGCACCCACGTATTTTGGCCTCTCTCTTCTTATTGCAGAAAATGCGTCAAGCGTCCTTCTTTAGTTCCCTATAACGGTGCCATATAGTTCACGTTGCGCCCGATCGCAGCGTGGCGCTATAGGCGGCGTCTTTTTTCTTGACATTCCTCATCGTAACAGTTGTTCTTTCGGGCTCGCTGAAATCCAACTACTTCTTCGGCGGCGGTACTTAGTGATCGGGAAATGTGGTTCCACTGCTCGCGTATGTCGGTTTGTTGAAGAGTGCGCTCTGAGAGCAGGTGTGTGAGTCGAGTGGCAAATAATTTGGCCGTCTGTTGTGATTGCAGCTTTTCGACGTTAAGCTTTCCTTGCATTGTCGGGCGCACATTTTTTGCTGCACAGAGACGGGTGCATATCTTGGCTATAACAAGATAGTGGTCCGAGTCGATGTTTGGCCCACGGAGTGTATCTACGTCTAAAACGCTAGAAGCATGCCTTCCATCTATAACAACATGACAGCTATCTAGCTTGGTGGATGTTCTTATGCTGGAACATAGTTCTACACATTACCATGTTTCGGGCCACGGCGAAGTGGATCAGCCTCAGTCCGTTATCGGACGTTTTGTCGTGGAGGCTGAATTTTCCGAAATTGGCGCCAAATATCCCTTCCTTGCCCATCTTGGCATTAAAATCGCCGAGCACGATTTTGAATTCGTGTCGGTGGCATCGCTCATATGTACGTAGCGCATGCGCACAGATGAGCGAGATGTTGAAAAATCTCGCTTTGATGCGGATTGTGGCTAGACGCTCGTCCAACGAATCCAACACCGAATTTGCGCTCCTTCACGTGGCACCTGTAGTAGATGTCGCAAGGCTTCACACCTACTTTTCCTTGCCCCGTCCATCGCATTTCTTGGATGGCGGAGATGTCAGCCTTTGTTTTCCCGAGGACATCAATCAGCCGGGCAGGGCACCTTCCCCGTTAAGGGTCCGGATAGTCCAGGTGCATACCCTCAAATCATAGTCCTTTAAACGTTTGCCGTGGTCGTCTCAAAAAAACGGGGTCTCATCCGAGGCTTGTAGGAATTTTCCATTGGGCGGGGTTTTAGCGTGGTGGGACCCAAACCCAGCACACGGGAAGTTTTATGCCTTTTCACTTTAGCTCGCTCCCAAACGGGTTTAGTTGCTACCCAGCAACAGAGCTGTGTAATGATTAAATCAATTGAGTGTGCATTCCCATTTTTTTCATTTCAAAAATGTGATTGTTTGACATGGTGAAATAATAACAAGGTGTTGTCAGTAGCGACGTGTTTGTTGTAATTTTGACAAGATCGGCATGCTTATTTTCAGTGCTGCCGATCTTAATTTTTTATAATGCTATTAGTTGGGAAATTGTATTTAAAATACTCCATTTTAGTATTTCATTTTATCGGGATTTTTAAAGAACTTGTGTTTTCAGAACGATATTAATATTTAAAATTGCTGGATTTGTATAATTTTTGTCCTCAAAATATAAAATATGAAAGATATCGTAGTTATCAATGGAAAAAGACGTACACAAAAATCGTATGGAAAGGCGATTTTTATATTAAATATCTTTTGCTGCATTGCCATAATATCGAGCCAAATGGACTTCTGATACACTAGAATAGAGCGGCAGCATGGTTAAAGACTTCGCTTACATTATCGATATTTATGTGTTTTAATCTATATGTCAGCCGCTGTGGCGTAGTGGTAAGCAGTGCGCGCTCCACTCCGCAGCAGCCGGGTTCAAGCCCTGGTCAAAGCAACATAGCAAAAAATATAGAAAAAAGGTTTTTTCTTAACAGTGGTCGTCCCTCGGCAGGCAATGGCAAACATCCGAGTGTATTACTGCCATGAAAAACAGCTTCTCATAAAAATGCAATCGCCGTTCGGAGTCGGCGTAAAACTGTAGGTCCCTCCGCTTTGTGTGACATCTAGGCGCACGCCGCAAGTCGGAGGAGAAGCTCGGCCAAATGTGTAAGCGCCAATCTATTATTATTATTACTAATCTATTTAAAAAATCATTTACAGTTTTATAGGAAATTGCCTTATTTTACGGCCTGTACTTTTTTAAAAGTTACAATATATGTGCAACCTGTGTGGAGCTTACGATACAAACATATATTCAGGCTTATAAGCCTGTAATTAAACATTTTTCTACATTTAATTTGAAATAGTATGCACGAACGGATTAAAAGTGGTAAATAATTAGTACTTTCTCTACTACTTTAAAATGCGTGACCGGAATAGACCTGCCGAAAAAGTGAGGTTAAGTTTCTGACAACACCTTGTTATTATTACACCATGATTGTTTGATTTAAAAAATTTAACAACCACTCTTGAGATTGGTTACAAATTGTAAACACAAAATATGTAGTGTGTTATGGAATGCAAAAGAAAAACTCAATCATGTATGATTGTACGTTTATGTGATTACAATCTGTCATTATCATTCAGTACTAATAGTATTTGTTGTATCAGGGTTGAGTTTTTTGTACTCAAAATGTGAAACCAGAAGATTGCCATCTACCTTAAAATAAGTAAACAAATAAATATTTGCTGCTAAAATATTTTTCTAAGTGTTTCGCCGAGCTTCTCCTCAAACTTGAGGCATGAGTTCTGTTGTTGTGACACAAATGGAGATACCTACATATTTAAGGCAGAAATATACACGAAGGTTTGCCATTGCGTGCCGAAGGACGACTGCTATTTTGGGTTATGATCTGACCAGGTATTTAACCCTGGTCCTATGGAGTGGAAGTACGCACAATCTAATCACTCTGCTACGGCGGCCGCCGTATTAAAAATTATTAGTTTAATAAATAGATATAAAAATATTTATATTTGGTAACTCTTAGACTTTTCTTTATTTGTAACAAATGACAGATGTAAACAAAATAAAAAAATAATTGTAATTTTACAAATTTAAAGCAAACGGGCGTTCTTACAAAAAAAATATAGTTAGGGATCGAATTGCGCATATTTTTTTTAAATACCAAGCGCCTCCAAGAAGTGTTAAACCACTAAATAGCTTAAAAAACGCTTTCAAAAATTCGAAACGAGGGTGAAGTGCAGTGTTCAATTGCGATCGAAATTGCAGGCAAAATTTGTGCAAACCAAGATCCCCGCTTCCCACTGGTGGTTACATAATACTTGAATAGCCTTAATTAACATGTGCTTGTTTTGAGCACGAACGGCTAGTTGAACAGGCATGTCTGAATCGATTCCCTTCATCATTCTTAGCTATTTGATGTGCATTTTTATTGTTAGGTGTTGCAAACAGACATTTTAGGAACTAAATGGGTTCTAAAATCTCTGTACACAAGCGCACTTATTTTTAACAGTTTCCAGTTTATGTAATATTAATCAAAACAGCTTTTATTTATTTTATGTATTATGTTATTTCTGGAAGCGTCGAATACAAAAAAGGGCTGTGACTGGGTTTATGTAATTTAAAATTGTATTGATGATTACTAATAATAATAGAAAGGCGCTTACATATCGACGGTCCTGATTTTTTGTTTCGTAGTTTAGAAATAATATGTCTTGGAACGTACTTATTCCGGATAATTTGAAATTTAATTATTAAATTATTATTTAATTATTTAAGTTTTGTGCTAATAACAGTAAAAGTACCAAAAAAAAGAGAAAATTCTGTAAAATTTAAAACTATTAATTACGACGATTAGGTATTGAATAAGTACTTTTAAAATGGTATCCTTGAAAATTTGCAGTATTTATTTTTTAAAACCAAATAAGTTAAGGATTAATATACACAAGACCATATCCTTAAATTTCGTCCTTCTACTTTAAAAGCTTAAAACATAAAAATAATTAAAAGGGTATTTTCAATACCAATTCGTCCTTGTGAACCATAAAAAAAAATAATATTTTCAAATTCTAAAGAATTTTACTTTCATTTAGTACCCATATTTGTATTCTAGATTGCATTGAATGTTTTTGTAAGTTTTGAATACTATTCATGTCTTTGAAATTTCAAAGTCCTCAAAAAAGTCCTGACACCAGAGAGAAAAACTTAAAACGCAGTTTCATTACATTTGGCCCCTATTTTCGTGGGTACATTGACTGTTTCGTGCGTTTTTAAATGTTTTTATACCCGAGCGCACTTGTGCACAAGGGTATTATAACTTTGTTCACATAACGGTTGTTTGTAACAGGCAAAACGAATCGAGATAGATATAGACAAATGTATACATAAATGCTCAGAATGAAAAGAGAAATCGATTAAGCGGTGACTGTCTGTCCGTCCGTCCGTCCGTCTGTGCACACGATAACTCGAGTAAAAATTTAGATATCTTAACGAAACTTGGTACGTGAACTTCTTTTGGGCGTGGGACGGATGGTATTGAAAATGGGCGAAATCGGATAATAACCACGCCTACCTCCCATATAACGGTAATTTTAAGAAATACGAAAACTGCGATATTTTAGTAACTACTGAAGATAATTCACTCAAAATTAATACTTACAATGAGTTTCAGACGGAAAACATGAATATTATAAATTTTTGGAAAATGGGCATAGCCACGCCCACTTATGGTTACATGTGTATATCTTGGTAACCGCTGCACCAATTTCTTCCAAACTTGGCACAGTTGTTGGCCTTAGTACAGCATACTAAATGGCTGAAAATTTTAAAAATCGGACAATAACCACGCCTACCTCCCATATAACGGTAATTTCGAGAAATACAAAATCTTCGATAAATCAGTAAATATTGAAGCTAATTTATTCAAAATTGATGATTGCAACAATTCTTTACCAAGAAATACGTTTATGACAAAATTTTGGAAAATGGGCGTAGCACCGCCCACTTGTGATCACATATATGTATCTCGCTAACCGTTCTAGCAATTTGTACCAAGCTCGGTATGGTTATTGTGCTTGCCACATAAAAGCAAACCGTTGAAAATTGTTGAAATCGGACTAAAATTGAGGCCGCTTTTCATATAACGGTAAATTTCAGATATGCTTGAAATTTCAATATTTCGAAATTTAAGGACGCTAATTTACTCAAAATTGATATACCCCGGCTACCACCTAGCGGTAGCTTTCGGAAAGGTGGAAAACATATATTTAATACTTGCGCCGGGTATTTAATGTTCGGCTCCGCCCGAACTTAGACTTTCTTACTTGTTTGTTTTTACAATGCATTGAATAAACGTTATCTATATTAAATGCATGGTATACATCAGGGTGTCCAGATTGTTTAAAAATAAAGAGCAATTTCTGCAAAAAAAAATCGCCAAAAATCGCTAATTTTGTTTTTAATAAAATTCATGAAATCGATTTAACAAATCTTTTATTTTAAAAATTAGATCTTGTTATCATATAGTTTTTAAAACCAAAAACGAATATGGGCGTTTCCACCGGAAGGTCCACCACGACAAAAAAAATAAAAATCTTATATCTAACGTATTTACGGGCCGATTTGTCTGCTTTTTAAAATATATACTGGCTATGTAAGTAAAATCATGTTTGCTTAAAATGGTCTTCCTAGGTGGCGCCAAGGTTGAGATATTTCGCAAAACCGTATTTATGGTCGGATTTGGTTCGAATTTGGCGTATGTAGTTGAAACATAATAAGTCATAGATTTCCAACAAATTCACCCTGAATTGGCGCTGAAGTCAAAATATAAAGTATATTCTACATAAAATTCATGTTTTATTTGCGTTAAAAATTCATTTAAAAGCAATATTAACAAAAATATAACGATGGAAATTTATGTCACGTGACGCCACGTCACGTGACGATTCACGCTTGGGGTTGTAAAAGAAAATTGAAACAAGTTGCATTAATTCAAAAACCTCTAAAAACAACTAGAATTGCTCCAAATCATATTAAAATAGGTTTCATGAAAATAGCCATCCACAATTCGCAGTTTTGCGATTTTGTAAGAAAAGAAAAAATCGACTTCCATTTTTTGTCACGTAACGACACTCTCTTTAAATGCATATATTTCAGTACCAAGCAGTTCGATTGTTCTCATTTTTCGGTTAAGTATAGAGCTAATTATGTGCTATACAACGGCTCAAAAAAGTTAAAGAAAACAAATGGTACAACTGTCACGTATGCGAAGTATGAAAATACCCATATAATACCTTCAGAAGGTAATAATAAATAACACAAATCGCTTATATAATAGTGATGTACAAACAATTTTCTTAACAAATACGCATACTTTTTAAAAATATTTGTTTCAACACATTTTGCAATAGGACTGCGCCATTATTAAATTTATTATTCATATTAATTGATTAATCGCATAATCCGCTTTTAAGAGATCGGCGCTAAAAATAAAATAAAAACCTATAATAATGCGATATCAGCTATATCTTTTGTTGCCATATATTGATCTATTCAACCTTGATAACATACTGTTTGATATTGGAAACGTTTTGCAGCAGAAACTATTAGCCTTCATATAAAACTTTATTCGAACTATTGAATTAAGGCTTTCCAACCTCATCCTATTTCAAATCTTAGTTTTTGTTGAATTCTTTACCGAAAAAACGCGCTCAACAAAAGCATGTCAGTGCGGCAAGGATAATAATACGAAGGCTATTTTACTTACATATATTTCCAAACATTTTATTGCCTGTTGCGGTTTCTAATTCGTAAGCAATTATCCAAATTTCTTCATAGTCGGATGGAATGGTTCTGAAAAAAGTTATTCCATGGACCATGGGAAAGTTAAAAGATTTAAATATTCAGTTTCCGCTACTTTTCTTTCCTTCAAAGTCAAATAGTGAATTGGCAGGTCCCTGAAACTCGCTCTCTTGTGATTCACACACCTTTCTGGTGACAAAACCAAAGCTTTTTGAAAGTATTTAATTGAGTAGGTATTCGTTTCAAAAGTTCTTCGATTTTTGACAGCATATTAGCTTTTTAAGTAAAGTTTATCACGCAGTTCATTAGCCTCTTATCGTGGAAAACTAAGTTTTGTATATTTTTATAATTGGAAAGAATTTATTTGAAGGGAAAAAATCGCCAATGGCGATTTCATAAATTTTTTCGCGCAAATATACAAAAAAAAATCGCCAAATTGGCGCGAAATCGCCAAATCTGGACACTCTGGTATACATTATTTTTACCACGTATGTAACTTATTCATAAATTTTAGTAAATCCCCGTCATTTCAAAACCTGACTTCAGTAAAATACATCGGACAAACTTAATATAAGTCAGTAATTTTTCTAAACTGTTTATTTTGAACTTTAACTTAAGGAAAAGTGGCGATTTTTCCATGAGTATCTGCACTCTGATTCGCAAATCTAGATTCGCCATCAACACCATCTTGTATAAATTCGCCTTGGCTTTAAGGCTGAGCGGTTGGAGAATCGGACTTCGACAGCTCGTTAAAAAGTGAAGTTGGCTAAAGAAATGAATGAAACCTAGAGTTGGGCACTTTAGTTCTTTGAGTGAACCATTCAGTTGTAATTCACTCACCTTAGTGAACTAGTTCTTTAGTTCATTCAGTTCATTTAGTTCAAATGGCGAATTATCATCTTATTATCATACATATGTATTACATACAAAACAAAAGCTTTGGTAATTTGAATTCACAGATTACTTTTACAAACATAAAAAGCGCACACAAATAAGTTTAGGAACATAAATCACATAAAAACTACGCAGTTTTTTTCAATCGAAGGCATACATTTGCAGTAAAGGTAATATTCTTAGCATTATTTTTATTACACAAAAATATTTACATAGTTACATACGTAGCATATTTAATTTTAACATCGTTTCAATCATTTACAGAGTTTTCATATAAATAAAATACAATGTACGATATGTAAACACTTACATATTCCTGTGCAAAAACATTAAATTAGAAATCTTGTTTGATTTTAACTGCGTTCTACTCTAGTTTAGTATGTAGCTCGTTCGCAAGGAATTGAAGTAGCAACTATGCAAAAGTGCTTTAAAACGGCACACGTTCGTGTCAAGAATATTTGGACCGCGGTCCAAAATGAGAAATTGTAGCACTGACAAATATATGTAGTTCAATGAGAAGACCGAACTAGTAAGCTAGTTCATTGAGGTGAACTAGTTTTTTAGTTCAAGAACTACCCAAGCCTAGAAGAAACCGTTAATGCTGCGTTTTCGTACTAGTCAAATTTTCATATTTTCAAGATTTGTGGCTACTCTTTCGGTAAGTTTTTGGCCGAAAGTACTCGAATAAACTTGTAGCTACTCCTTTGCTAAGTTTCGGTCGGAAAGTACTCAAATTGTTTTTTTTTTCTTCCCATGACATCGCATTGCCACGGCGGCAGAGAACGCAACGTTCTTATTAAACTTATCTAACTTTTTTAATAAATATCAACTTACTCGAGTAAGTATCGAGTATTTCTCTCCGATACATTTGTAGCATCGATACTTTTCTTCGATATTTTTAAAGAGTAAATGAATCGAGTACATGGCGATATCGGAACAACACTACCCACTGAACTAATTTCTCCACGTAAAGTCTTGTTCCTTTTCCACTTTTTCTTGTAAACCCAACTACAATCAACCAGCTATTCTGCTGCTATTTAAACTTGATCATGTGGTTTTTGTTGTAGTTGATTTTTTCGTTAATACATATTGTATTTTTAGAACGCTTCACTTTAGGTGTGCTTGTCCTTAAGTTATTTGTTTCAGATAATTTTCAAAAAAAAAATATCAGGAATTTGGTTAGGGTTTTAGCCGAACTGGATAATTAGCGAATACATTCACTAGTGCTGCAGGTGTATGGGAGTCTATATGTATGTGCAACCAATCCCTTGTAGTATATTTGTTTCATTAGACACCCATCGCAAATACTTTCGTGGCTTACATACGCACTTGTAACTAATTTTTATAAAACAATCACTGGTTTTTATCCTTTCCATCCTTTTTAGATATTTCGGAAAATCGCACCTCTTAAGCCGTTGTCTGCGAGGAAACTTGAAGAGGAAGACGAGATCTCCAATGTTAATCACGGTGTGTCATCATGTTACGAAGAACCACCGCCGGCTTCAATACCTCAGCACCCGCCAGAGAACGAACTTAATACTAAGCCGCGCAACCTCAATGAAGATAAACCCGTCCATGATTTCGAGACTTCATCAGCCTATGAGGCTGACGGTGAAGACTTTAGCTTAACCGACCACGAAAATAATCATATTCTTCAATGTCTGACGTCACGACTATTTTTGGCCTCTGATGGCTATGAGTTTCAACGCTTACAGCAACTGCGCAGCGACACGGTCTCGGAGATAGTGTCGTATGAGCCTGAATTCGATGCGCGCGAAATGGTATTTGAAAAAGTCAAATACAATAAGCACGTGCGCTATTTCCGTCGCACTCCGTCCACTTTGAGTTTAGATGATGTTGATGACATCGCACATAGCAAGAGCTCACCAAGCATTGATCCGTTGGCGGATCCACTAAAACGAGCCGACATTGGCGCAGCAGCGCAGCGCAGCTACGAGTACAATGCCAGCGATACTAATCAACCACCAACCGTCCATTATATTTCACAGTATATACCCGCATATGTGCCTATGAATGTAATGAATTTAGAAATTAAGAATCCTGGAAATTTTGAGAGAGTTGTTATTGCAGAGCAACGCGACCGCTTTGACAAATTGATGCCCGTTGTCAAATGGGACATTAATGGCAATTCGTTGGACGACGATTTTTACATTGATGACAGTTGGAATGATGATACTGACATACATTGGAATAATAGAAAAAGTGAAAAACGTGTTTCTCAATTCAAGTTGGATGCTGAGTCCCAAAAGTCCAGTTTTCGTTCCAGTTCCACGACACTGGAAACATGGCTAGACGAGGATTTGTTGGGCAGTTCGCTTAATGAACGGCGCCAATTTACGGCCAATATTTGCCGATCTAAGGTTTAAGCTGTTTTGTAAGAGCTCAAATGGCTGATGTTGTGAATTCAGTATATTAATAAAAGTATTTAATAGTATGTATTTAATTTTATTCAATATTTATTATATTTAAACGCATAAACAATGATGTATTCTTAAAGCTTGCATATATTTACATTAAAACTTTGTACCCATACGTCTAAGCATTAAATTGTGTCTTAAATTAAGCAATAAGAATTGTTATTTGAAGTACATACATGCTCATGTACATACATACATAGTATGTATATATGGATATACATAAAGGTAAATATAATGCGACGGAAAGGTAATGTTATAAATGTGAATCGTTTCCCTCCACAATGCCAGACTTCTTCCTGTGGAGCTTTCTGAAATCTCGCAACTAGCGGTAAAAAAATGCCAATTTGGCTCTGATTTGCCAGTAACAATTCAAAATGGTGTAAAACGGGCACAAATGTGCATTATCTCGAGAGGAGGTGTTTTTACCGATATAATTTTTCAACTTAATGTCATCAATTTTGCATCTTCAAATAAACTTTTCGTGAAAAAAGAATTTACATCACCCGAGTATTAACCAAAACGGTGGGTATAACCTATGTCATAGAAAATTTAGTGAACAAATACATTGTTCTGCAAAAATTAATGAATTTTAAACAAATTTTATAAATAACAAGTAAGAAAGTCTAAGTTCGGGCGGAGCCGAACATTAAATACCCGGCGCAAGTATTAAATATATGTTTTTTCACCTTTCCGAAACCTACCGCTAGATGGTAAGCCGGGGTGTATTTCTGAAATTTACCGTTATATGAAAAGCGGCCGTAATTTTAGTCCGATTTCAATAATTTTCAACGTTTTCCTTATATGTGGCAAGCACAATAACCACACCGAGTTTGGTACAAATTGGTAGAACGGTTACCGATATACATATATGTATGTGATCATAAGTGGGCGGTGCCACGCCCATTTTCCAAAATTTTACCATAAACGTATTTCTTGTTAAAGAATTGTTGCAAGCATCAATTTTGAATAAATTTGCTTTAATATTTACTGATTTATCGAAGATCTTGTATTTCTCTAAATTACCGGTATATGGGATGTGGGCGTGGTTATTGTCCGATTTTAAAAATTTTCGGCCATTTGGTATGCTGTATCAAGGCCAACGACTGTGCGAAGTTTGGAAGAATTTAGTGCAGCGGTTAACGAGATATACACATGTAACCATAAGTGGGCGTGGCTACGCCCATTTTCCAAAAGTTTATAATATTCTTAGTTTTCGTCTAAAAATTGTTGTAAATATCAATTTTGGGTGAATAATCTTCAGTAGTTACTAAAATATCGCAGTTTTCGTATTTCTGGAAATTACCGTTATATGGGATGTGGGCGTGGTTATTGTCCGATTTTTTAAATTTTCGGCCATTTGGTATGCTGTATCAAGGCCAACGACTGTGCGAAGTTTGGAAGAATTTAGTGCAGCGGTTACCGAGATATACACATGTAACCATAAGTGGGCATGGCTACGCCCATTTTCCAAAAATTTATAATATTCTTATTTCTCGTCTAAAATTATTGCAAATATCAATTTTGAGTGAATTATCTTCAGTAGTTACTAAAATATCGCAGTTTTCGTATTTCTGGAAATTACCGTTATATGGGAAGTGGGCGTGGTTACAGTCCGATTTTTCAATACCAACCTACCTTGGATTAAGGGAAACCTACATACCAAATTTCGTTGAGATATCTCAATTTTTGCTCGAGTTATCGTGTTCACGGACGGACGGACAGACGGACGGACAGACAGACATGGCTTAATCGATTTCTTTTTTCATCCTGATCATTTATGTATGTATCACATCTACAGGCCAAGCGCTTTAATCTGACACCCCAGTTTTAAAAATCGAGCGAACGGTGCAGATGTTTTAGGCTGCACAAAAAATGCCTTCGCGTATTATATATAATAGATAGATATCGTCGTATGTGAAGTTGTAGAAATTATTTTCTAGAGCGTAAAAACACTCATATTTCAAAATGGTTTTCTTTTTTATAAAGCAATCGCATTTCTGGATAGTATATTTCAGGACGAATGGATAAGGATTGAGCCAAGAGCTTGTGAGAGCAAATCCAATTTTTGGCAGCCAATGTCAGTTACGCGGTTTTGCAGAATGACGACACACGGTTTTGTACTTTAAACGACGATATGTACATATGTATATATGTTTGCAACATTACATTATATTACACGAACAAAATCAAAATTAAGTCACTGTCGCCGAATTTTTCATCGCCAGTTTCACTCCGAAAATAATTGAAAGTAGAATAAGGTGTAGAATATGTTATACCAGTGGAAGTGGAAGATAAACTGGAAGTAAATTGGCAAATGCAACGGAAATGGTTGGGACGCAAATAATAAACATAAAGATAAAAATATAGTTAAATATGAAGATGAGGATAGAAATAAAAGTAAAGATAAAGGTAGAGAAAGGGAAATAGAAAGAGAAAGAGAAAGAGAAAGAGAAAGAGAAAGAGAAAGAGAAA
>NW_023458561.1:19255077-19278444 GCF_013731165.1 Rhagoletis pomonella
GAAAGAGAAAGAGAAAGAGAAAGAGAAAGAGAAAGAGAAAGAGAAAGCGAAAGCGAAAGAGAAAGAGAGAGAGAAAGCGAAAGAGAAAGAGAAAGAGAAAGAGAAAGAAAGACCAAGGTAGAGGTAATTATAAAGAAAAGTAAAAGTAAAGTAAAGAGACACAGAGACTCACCTCACTATTTCGGGATTTTAGAGATTTTTAGGATTTTCGGGACTCTTTCGAGATTTTTGAGACTATTTCGGAATTTTCGTTATATTTGTCGATCTTGTTGTCGATATATTTATCTATATCCTGTTATCGATATTGAAATCAATATATTTATCTATATCATAGCCGATGCTGTTACCGATCGGTATATTTATCGATACTGTTATCGATAAAATAATCGGCACATTATATGACATCACGTCAAGGCACCTCACCTCATCTTGGTAAATATGTAGATGAGGAAAAGGATAAAAGCGAAATTGTGAAAGATAAAAACAAAGATGAAGACCAAGGGAAATTTAAACGCTTTACCTTTATACGGACAAAGGGAATAGTGAATATGTATATGAATGGTAAAATTAAGATAAGTCTAAGTTCGGGCGGAGCCCAACATTAAATACCCGACGCAAGTATTAAATATATACTTTTTACCTTTCCGAAAGCTAGCGCTACATGGTTAAGCCGGGATGTATCAATTTTGAGTAAATTAGCGTCCTTAAATTTCGACATATCGAAGTTTCAAGCATTTCTGCAATTTTACGTTATATGAAAAGCGGCCTCAACTTTAGTCCGATTTCAATAAGTATAACGGTTAGCGAGATACACATATGTGATCATAAGTGGGCGGGGCCACGCCCATTTTCAAAGATTTTATCATAAACGTATATCTTGGTAAAGAGTTTTTGGAAGCATCAACTTTTACTAAATTAGCTTTAATATTTACTGATTTATCGAAGATTTCGTATTTCTCTAAATTACCGTTATATGGGATGTGGGCGTGGTTATTGTCCGATTTTAAAAATTTTCGGCCATTTGGTATGCTGTACCAAGGCCAACAACTGTGCCAAGTTTGGAAGAAATTGGTTACCAAGATATACACATGTTACCATAACTTGGCGTGGCTACGCCAATCTTCCAACAATTTATAATACTCTTATTTTTTGTCTTAAAATTATTGTAAATATTAATTTTGAGTGAATAATCTTCAGTAGTTACTAAAATATCACAGTTTTTGTATTTATGAAAATTACCGTTATATGAGAGGTGGACGTCATTATTTTACGATTTTGCCCATTTTCAATATCATCCGTCCTACGCCCGAAAAAAGTGCACGTACCAAGTTTCGTTAAGATATCTCAATTTTTTCTCGAGTTATCGTGTGCACAGACGGACGGACGCACGGTCGGACGGACAGACAGTCACCGCTTAATCGATTTCTCTTTTCATTCTGATCATTTATGTATACATTTGTCTGTATCTGTCTCAATTCGTTTTGCCTGTTACAAACAACCGTTATGCGAACAAAGTTATAATACCCTTGGGCACAAGTGCGCTCGAGTATAAAAAAGATCAGGATAAAGTCCCTTTCATTCTCAATTTCAAACCAATGAGACAACTAATAGATACGTGTCGTAAGTTTACCTTCTCCAGTGTGGCCCAGGCGCGCTTACTTTTTATTGATTATTTTTGTCTTGTTTAATTTTTAGAAACTTATTTGGTTTAATTTTTCGCTTTTTTACTTATTTTTCTTTTAATTATAAGATCTAATTATTTTAAGAAGGAAACTATTTTTTAAAATTATGTAAAGAAATTCTGGCATCTGTCTTTCAACTCTTCACAGTCTTTCGGAAGACAAAACTATTTCGTGTGACAATTGTCTATTCCGGCAACTATCCTGAAAGTTCTTTTCTGTATTCCGAAATATTTGTTGATAGGTCTCCTAACGAGTAGGTCTTAGCGTTACTATGTTTATCTTTTAGCAATGACTTTTCTAAAAACCAAACGAATTTAAAAAATATTATTTTTAAAATGATGAAAACTAAATATTTGAGCCTGCCTAAAATGAAGCAATGAATCTAATTAACGTATAGAATTACCAATGACAACCACCCGGTCAAATTGAAATAGCGGCGAATCAGCAACACTTGAAAGTAGTAAGTTGAATAAGGAAATGGATTAGCTACAAGAGTTTACGGGGTGTGCATAGCTCAGTGGTTAGCGTTGCTGGCTTTGCACATGGATGATGCTGGTTTGATTCCTGCTGAAGTCTAGAAAAAGGAGTCTGTTGAGGAGATGTGGTGATCTCCGAAATAGCAGCTATGTATAACTTCCACCGCTTAGACTTTGTTGCTCTTTCCATTTTTCCTAACAAACAAATCGTGGTACAAAGCTCAATAACATTTCTAAAAAGAATGCACGGTTAAAGCAGTCTAATTGCAGGAGTTTTAAAGTAAACCTAAAATCTGAGCAAACCGTTGTAGGGAACTTACAGGTTAAGTGACCCAATCTTTGGCATTTTCACAGTAAACCCTCTGTTGATAATTTGTAGAAAGAGCGCAAAATGTCATGATTGATTCCATCTGCATAAATGGAGGAATCACACATACGACAGAAACTCATATCTCAACAATGAGTTCCATGGGAGCTTTTAAATGTTTTAGTGGTCTGATTTTTCTGATTCCGACAAATGATTAATATGGACAGGTAGATAGAAAAGCGGATATGGCTACGTTCTGATGTTTTTTGCATACTTTTTCATTGGTTATTTCTCATTCTTCTGGTGCTTACAATAATCGAACCATTTCATGTTCATGAAAGCCTTGAGGGGTGATGTGTTCTTTGACTCGGGGTTATATATATGCCCATGAATATACCTATGTACATATATATGTATGTATGCATGCGCATTTGTATTTATATGTATGTACATAAATTCACAAGTTTGCAACTTCATTTTAATGCACAAACTTCCATATACATATGTATCTACTTATGTACATATGGATGTATGTATGTACGTATGTACCTACGGGTTTAAGTACAATTAATAAAATTGCTACAAAACATACACTTTACAATGTACATGCCTAAATGCAAGTATTATATTTGTACATAACTACGTATGTATGTGTGTACATAAGAACCAAAAGCTATTGCGTTTTTTAAAAGAAATTGCTAAAAAAATCAAATGTCCTTTTGTGAGCCGATCGAATGTATGTATGCACATGAGGGTGGCCCTTATTTGGAAATGTGTCCAGGCCTCACGCTTTGGAAATATGCGAATGGGTTAAAAAAGTAAGAAATAAAAGGTTAAAGACAAACTGAAAAAAATTTAGAAATGCCCAAAGAGACTAAAATATTGATATACATATTATAATTTCTCACTTTTTTCAGTTTGGTGATCCACAAATAACTTGTTCTGGCTTTAATTTGCAGTTTCCGGTAAAACGCGGAAAGGAGTTTATATTTTGGTTCAGGTGATCATTTTACGTACATAAGGTCTATGCGTCCAGGTTCATCTGATGTCAACAAGAAAGCAGTTCCTAAGAGGAATTTGATTGCCTGAATTACTTCGATTTATTTACTAAAACACTTAACCCTCTAATCCTTCAACTATCATTTCAGTTTTTTGTAATAGGAAACTCTTTGCAATATTCCTAAATCAGCTTCAATTTACCTGAGAAAATACGTACTCTAGGTGCAAAAACATTTTGACCGTCTGTAAACAAAAAAGAGACAAAAATACACGCCACTGATGAGGTGACCGGGATGTACTCACTGAAATTTCTTGGCAAACGAAGTGTCTCGGATACCGGACGATCTACTGAGCTACTAAGCTTTATCCGAGTAAAACGATTCTCTGCACCAACGAGATTTCCAATGCATCATCAGAACACGCCGTAAATATATGCAAAAATTTTGTTTAATTCGCAGTAACGCACTGAATTGCGGAAATTAATAATGTTTGCTACTTACTATAAAATTTGTATGTCTTTAGAATAATAACTACTGAATAAATACCGGAGCTAGATAATTACTATTTCACAAAAATTATTTCCTCTTTCGTACTGACCAACAATTTCAAGCGACCCGTCTTGTAAATATATAAAGTACAAAGAGCATATTTGTTTGAATTCACAAAGTAGATGATGACTAAAATTCGATATTACGGTTTCTAATATTGCGTTATAACGGTTAGAGGGTTAAATTATACCTATAGATATAAAACACCTCATTTCATAGTTAATAATCTGTCCCTTTATTTTCAAATAAAGTCCCTTTTTTGCTGTTAGTTAGTAGTTGTGGGGCATTCCAAAGTGACGGGTGGGATATTTTAACTCGTTTTGGCTCAAACTTTTAGTAAATTCTCTTTAACCATTGGTTTGATAAGTGTCAAACTGTTAACACTTGAAGTCAGATATCAGTTTAATACGAAGCTGATAAAGTATAAAATTTAATTATATAATTTACACAGAAATTTTACATTTTCCAACCCTGCTGATTTGATGTCAATATTTATTATATTTTTAATAGGGGGACCTCATTTAAATAATGGAAAACATAAGAATTTGTATGTTACGTTAAAAAAAAATACATATTTTGGTGGGACATCCAAAAAGCATTCTTTGAACGCTTATAACTTCTCACCATAAATGTATTTTTCTAATAACTTACAACCATTTTAAAGCTCATGAATTGTTCTTTCTTTTTTGATAATAATTTTTTGCACGGCCAGCATTAATAGATGAGGAATGCCCTGAAAACTTGATGCAAACATATTACAGTATATTATATATGCATTTATAACATTAAAATAGAGAAAATAGTGAAAAATAAATGGATAAAAATCTATTTCTAAAGATTTATTCTACCTACTTTACTGCTGGAATGGCCCTAATGATTCTTTGCTTAGTCCAAAGTAGCCAAAGGAAAAAAATAAAAATGTTTCATCAACGTGGAATTTGTTTCGTTTAGAGTTGTTTTAGCTTGGAATACGCGAAATTTTGCATTAAAATTTTTGTAAAATAAGTGCTTGAAGAAAATGATTTTGTGAGGCCTTCACTCTCTTTAATGAAACTTTATTGCGCTCCATGTAAAACCAAATTCCGATGAAACGAAACTACGTCAGAAGAAATGATGGGATGGTGACCATGGTGTGGCACGATTAAGGTTAAGATTAAAATTAAAACTAAGACTAAAATTAAGATTAAGATTAAGATTTAACTTAAGATAGGGACTGTGATTAAAATAATTATTTATAAAAATAATCATACAATATCGAGCCCCAAGCGGAGAAATAACGAACGACTTTTTTTCAAAATTTTACTTTTACTGCAGATGCTCTAAGAGCGTTTAATCATCAAACCAAACAACTTTTGAAAAAAAACCATTCTCTTGCGATATTTTTCCGGTTAGGGTTCGATATGTGAGCTATACGGGTAATAGAAAGAAGAAGTTTCACTTCAGGCGCGCGTCCAATTTGCGCATAGTTTTTTTTTTTTATTGGCAAGTCGATTTTTCTAACTTAGCTATATACGAAAACACATAAGCTATGGATTTAGTGAAATGATATCTACAAACCGCCCAACTTAAGGCGATAAGTCATTTGTGGGTTACATTTCTAGGGAAATCTCAAGCACTTTTAAACTTTTATTAATTTGTGGTTTTAGGCCATTTCAATATGTATAGGGTCCAGACCAAGAATTGGCACAATTTTATTATTCTCCATACAACTACTTAAGGACCACTCTAATGTCATACATACATACATATATGCGGCTTTTTATATATGTATGTACATACATACATCCTTTCATTTTCATTTCTACCAAGAGTTTTACGACGCAAAAGCTGTATGTACATACACTAGACGACCATTTAAAGTGCACAGCCTATTCTAATATAATAAAAATAATAATAGATTGGCGCTTACACATATGTTTGTGTTTGGCCGAGCTTCTCCTCCGACTTGTGGCGTGCGCCTTGATGTTGTCACACAGAGCGGAGGGACCTACAGTTTTACGCCGACTCTGAACGGCGATTGTATTTTTATGAGAAGCTGTAGAAATACACTCGGAGGTTTGCCATTGCCTGCCGAGGGACGACCGCTGTTAAGAAAAAACCTTTATTAACCTGGGCTTGAACCCAGGTGCTGAGGAGTGAAAGCGCGCACTGCTTGCCACTACACCACAGCGGCCACAGCTGATATAATATTCACAATTATTTTCATGAACAATACTTTGCGTTAATTATTTATCAAAATATTTGATTCTATAATATAAAACATATGAATCAAAGGTTCACACTTAATATTAAGTCCTAAAAAATTTTTATCAAAACTTTCAACTTTTTATTCAGAATTTCTAGAAAATTTTCTAGTATGCAGATTTGTAGCTTATTTAATTTTACTAAAGTGTAAGTTTCAAGTCGCTAAAAATTACCGTTGTTGTATTTGCTTCCATAAAACAAATAATTAACGGAAAATTTTCTCAGAAATTCTGAATAAAAAGTTGAAAATTTTTATGAAAATTTTCTCAATTTTTGTGAACTTTATATAAAGTGTTAAACTTTGATTCATATGTTTTATATTATAGTATGAACTATGTTATAAAAATAATTATGAATATTATATGTATTAGAACAAGCTGTAAACTTTAAATTGTCGCCTAGTGTGCATATGTATGTATGTAAGTATAAATATTAACCATAAGCGACGCCAAAGTGCGCTCTGCACGTGCCAATCGCGCGTGAGAAACGTCTGCTCATTGCCTTTCCCACGCTTATAATTATTTTGTTTGAGGTTACTTGGAAGCGTTCAATATTTTCGTACCGCCACTGCCATACCTTACTAGCTTCTAAAACAGCAAATGCTTTTTGGGGTAGCTTCCATCCCCGTGGTTGTACCAGTCCATCTACGGTGCACACAATGTACATATACATATATACATATATACAACATACAAATAATCCTTATGCACATACATATTTTCCTGTGTTACTGTTTATTTGTTTTTGTACAAAAGGAATATGCACTCGTACTGATTACTCCGAGATCGGAAAACATCACAAGTCCAGTTGGGGGTGATTGATATTTTTGTCCTTAATGTGCATATGTATGTATGTATATATTATATATGTATTGCATATCAAGTACAGTGGACGTCAAATATAACGAACTTTCGGAATAACTAAACAATTTAACGAATCACCAAAATTAAATCATTGATCTTTATATAGCTACATATTACGAACGCAAACGATTTTTATTATTCGATATAATGAACGTTTATGTTTTAGCTGAAACTCCGCGTTCTTTGCAAAAGCAAAGGTTTCGTTAAGTCAACGGCAGTTTAACTGCAGAAAATATGTATGTATGTAGTTTGTTTTAACATCAAGTTAATAATAATAATAATAATAATAATAGTAATAATAATAATAATAATAATAATAATACATTGGCGCTTAAACATATGTTAGTGTTTGGCCGAGCTTCTCCACCGACTTTTCTATATTTTTTGCGATGTTGCTTTGGCCAGTGCTTGAACCCAGGCCCTGCGGAGTGGTAGCCCATCAAGTTACTTTTGGTATTAAAGGATTTGCCAAAAATTGCTGTGCGAAATGTTAAAAAACACACGCAAATTGAAGACTTTTTTGTAAAAAATAAATACAAAAAATGTTGAAATTTTGTTGTCGTTGAGATAAAGACAACATATGTATATTTAGCACTTTAATTGAAAAAATGGGGGTATTATAGTTAAAAAAAAATTACTAATTAAAAGATTCACTATATTGGACGTCCACTGTAATATGTATGCGAGAATTTGAAAGAACACAAAATATACATAGATGCATATACAATGTATGGATGTACTATGTATACATACTGGTAAGGATTAGTTGGAAGAGATTATTTTCTTTCAACGTAAGATAACAAAATGGCGGACCTGTTGCGTTATTACGAGAAAGGAATTGATGTACTCCTAAAAGGTTGGCGCTTCCACTGCCAGTTCTGATTTCCTTCTTCCTTAGCTGTGGGCATGTTATATGTTTTCCACTTGTATTGAAGCTAAAGGAATATTTATAACGATTTATGATCGAAAAATTGCTAAAATTAAAATTACGGTTAAAATTAGATAAGCAATTTGAAAACAAATTTTTTAATTAGATTTTGTCTTTAATTTAATATTCAATCATACTACTTTTTTAGGTTTGCACAAGATTGTTGATAATAAATAAGGGAAGCGTATTTCTATTCAAATTCATGTGTTTTGGACATCTGGTAAACAACATAAAGACATAAAGTATATATGTGAATTAACGAAACTGCTTATGTAAAAATAAATTTTAGTAACAAAAAACTTATAATTTTAAATTAAAAACTGTTTTATTCATTAAAAAAAATTATTTCACTTTTATTTTCTTATTTTAGTAACAAAATAAAACTTAATATATCTACATGTTTGCCAATAGGGTCAAACTACCCAAATCTGTCTTTTTGGTAGGTATACTATTTATTTCAGTTCGAAAGACATCAATAAAAGAGGAATGTTTTTAATTTAAATTGTATGCTTTTTTAATAAAAGTCACGAAAAGTCCATTTGAAAAATTTATCAACAAAATGACCCCTACCCGCCTTTCTAGCGTTAAAAGGACATTTTCAATAATTTTTCGTCCTTCGGCACCAAACAATTTAATCCTTTTCAATTCTATGATTTTCTCTTTTGACACCCATATTGTTATTCAACATTGCACTAAACTTGACGTAGAATACATCTTACGTTTCGATATGGAATACAACTTACGTTTTGATATGGAAGCTATGCTCAAATTTGCAGTTATAATTTTTAGAGCTTCACGAAAACGCTTATTGCACGAAAACTAATGAAGCGATTTCAAAGAAAAGCTTGGCGTTTCAAAGACAAAAATCTAAACCTATCGACAGAAACATTTTTGTAAGTAACCAATGCGTTTCTGTCGTAGAAACAACGGTAAATATTGGCTTATTTTGGGGTCAATTTTGAGCATTTAAAGTGCTCTAGCGCCTTATGATTTACAGATATAACTTTAATTTTCGGGAAATATGTAAGTTCTTTGGAGCAATATAAATATTATAGCTACGGGGACCATCCGTCCTTTATTTTAAAGGACAGCCCTTTATTTTAACCCCCTGTCCTTTATAATTTTTTTCAAAATAGAGGACGCCTTTTGTCCTTTATTTCTTAAACTGTCCTTTAAATCAGCTCTGCATTTTTCAGAGGTAAATTTTTAAACACAGAATATGAAAACTAAAAATGTCCCTTATAAAATATAATGAAAACCTTCGCCAGTTCGTTTCGCACTCCACTTAAGGGTTTTTATTTAATAGGTAATCTTTTCACAATCTATAGAGCACAGGGAAAGTTGTGCCCAGGATCGTGGAAAAGGAAAGAGAACAATAAACCCCCTGCTGCACACTGCTATAAATTGCTATGGCTTAAAAATGTTTTTTCTGAACTTTATTTAAGAGGGTTGCCATATGTTTTAGAAGTTAAATTCAGATTGAATTAAGGGAATTAGATACACAATTTAAATATCTATCGCAATATGTGTGTCAGTCGAAAAAGGTTATACAAGGTTTTGGTTTAAAATATTTTGAATAGGGTTGCCACCTGTTTTAAAATTAGTATTTAATTAAAGTATGCATAAGTTAAATAAAATATTAAAATATGACGTGAAACGAATGTGATAAGATATCCTTAGTTTGAATATTTAAAATTTTAAAGAGGGCTGCCACCTTTTTAAAAAGGTAAACTCAAATTATTTAATAAGTTAAAGCAATTATTAAAAATATGGGTATCAAACGAAATGGGTTTAAATGGCTTTATTTCTGCACTGTATTTAGCAGTGTTGTCACGTAGTTATTTAAAATTCATATGTAACTTAATTCTTCAGGCAAATAAAATATGTACTTCTCACAATATCAGAGACGCAGAGATCTGTTTATTTCTTAACTATATTTAGGAGGATTGCCAGCTGTTTCAGAAGTCTTAGCTAACTTTTGCACAAATCCGAAGACGATAATAATGCGAAGACGAGCGCGAACACGAATAAGACCTACTAATACGGGGACCTAGGCTAATATAAAAAGTAACACAAACTTCTTCCATAGCGGGGATTTTCTTCAAAAAATGTTTGTTGTGAATGACTTAAATTTAACTGTGAGGTTTTATTCGCAAACTTAGAAAATAACAAATTGTTTCACTGGATTTTTTTAAACAAACTTTTTTTGCTGAGTACTTATTAAAATTCCAAAAACCCAAGGCCAACTTGAATTAAAGAACCAACACTGAAATGCGTCAAAATTAAACTAAAAGAGCACAAATTTCTAATGTAAAGCAAAACTCTCTGGGAAGACAATGGGTTTGTTCGTCGAAAATCCAGTGAGAATCATCACCCAAAAATATCAGTAAGAAAAAATGCACCCAAATTCTCTCTGAAGTAGAGAAACTTGCAAATTTCTGCACGAACGCAAATTTGCAGGAATGTGCAAGGTTTTCTTCCAGCTAGTGTCCACGGTTGCATTCCAAACATAAGAAATTTGTATAGACATTTTAATATTCTTTCAGAGAGGATCTACAAGTATATTTCTTGTTAGTTCGACTTTCTTCAACATACGTTTCAATTTCTTTGTCGGAGTAACTGCATCCCGATTACGAATACAGTTTTTCTCAGCCGAGTACCTTTCAAATCATTGGAATTAACTAAATTATTAAAGTAAACAAGTAGTTGCTACGTTTTTCATTTTAAAATTGCTCATGTTTGTAATTTTTTAAATTTAACGACCTTGTTTATTCAAATTATGGTCGACAAAAATACCAACCATGTGCCGCAATCATATGGTTTTCCTCATGGCAAATTCTTGCTGGCAAAATTTTTTCTAGCTTGAATTGACAACTTCTCTCCAAGAACTAGTCTTTCTACTTATGATTTATTTAAATAAAACATGTGAAATTTATTTAAAACAGTTTAGCCATTTTTAGCCGTTTTTTTTTGCCAATTTAGCCGGTTGGTCCAGAAAGTTCTGGCAACACTGCATATGATTGAAGTTAATGTGGATCTGCTTCTCTATTACCTAATTATTAATATTTTGCAATTCATATTGATTTATTAAATTAAATTCAATACAATCAAAACTAATATTTCATGTACCGTTTTTAATTTGAATGTGATCTTAATAATATCACGTATTCTACGTTTAAGATTAGCGGCTGTGGCGCACAGTGTAAGATTTGGCTAATCTAGCTGTTTTTAATTCTGTAATTCGAAAACTATTGAAGATAGATTATTGAAATTTTGCACAAGGTACGGTATAAGATAGACGAAGCTTTTTACAAAAAATTGGTCGTTTAGAGGTACTTTTCCGCCAAAATAATATATATCGATTAAAAAATTCCTTATAAGTTCAATATTTCTTCCTCTATTTAAAAAAATGAGGTACCATTGGAAAGATAATGAATCAGGCTTTCTCTATTTAAAAGCAAAGATACAAAAATTTGTCTCCGTCGAGATCAAATGCAAATGAATTACTCGAAAAAAAAAATTCCTAGTAGGCCTCAAAAAAGAAAATTTCATCAAAACCAGCACTTTCCAGCAGCTGAAGTTATGTTGTGTAAAATCTAAGAGGAGTGGCAAATAAAGATACAAACTTTATCGAATAATCGCGGATAACGAGCTTGCCTGTCTAATGAAATAAGACAAAATTAAATTTAAGTTAACGTCGTTTTACTTTAACATGAAAAGAACATATCTAACAAATAAGACCAAAATGGTAATTTAACAGTTGTTGCATAAATCACAAAACACCAACAACTTAAACATTGAAATTTAGTTTCAAATAAATATACAAGTTTATGAAAATATTATTCCGCTTGGCAATCTTTCAAATCAAACCCCGTCCTGCCATAAACTTTGATCTAAATTTTCTTGTTGTTATTGTTTCGTCTTTAATAGGCATTTCCAAAAGCATTTTTGGCGTTTCTTTTGAAATTTAATATATAATAATTGAATTAATATTTTCTAGAAAATAGAAATAATACACTGTGCGGCGTAGTCGATTGACCCACATTTCTCAATAATAATAATTTTTACACTTGGGCGCACTTGTGCACAAGGGTATTATAACTTTGTTCACATAACGGTTGTTTGTAGCATCCAAAGCGAATCGAGATAGATATAGACAAATGTATACATAAAGGCTCAGAATGAAAAAAAAAATATTAAGCCATGTCTGTTTGTCCGTCCGTCCGTGTACACGATAACTCGAGCAAAAATTTAGATTTCTCGACGAAAGATGGTATGTAGGTTGCCCTTTATCCAAGGTAGATTTGTATTGAAAATAGGTACACTTCCCATATAACGGTATTTACGAAAAATGCAATAACTACGATATTTCAGTAAATATTTTATGCAAATTGTTGAAAATTAGCATGTGATCGATTAATCGAGCCTTTCCAATTCGGTTTTTTGTAGATTTTTTAGTTCCGATTCGATCCGTGAAACGATCCAAAAAATCGAGAATCGAAATTAGATTTTTTCTCAATTTATGATCAAATTTGAATTCGAGGCTAGTAGTTACAAAAATTGAAGAGGGGTTGGATATTGTATCTAGCTGTAATTTAGAGTATTTGCGCTAGTTTATTTAACAAATAAATGATATAAAAAACTTTTTAATATACAAAGCTTTAATAAATGGACTAAAAAGTGGAAAATAATATTTCTCATTAACAGTCATTATAAAAAAATTATGAGATTGAAAACGAAAAACGCGACCGTTTAGCGATAAAATTTCCAAAAATGCCGATTGACAGCACTTTTTACGCTGATTTCAACGGTAGCAAATTTATTTGACACAGGTAAAAAGTAAAGAAGATATAAGAGGTTTATTTGCTTTGTTTATTTTTATTTTTTATTATCACTAAATTGTTGAAACCCAAAAGTAGATCATGATGAAATATGTAATTAAATTATGCAGTTTTTTCAAAAAAGGTTATTTCATGGAAAAAAACACATTTGTTCGTTTTTTAGGGGTTTTGGTTTAAAAATACAAAAAAGCTATAAATTATGTACATCAGCTGAAAGACAAATTAATTATCTTTATGGTGACGTCATTAGTTTCTTAATCGGTTATATAGTTCATAAGATATTAATATTTCAAATATCTAAAAACTGAACTTTAACCTTCTAGAACATCATCATTTTGGCATGGTTGAAATGGCCAAAAAACGTTCTATTGATCTGCATTTTTCGTTTTTGCATAGCTGAACGGTCGGTATTCTAGATTTGTTCCAGGAAATGACGAATAACTTAAATCAAAAATGCATATTTTTATGTACTGTTTAGTATTTCCATTAAAACACCAAATATATGGCAAATTCGCATAGAATTAATAATACACATTTTACTTCTACTTTGCATAATTTTTGTAGTATCTTTCTACTACCGTTTTCGCAAAAGGCGATCACATTCTTCCCCTTTCTCCTACTTCCAAAATACAAATCTAGATAAAGGAGTGTCAAATTTTAGCTGTCACAAACAGTGATCAGACTTCTAGCACATTGTGGTAGATCTGCCACTTTTTTGAGCATATACCACATCTACCACACAAGGTCTGAAATCTACCACATATTCGCGTTTTTGTGTAGTTTTATTTTTGATCGACATAATTTTCTTAATTTTAAGAGCATAAATTGTCCAACACTAAACACAAATAACAGGCAGAATGGGAGGATAAAATAAACTGTAAAATAGTAAAAATTCTCAATATTAAATTTTTCGACAGGAAATGCGGTTTTATTGTGTTAAATTGCAAACTATATGATTTATGAAAAGAATGAATAGCGAAAATGTTAAAAAACGGCGATTTTTGTGAAAGTATTAGCAAATTTCAGTGCATCTAAGCTTTCTGAGGCGTTGTTTACTTTGACTTGAATTGTCAAAATCGGCACATCCCGATTTGCTGTTTTTCTGGAACGTGCCACATTTGTTCGCTACATCGTGATGTGATTAAATTAAATTTTATAGAATGTTAGGGTAGGTTATACTGGCAGTCCGAAGCCACCTAGCTTGTTTCACACGATACACTGTGCATCGATATGTACGCATACAACACAATATTATAATAAATTTTCTAAACATTGACTGCCCTATTCATAAAAAATAAAACAGATTTAAAGAGCTCTATAAAGTGACATTTTCATACAAATTTTCTATTTATTAAGCAGTTAAAGTCTTATTTATTTTTTATGAATTTGGGCGTGCATCTTTAGTGTTTTATATAGTCAAATTTTTTCGGTCTTCTTTTAATGTTATAAGGAATTATGAGATACAAATTGTAGGGAAATTTGTGGGGAAACATTTTCCAACGCGTAGGAGAAAGTTGGGATTTTATTTTTGTTGAGAGGGGATTTTCCAAAAAAGTATGGATCATCTGGTAGCGGTATTCTATATAAAAATTATCAATATTTTTGTCAGTTTCAAAGGGATTCAGTAGAGCATTTCAAGGTCATTGAGTACACTTTTTCTACGATGACATTTGTCCAAAACTGAGACCACTCTAATGTATGTACGTATGCACATTAGGGTGGTCCAAAAGTAGCAAAGGCGGAATTTGAATCCTCTCACCCCTGGGATTGCTCTATATCGAAAAATATACCACAATTTTTTTATTTTGAAATCAAAAAATTATTAGAGGTCCTTCAAAGCGCTCAAAGTTTTCTATGTATTTTATACGGAAAAAAAAAACTTTTCATAGAAATGGTATAGAATTCTTGAAAATCAATATTTTTCGATTGGAGAAGTCCGGTTCTCTTCAGAAGGCGTCCAATAACAATACCCCGTTTTTTATTTGAAAATTTTTTTATACTAAAGATGTTTTATTTATCCCCCCCATTGCACTTTCTGCCATTTTCTGGGAGTTTTAGCGGGCCTATAAAATAAAGTTACTATGAAAAACGGGTTAATAAATAGTTGGATATTATTACTGGGAATCTCCTGAAGAGAAATAGAGTTTACCCATCAAAAACATATTGATTTTTAAGAACTCTATACCATTTCTACGAAAATTCGTTTTTCCCCATATAAAATACATGAAAAACTTTTAGGGCTTAGAGCGACCTTTAAATATTTTTTGATTTTAAAATAAAAAAATAGGGGCCAGTTTTTCGGTATAGAACAATCCTAGGGAGTGAGAGCATAAAAACTCCAACTTTACACATGCATTTTTGGACCACCTTAATGCGCATACGACAATGAATTGAAAGAGTAATGTTTTTTAATTTTTCTGCTCTTTTTTATCTAATTCATTTCTTGTTTTTAAGGGCCATGAGAGGAGTATTTAGTATTTACATATTTTTGTATGTATGCATGAATGTGTTTAAACTTTCTTTCAAAATCGTTTTCTTGATTAATGAAGAGTTTATTGATAAGGGTGATAGAACTAATTTGCATGATTTTCTCCTACGGAAGCAACTGTTTTAATATTATGTGTCCTAAACAACTGTATATTGACATCAGATTTGTTGAGAAATTCTCACGCTTTGATGGCTTTTCGGTCACTATTACCAAAGCCTGTGGCCCGTGTAACATAATTAAACTCACACACTTATATTTATAAGAAGAACATATGTATGTAGGTATATGCTTTACATTCACATGTTCATAGATGAGCTTCTACCGTCTAGCCTGGACTATTTTATAAACACTTAATTTCATTTGTAGATTTTTCCACTTCTATTTGATTTGTACCTCAGATGTTATTGTAAAATGGAAAACTTGTTTTGAATTACATCCAAATGAAATGCTTTTTTGTGTTCAATTAGTCACATCACTCAAGTTGGAGAGGGTCGACAATCCATTTCGACAATTATTGTGTGACTAAAAAACGCTTAAAAAGTGCATGTAAGTACATAAACGTATTGAGTTTGAAAACCACACATTAACTCACTCATCACTCCTACATGTGAATATACGAACAATTGTATGTATGTTCAATAACATTCATTTTTTATGTCTTTATGTACATACACATGTACATTATGTTTTAAAAAACGATAAAAGTTGGCGGTTAAAATGTTTGCCGAATTACTAAATATTGCCCTGAAGTTTTTATGATGATTCAATATCTACCTAAATACATATGTGACTTGTGAAAATTGATCACTTAATGACTTTTGAAAGCCAAGTACCAATAACTATCCATAATTTTCGCGAATGAAGGAGAAACTTTCAAAAATTCTTTCGGAGGTAACACACAAACGTGTGTAAATTAGGGTGGTCCAAAAATACATCCTGCTGCATATTTGTTCTAAAAAACAAAACAATGGTTATTAAAAATTTAAACTTACTTAATACCACAATATGGGTATGCAATCCCAGCAAAGGTTTTGAAAATACATACTTTAATTCACATATATTTTTGGATAGGGTTGCCATTTACCTATAATAACATTTTTTTAAATCATGCTACATGCGGTTAAGCAAAAAGTGAGTTTCAAACAAAATGTGTTAAAATAAAGCTACATATTTCTGGATAGAGTTCGCACCTATCTAAAAAATTAAAATGAATATCGCCGATACCACGTCAAACTATCGAATATGCACTTCACTTTCACTTAACTTACATAATTATCCCATCTTAGTTAACAGATGGGTAGCAAGCCTATTTAAAAACATGTTAGTCCAAAGCTTAAGTGTACACCTTTCGTGTGATACCCATATTGTGGTATTAAATAAGCTTACATTTTTAATAACCATTGTTCTTTTTTTTTTTTAAAGCTGGCAAACTCGTTCAAATTTATTTTAAGTAATTTAATTTTTAAGCAATTTTATATTTTCAAATATCTGGCAACCCTATTTTTCAAAATTTTTTACCACAGACGTACAAAAAAGAATTATATACATCCATGGAGCTGTTCATGTGTGATGTGGGTATGAAAACTTAAAATAACTAATTGTTGTATATAGCAGATAGAATCATCGGCGTATGCCGACGACATCAATATTATCGGTAAAAACAAGGGCTGCCTTCTCGGGATTGGATAGAGAAGCAAAGCGAATGGGTCTGGTGGTGAACGAGGACAAAACGAAGTATGTCCTGTCATCACACAAACAGTCAGAGCATACGCGTCTTGGCACCCATGTCACTGTTGACAGTTACAAGTTTGAAAAAGTAGACGACTTCGTTTATTTGGGAACCAGCATTAACGCCACTTATAATGTCAGCCTTGAAATCCAACGGAGAATCACTCTTGCCAACAAGTGCTACTTTGGGCTGAGTAGGCAATTGAGAAGTAAAGTCCTCTCTCGTCGTACAAAGATCACACTCTATAAGTCACTCATAATGCCTGTGCTGGTGTATGGCGCTGAGGCATGGGCAATGAAAGCAACTGATGAGGCGGCTCTTGGAGTTTTCGGGAGAAAGATTCTGCGAAAGATTTGCGGACCTTTACGCGTTGGTGATGGCGAATATCGTAGACGATTTAACGATGGGCTGTATGAGCCTTACAACGATATAGACATAGTGCAGTGAATTAAAATTCAGCGGCTCCGCTGGCTTGGCCATGTCGTTCGAATGGACAGATACGCTCCTGCTCTGAAAATATTCAACGCGGGCCACGATGCTGGTAACAGAGGGAGAGGAAGGCCTCCTCTGCGTTGGAAAGACCAGGTGGAGAAGGACTTGGCTTCACTTGGCATTTCCAATGGGCGTCAGTTAGCACAGAAGAGAAAAGACTGGCGTGATGTTTTGAACTCCGCCAAATCGCTTAGGCGGGTACAGCGCCAATAAAGAAGAAGAAGAAAAAACGCAATTAGTAAAATTTTTCAAGTCAATAAGCACCATAGTATTAATTTTTGAGGATGTCAAATATGTGCATGGGAAACCTCAAAGAACCGGCGGCACGGGCAATTAATAATGCTCCTTATTTTTAATATTCTTCAGATCGGGAGGAGGGCGATGTGGCTGGAGGAAAAAAATCTTAGACGACCCTAAGGTACATATGTAAGTATTTTAATTAAAGGACCGCGTTTTTAAACCAACAACTGTACGAATTTTGGTAGTTTACAAAATCGAAACCTTACGCTAGGAAATAAAAAGAGTTAGCAGTTGTTGTCTAACACAACTTTGCCTGATTAAGTTTTTTACGCATTGAGTGATGCAGCAAATTGATGAGTGTTCGAAAACGATTGAGGCAGGGGTTAGATATGTTCCTCCTAAAGTATGTGCATACATACATATTCCCACAAGGCGGGTATTGAACAGCGCCAATTATCGAATGATTGATACGTTTGAAGCGATTGATTCACAACAGATTCTGTAGAAGCCACTGAGCCACTCCTAATGCTCGTTTGCGCACGTTTCACCAATTTTATTTTAATTTTTAATTGCAAACGAACACGTCATTGTTTCGTAAAACTGTTCGTGAATCCTTCAATGACAACCTAGACATTGGCTTTGAAGTGTCATTATCAAGGTATCGATTCTCTTACTTCAGGCCACTCTCAAAGCAAATGAATGAGTGTTTGTTGTTGTTGTTGTTGCATGATTGTTCGCTATTACATACCCACATAGCGTAGCGCGTGTTACACAATGACCATTTGATCCCCTGCGGCGTTGAATGTTTATCCTGGCAGGATATGTGGGTTAACGGTAGAAAAACTAGCTTACAGAAAAACGTGCATAAACACCAAATGGATCATTGATATTATACTCGTATGTACTTGTAAATGCATAAGAATTATGTATACGTAGCCACTTGTACGCAGGTTTGAATTTTCAACGACCTTAATTTACATTTTATAACACTAGCACGGCGAATATACCAAATTTGAAACACATTGACAAGTGCAAAATTAAAATTATTTATGATTGCAAATATTGTGTATAATAAATAATTCAGTGACTCAAATAGAAATATCCAATGGAACAACTAAGTGAATGGTCGTTGCACTTTTCGATAACTGCGCCCACTTCAATGGGCTATTTAAATGAACGTGACCTCCACATAATTGCAGCGATATATTTAATTAAGGTTCATTGTTCGAAATAAATATCAAATGGTTTGAAGTTAAATCGTGGGCACAATTTGCCCTGCTATATCAACCTCGATGCAGAAGTTTATATTTGTAAAATACACACATATATATATGTATGTTCCTTTTTAGGTGTATTGCAGGAAGATATCGCTCCTCTAAGTGGAAAATTAGGATGTTTGACATTTATACTGTTCACTTATGGTGATTTCGTTTCTTCCAAAAAATTTGGCCGTTCCCCGGTGCGAAATGTATTTGATGTTAAACTCAACCCTGCAAAGAGGTATGTTTTTGCCTTCTTGTCGTTGCCTAGCTCACGCATTTCATAATATTGTAGTTTTAAACACCCATACACATAATTTTCAGGGCAACCATCTCCCCTGACAAAGCTTCACAGTGCAGTGAATGTACCTTTTTTGCCTTAGAAGAGTGTTATATCTTAAGAAACGAACACACAATTTTCTCACCCTTTGCCTTTAGTTTAGAATCGAACACGAAAAGAGAAAGGGGCAATCAAAAGGCAAACTTTTTTGGTAGAAACAAAATCACCATAAGCATATCGCACACCTAGATCTAAAGTGCGATTAACTAAAACAAAACAAAAAATTGGGCAATTTTTTGCATAAATCAATTCATAGGACTCACATCAAATTAATGAAAATATTTTTTTCTTCATGATTATATACATTAACTAAAAGTACTGTTATACCTGTTTTTGTGTTAACAGCGTTGAATCTGTACGATCCGCAAGCAGATAAATTTCCCTCTCTGAATTTTGAGTTAGCTCCCTTTAGATCTAGGTGTGCGCTATAATATAAAATTAATATAATATATAAATAAACTTGAGACATTCAGTGTCCTGGTCAATGGATTCAGGCTTATGGCAGCCCTACGCTAATAGAAATTACATTCGAAATACATATGAACAAAACAACTTTGCTGCTCAAGCAAAAGATTAATTAGTGTTGTTGAGTAGAGCCCGTGCCTGCCATTCGAGAGTTCCCAGTTTCGAATCCTCAATAAGGGGAACTTTTTATTTTCTTTAAATATTTCTTTCAGTTACGTTTTTTATGGTAATTCTTAAATGGTATTTTTTTATTATTTTAAAAATAAATGCAATTATTTCATTTTCATTATTTCATTTATTTATTACATAATTTTCTTTTCTCGGAAAAAAAATTTCACCTTCTTATGTGGCTACATTATAATTTTAAAGAAAGAGCTCGCAATATGCATGTGAAGATGTTGAGAAAAGAACACGAAAACTTGACAGCCCTGGCGCAGGGCAGAATAAATTCAACATTATTCCGAGAAAGGAAAAGGCTATGCCAGCGTAAAAAATTTTTTCAGATTGATCTCTGAAATCCTAAAATTAATAAATTGTGAGCAAGGATTCAATTAAGGATATCTCCTTATTTGAGCTAAACTCGAAAAAAGCCATTAACGCAGTATTATTACCGAACTAACAAGTTTGATTTTGTCGCTTAGTGTTATGTTACAAAAGTTTGTTTAACTTTAAGGCGCCGCAAAACGCACAGGTTTATCATTTAGTTTTGACTGAGTTTTTTTAGTCTTACAAATGATAATTTTCCAATGAATAAATACATACACATATATGTAAGTACTTATAAGTGTTAATATAAATAAAGTGTAATTAGTATAAGTACAAGTATAAACAAATAAATAAATGTGTTCATGTATGTACATATGTTTGCATTTGAAGTAAATATTGCGATACTTGACCTATCTTTCGAATCGACCTAGTCGCGTGCAATGCTTAGTTTATTATTTCATTGAGGACACAAGGAGACTTTTAATCGGAAATACCAGACACACAGACACCTGTATGCGGAACCAAAATGTCAGATAATCTTTGGGAGAGTGTGCGATTATGCAATATGACCTTGAAAAGTGGGCAACAGATGTGGGCCAATTCACTTGTTGGGGCCGCACACGACCGGCGTTAGTTCAAGTCGCGTGCTCCACGCGTTTGCATGCGGCCAGCAGCAGGAGACAGAGAAATAGGCCAGCACGGGAGTGCGACGGCGGTGGCACAAGTCTGGGCTTTGTTTTCGTAGATATGTCAAGTGGCAGCCGCAGTTACAGCATCGATAGCAGCAGGCCACCCGCGCATCACACGCTTGCAGTGTCAATCAGCAAGCGCCAATCGCTATTTAAATCAAATTCAAACAACATACATACTACATATATATATACAGCAGTGCATTTATGTCTACTTGTTTGTGCCTGCATCAATAAAAGTTAACAATATCGAACACCTTATAACTTGTTACGCTCTCACTTAGCCAAATAGCAACCACCGCAGCAGGATGCTCCTTTACAGTTATATGTACATACGTTTGTATTCATTATATGCAAGCGCCAGGATTTACCACCACAGCAATTCACCAATAGCGAATAGATACTGAGAGAACATATGCCTAGCGCTCTTGCATTGTTTGCTCACCAACGAGGATCAACATGTTCCCGACCCTAACCCTTTATGGCCAACCTTCCGCCACGTTCTTCTCCGCTGCCGTCGCCGCCGGCCTCGACTCGGTCGTTGTCGTGTGCTGAGGCCGGTCAACGCTCGCTTCACAATAGCATAACTACGGGCGGTGGTTTGGTTGTCACCACCTTTGTACGTAAATCCGCTTGCTACATTACGAGGGGTTGGTTTGAGTTTAGATTTTATTGGCGGCGTTGCTGCTGGCTTAGTGCAGGATTCGGATTCGGCAAGCGGGACGAGGGTTCAGGATACGCCGGCACATGCAGGTCGCATGTTGGTCATGCGCTGCAAAATCAGTCGAACGTCGTTCGTACACACGATAAGTCACGTGTGGCTACTAGCTCCGGTAATAATTAAACAAAGATAAATACATAGCTGGCTTGGGTAGAGGCTTCAACTTGACCGCACTCTAAATTTGTAACCTGTTTATTCAACGCTGATCGAGAATATTTACTTCTGCTGCAAGACAATGGAACATAATCTACATAACACTACGCCAGTGCACTGGGGCTACGGAGTTGCTCCGGTGCCAACTACGCCGCACAGTCACTGGACTCCGCCGCCACAGAATCATGGCTTGAAACGCGCTCTGTCCGAAAGTGACTGTGATGAACTTTATTCCGAGGAATCATCCAAGGAACAGTAAGTAACATTGATTTTCCAACGGGCGATAGTACATTCAATAATATGCTTTACCTAAAATTCAAGAATTTCGCCTAGTGAACCGGGAAGTTGTCAATTATTAACCCGTAAGAAACGACGAGGTGTCATCGAAAAGAAGCGACGAGATCGCATTAATTCTTCACTCACCGAACTAAAGCGTCTCGTGCCTTCGGCCTACGAAAAACAAGGATCTGCTAAATTGGAAAAAGCAGAAATTTTGCAGTTAACCGTGGAACACTTAAAAAATATACAATCAAAAGGTAAGCCATATCTTAGACATAACATTTGAGTGCCTGATGAGCGCATGGTATAAATTCACGACTAGCTTTATTAATGTGACAGAGAAGTGATCAAAGGTATTAAAGAGGTGTTTAAGAAGTGCAAGGGTGTTGAATAAAATTGGAATAATAAGAGTGAGACTAGTTAATGTCAAGTGCTTAGAAACTGTAGAATAATTTTCTGTAAATTTTGAAAAGTCTCGAAGGATAAAAGTGTTAGTTTTTCTGAAAATAAAACCCGGAGTTGCCATGCTCAAAAGGATAAAACAAATGAAACCATCATTTATTGTGAGAAAAGGCGGCGAATAGATGGCATTTTGCAGATAAAATAAAGTGTTTTTTCAAAGCAAATTGGCAAAAAATCTACATACCAGGTAGCGGGCTGAAAGAATAAACCAACATGTTAATATGTATATATTATTAAAGTGAAACTTCTTTAGCGTCGGTAGTGAACTACAAAATCGCGACACTTGCAATGCAAAGAAATTGCATATATTTTCGCTCTTTTTAATTTTTTAATATTGAGAGTAAATTATGGGAGCATGATATGCAGCGAGTTAAGGTCAACGCCTACTTAACGAAACTTATAACTTAAAAAATCAAAATGAAACAGATTTCGACGTGACATTAAGTAACGTTAAGTTTCAGCTGTTCAATTATAAGCAACATCCATTTAAAAGAATTTTTAAGTGAGAGCCTGTAAGTTACGTTAAGTTGCCATAATGAGAGCATAAGATTAAGATTAATAAACACACAGAGAGAAGTTTCACAATCAATCATAATCAATCATACATTCAATTTTTAACCAACTTCCCCCGATGAGCCAGAGTCTTGAAACTTCAAACTTAACTCAGAACCCGATG
>NW_023458561.1:19278544-19280009 GCF_013731165.1 Rhagoletis pomonella
TTTTAATTATCTAATTTAATTCTTCAAAATAAGGATTGCCTAAAAAATACTAATTAAAAGACAACATAGGCGAAAGTGCTTCATCTCGCATGAAAGTGATGAGTGATTCCAGAAAGTCAGCTCAAATAGTCATAGTCGGATATGGTGTACTTTAAAAAAAAATGAAGACATGAGCTTCGGAGATTCGAGAGTCATAACTACGTGATGCGTACAACCGAATTTGCTGTAAATTCATGATCAGTGAAAATGAGCTGGAACTTTGTTTTCATGAGCTGGCGAAATTAAATCAGCTCAGGGATTGGTAAACTTTAGTCAATTATGTAGCTGATTATTCAAGATTCTGATTATTTGAATTTACCATTCTTCGAATAATTTTAGAAATTACTCATATAAATTTTTTCTTTGTATATATTTTGGGTTCTGAATAATTCGGGGAATGTTTCACAAAGAAAGCAATCAAAATGAAAATGTACATAATATGCATACTGAGGTATATGATTAGTAGACTGCAAAGTCTTTAATATAACATGGATTTGAAAATTTTTTACTAGAATTAGTATCATATAACTTATGTATAAGTTAATTAAGTTACCTACATATATGTGGCACAAAGTTTTGGTCAAAATAGCCTGTATATTAAATTACCCCAAAATGTTAAGCTGTTCCCCTATTCCCCCACAAAGTTCGAAATCCACCAAAATCGGGGCATTCTCCCCCAGGTTGGCATGCGGAAGGAACTGTCAGTTCATTATCTATTGTATGTAAAATAAATGCAAATGTTTATAATGCACGTAAACATAACGTAAAACGGAATAATCGAAAATCAATAGATCCTTACGAATTTGCCGCGATTTGTTACGATTCGCCCCGTGCATTTTAACCAAAGCTTAAGCCGGAGACATCAAGCAAACTGTCGCCATAACATTCCTAGTAAGGACGGGCAATTTTTTAAATCCTCCTGTTATAGTTTTTATTTAACCGTTTTTTCACCAATGGGAAGTCACCGGAAGGAATCCCCGATTTCTAAATCTCTATGATCAATATAAATGTATGTAAAGGTTTAGTTAGTCTAGACTTAATTTACATAAGGTAACCTAATATATTGGTAACCTATATAAGGTAACCCCAATATATTTTTGTTCAGGAATGTATTGATGTGGCTTATGGGCGGCAAATTGTTAATGAGCTGAAAAGGAAAATACTAAAACAAAATATTTTCGCTTCTGGCTAAGTTGACGTGTTGAGTAATCATTGACGATTTCTTGCGTAAGTTAAGTCTAGAGTAACTGAGCCTTCATTTGAAAACGTAAAATAGCATTGTAAAAAGTTAACTGAGTTATATTCTCAAGTAAAGGCATCTACCGCTTAGACATTGTTTTTTCCTATTTCCAATCAAACAAATCTGGTTTTGCAATTTTACCCCGGGAAACCGAATATTCGATGTATCACCAAAAAAAAAGTGGTC
>NW_023458561.1:19280109-19281526 GCF_013731165.1 Rhagoletis pomonella
CGAAAATTTAAAAAATCGGACAATAACCACGCCCACATCCCATATAACGGTAATTTATTCAAAATTTATGGTTGCAACAATTCTTTACCAAGAAATACGTTTATGGTAAAATTTTGGAAAATGGGCGTGGCACCGCCCACTTATGATCACATACATATATGTATATCGGTAACCGTTCTACCAATTTATACCAAACTCGGTATTTTTATTGTGTTTGCCACATAAAAGAAAAACGTTGGAAATTATTGAAATCGGACTAAAATTACGGCCGCTTTTCATATAACGGTAAATTTCAGAAATGCTTGAAACTTCAATATTTCGAAATTTAAGGACGCTAATTTACTCAAAATTGATACACCCCGGCTTACCATCTAGCGGTAGCTTTCGGAAAGGTGAAAAAACATATATTTAATACTTGCGCCGGGTATTTAATGTAATTTAATTATAAGGAACACAAATCACTTACATAATAGTGATGTACAAACAATTTTCTCTAAAAATACGCATACTTTTTAAAAATATTTGTTTCAATACATTTTGCAATAGGACTGCGCAACTATTAAATTTATTATAACTCATATTAGTTGATTAATCGTACAATCCGCTTTTAAGAGCTCGGCGCTAAAAATAAAATAAAAACCTATAATAATGCGACATTAGCTATATCTGTTGTTGTGATATATTGAGCTATTCAACCTTGATAACATACTGTTTGATATTGAAAACGTTTCGCAGAAGAAACTATTAGCTTTCATATAACACTTAACTCGAACTATTAAATTAAGGCTTTGCAATCTGATCCTATTTCGAATCTTAGTTTTTGTTGAATTCATGTGAGGGCGGCAAGGATAATTATATGAAGGCTACTTTACTTAGATTTCCAAACATTTTATTGCCTGTTGCGGTTTTCACTCCGTAAGCAACTATCCAAAATTCTTCAGGGTCGGATGGAATGGTTCTGAAAAAAGTTATTCCATGGGAAAGCTAAAAGATTTAAATATTCAGTTTCGGCTGCTTTTCTTTCCTTCAAAGTCAAATAGTGAATTGGCAGGTCCGTGAAACTTGCCCTCTTGTGATTCAAACACTTTTCTGGTGACAAAATCAAAGCTTTTTTAAAAGTATTTAATTGATCAGGTAATCGTTTCAAAAGTTCTTCGATTAGGGTGATTAAAAATGTTTGACAGTCTTTTAATATGCTTCTTAAGTCAAGTTTATCACGCAGTTCATTAGCCTCTTCTGTAAAATTGTCGTGGAAAACTAAGTTTTGTATATTTTTATAATTGGATTTATTTGAAGGGAAAAAATCGCCTATGGCGATTTCCTAAATTTTTACGCGCAAATATAAAAAAAATCGCCAAATTGGCGCTAAATCGCCAAATCTGGACACTCTGCTCTCTAGCTAAGCGTTTTGAGCAAA
>NW_023458561.1:19281626-19283737 GCF_013731165.1 Rhagoletis pomonella
ATCACATACATATATGTATATCGGTAACCGTTCTACCAATTTATACCAAACTCGGTATTTTTATTGTGTTTGCCACATAAAAGCAAAACGTTGAAAATTATTGAAATCGGACTAAAATTAAGGCCGCTTTTCATATAACAGTAAATTTCAGAAATGCATGAAACTTCAATATTTCGAAATGTAAGGACGCTAATTTACTCAAAATTAGCTAGCTGTAGCGGTAGCTTTCGGAAAGGTGAAAAAACATATATTTAATACTTGCGCCGGGTATTTCATGTAATTTAATTATAAGGAACACAAATCACTTACATAATAGTGATGTACAAACAATTTTCTCTAAAAATACGCATACTTTTTAAAAATATTTGTTTCAATACATTTTGCAATCGGACTGCGCAATTATTAAATTTATTATAACTCATATTAGTTGATTAATCGTATAATCCGCTTTTAAGAGCTCGGCGCTAAAAATAAAATAAAAACCTATAATAATGCGACATTAGCTATATCTTTTGTTGCCATATATTGAGCTATTCAACCTTGATAACATACTGTTTGATATTGAAAACGTTTCGCAGCAGAAACTATTAGCTTTCATATAACACTTAACTCGAACTATTGAATTAAGGCTTTGCAATCTGATCCTATTTCGAATCTTAGTTTTTGTTGAATTCATGTGAGGGCGGCAAGGATAATTATATGAAGGCTACTTTACTTATATTTCCAAACATTTTATTGCCTGTTGCGGTTTTCACTCCGTAAGCAACTGTCCAAAATTCTTCAGGGTCGGATGGAATGGTTCTGAAAAAAGTTATTCCATGGGAAAGCTAAAAGATTTAAATATTCAGTTTCGGCTGCTTTTCTTTCCTTCAAAGTCAAATAGTGAATTGGCAGGTCCGTGAAACTTGCCCTTTTGTGATTCAAACACTTTTCTGGTGACAAAATCAAAGCTTTTTTAAAAGTATTTAATTGACCAGGTAATCGTTTCAAAAGTTCTTCGATCAGGGTGATTAAAAATGTTTGACAGTCTTTTAATATGCTTCTTAAGTCAAGTTTATCACGCAGTTCATTAGCCTCTTCTGTAAAATTGTCGTGGAAAACTAAGTTTTGTATATTTTTATAATTGGATTTATTTGAGGGTAAAAAATCGCCAATGACGATTTCCAAAATTTTTACGCGCAAATATAAAAAAAAATCGCCAAATTGGCGCTAAATCGCCAAATCTGGACACTCTGCTCTCTAGCTAAGCGTTTTGAGCAAACTAAACATCAAACAAGTAAGAAAGTCTAAGTTCGGGTGGAGCCGAACATTAAATACCCGGCGCAAGTATTAAATATATGTTTTTTCACCTTTCCGAAAGCTACCGCTACATGGTAAACCGGGGTATATCAATTTTGAGTAAATTAGCGCCCTTAAATTTCGAAATATTGAAGTTTCAAGCATTTCTGAAATTTACCGTTATATGAAAAGCGGCCGTAATTTTAGTCCGAAGTCAACAATTTCCAACGTTTTGCTTTTATGTGGCAAACACAATAAAAATACCGAGTTTGGTACAAATTGGTAGAACGGTTACATGAGTCACCTTTGTCATGTTATGTTTTCTAGCGGAGGCTTTTGAGCAAAATAAATATTAAAATTTAATTTATCTTCCAAACAAAACGTAACTGAAATGGTTAGGAATTAATATCTAAAATTAAAAATAAGGAGGCTCGAAATCTATTTTAAAGCTATGCTTCCGTGGAATTTTTTGTTCAGAATTGCCAGTACAATACTTCAGTCACCGAAACAAATTCAGTTATATTTTTTAAGAATAAATTGACCCACCCTGATGTACATGTATATAAAACTATTAATTTAGTTTAATAAAACTATCCAATTAAGTAATATGCGTTCCAAATATGAAAAAAATCAGGCAACATTTTTTCTGGGGTTATTCCTTTAAAGTATGTAAGTAATACATATACCTTCCAAATACGAAATAAATCCGACAATAAACACGGGTTTTTCAAATATCTCGACGCCTGCGCCTCCTAGGGGATTAATTTCTCTCTCATACTGCATCGCCATCGGGTTCTGAGTTAAGTTTGAAGTTTCAAGACTCTGGCTCATCG
>NW_023458561.1:19283837-19285577 GCF_013731165.1 Rhagoletis pomonella
CGATGAGCCAGAGTCTTGAAACTTCAAACTTAACTCAGAACCCGATGACGATGCAGTATTAGAGAGAAATTAATCCCCTAGGATGCGCAGGCGTCGAGATATTTGAAAAAACCGTGTTTATTGTCCGTTTTATTTCGTATTTGGAAGGTATATGTATTACTTACATACTTCAAAGGAATAACCCCAGAAAAAATGTTGCCTGGTTTGTTTCATATTTGGAACGCATATTACTTAAATGGATAGTTTTATTAAATTAAATTAATAGTTTTATATACATGTACATCAGGGCGGGTCAATTTATTCTTAAAAAATATAACTGAATTTGTTTCGGTGACTGAAGTATTGTACTGGCAATTCTGAACAAAAAATTCCACGGAAGCATAGCTTTAAAATAGATTTCGAGCCTCCTTACTTTTAATTTTAGATATTAATTCCTAACCATTTCAGTTACGTTTTGTTTGGAAGATAAATTAAATTTTAATGTTTATTTTGCTCAAAAGCCTCCGCTAGAAAACATAACATGACAAAGGTGACTCAATTTGACTACTTTTAAAGGAAAAACATCGATTTTCACATCCTTATTGTAGCAATTATTTTATTTCAAATTATTTGGTAATAAAAAAAACTATAGCAGAAAGAATTCTAAATGATACTTAAATAAATTACTATAATTGTATTAATCGAAAAAAACAAATCAGGAAGAATTTGTTTTATTTAATAAAATATTTAACAGGAAGTGAGAAGTAATAAGTATTGCGAAAAGTGGGATACTTTTAGTTTATATTTTTGTAGATATGTAGATGTTTTTCACACGCATTTACTGGACCGTCTACACCGGCTGCAGTATCCATTAATTCGCAATCCAAAAGTAGTCCTGTTTCTATGCAGGAGAGTAATTTGCTGTATACTCAGAAGATACTTTATCGTTCGACCTAGCATATTACAGTTTTATCCACATACCGTTATATATTAAAATATTCGGTCCTATTATGTTTGTCGACGTTGACGTCGATGTCATTTTTTCACCAACTCCAACTCCAGCTACGCTAACTACAGTATTTTGCGAGTAACACCTTTGCGCAAAAATACTGTGGTCAGCGTACCTGGATTTGCACTTACAAGGGATATTTTTTTGTGGAAAAAATGGCATCGACGTCGACGTCGGCAGCCCTAATAGGGCCGGGTATTTCTTTTTGAGTGATCGTGCTAAAAGTAGGAAGAAAGTGTTTTCAATATACAAACATGTGTAACTTTTTTATATCAAAAATATATCTAAGTGTCTTTATGGAGCTACATAATTGTAGTAATAAACTAACTTTTTATGTTAAAAAAAATTTCATCGAATTTTCTTTTAAAAATAGTCTAATTATGTAAAATTATGCTCTCTGGCAGGGTGTCCAGATTGTTCAAAAAAACGCCAAAAATCGCCCTTTTTATACCCGACCGCACTTGTGCACAAGGGTATATTAATTTTGTTCGCATAACGGTTGTTTATAACAGCCAAAACGAATCGAGATAGATATAGACAAATGTATACATAAATGCTCAGAATGAATAGAGAAATCGATTAAGCCATGTCTGTCTGTCCGTCCGTCCGTGTAAACGATAACTCGAGCACAAATTGAGATATCTCAACGAAATTTGGTATGTAGATAATCCAAGGTAGGTTGGTATTGAAAATGGGCGAAATCGGACTGTAACCACGCCCACTTCCCATATAACGGTAATTTCTAGAAATAC
>NW_023458561.1:19285677-19301331 GCF_013731165.1 Rhagoletis pomonella
CGCTCAGGAACAATTTACTACAAGAGCGTGCAATTGCTGGCTTATGCCGATGACATCGACATCATCGGTAACAAAAACCGCGAAGTCTGTTCTGCCTATTCCAAGTTGAATCGGGAAGCAAAGCGAATGTGTCTGGTGGTAAACGAGGACAAGACGAAGTATCTCCTGTCATCAAACAAACAGTCAGCACATTCGCGCCTTGGCACCCACGTCACTGTTGACAGTTACAATTTCGAGAAAGTAAAGAATTTCGTTTACTTGGGAACCAGCATTAACACCGATAATAATGTCAGCATTGAAATCCAACGTAGAATCTCTCTTGCCAACAAGTGCTACTTTGGACTGAGTAGGCAATTCAGGAGTAAGGTCCTCTCTCGACGTAGGAAAACGACGCTCTATAAGTCACTCATCATGCCCGTGCTGGTATATGGCGCAGAAGCATGGACAATGACAACATCCGATGAGGCGGCTCTTGGAGTGTTTGAGAGAAAGATTTTGCGGAAGATTTACGGGCCTTTACGCGTTGGCGACGGCGAGTACCGCAGACGATGGAACGATGAGCTGCATGAGCTTTACAACGGTATGGACATAGCGCAGCGAATTAAAATACAGCGGCTCCGCTGGCTTGGTCATGTCGGTCGAATGGATACCGACGCTCCAGCTCTGAAAGTATTCAACTCGGAACCCGCTGGTGGTAGCAGAGGAAGAGGGAGGCCCCCACTGCGATGGAAAGATCAGAAACAGACTTCAAGGACTTGGCTTCACTTGGCGTTTCCAATTGGCGTAAGTTGGCACAGAGGAGAAACGACTGGCGTGCTTTGCTGAACTCGGCCAAAATCGCTTAGGCGGTTACAGCGCCAAAAAAGAAGAAGGAGAAGAAGAAGTTAATGAACTAGTATTTACAGTGATTGGTTTGGAATTTCACTGCGGAGAACTGGTATAATTATAGTCCATGACGAACTGGTATGACTTCCCCATTTAATACCAGTTTTCGAACTAGAATTTCTACCAACTAGTTTACTTTTTTCTACGAGGAACTGGTATAATTACGGTCCATAATGAACTGGTATGACTCTTATCCTTAAATAATAGTTCATTAACTGGAATTTGTGCATATTGGTTCAGCTTTTCGCTGCAGGGTAAACATGTACACAACACATACACACAAACGGCACTCACGTACACAATCCATACACAAAAACCGTACTAGGTTGTCTCTCTTTGATTTCGGAATGCTTACACATTGAGAAGTTAGCTTACTGCCAATTGTAATTGCATACATATATGTTCAAAATAAACAACTCTCGAGTTCCCCACACGTTTCTAACTTCAAGACCTTATTTTTCCCAAATTACTTTTTGTATAACTCATAAACTTGCCATTACAATTCATTTAAAGTGAATGAAGTTCCGCTGATAGGGTTCATATGAACGGCTATAGCTATAGACAAATGTATACATAAATGCTCAGATTTAATAGAGAAGTCGATTAATCCATGTTTGTCTGTCCGTCCGTCTGTCCGTCCGTCCGTGTACACGATAACTCAAGCAAAAATTGAGATATCTCTACAGAACCCAACCCAAGGTAGGCTGGTATCGAAAATGGGCGAAATCGGACTGTAACCACGCCCACTACGATATTTCAATAAATATTAGATCCAAATTGTTGAAAATTAGTATGTTCAGTGGAATTTTGGTAAAAAGATAGTATTATTATGAAATTTTTGGAAAATGGACGTGACCCTGCTCACTAACGATGAAATGCTGTATCTCAGTAGCCGCTTCACCAATCCTTCCCAAACTCGGTACGAGCCTTGCCTAGGACCTAGCTAAGACATCTTGTGAAAATCTTTGAAATCGGGCATGGTTTTGCCCACCTCCCATATAACGGTAATTAACAGAAACACGAAAACTGCGACAAATCCCTAACTACTGAAGCTAATTGACTCAAAATCGATAATTACAATAACCACTTAGCACAAAATTAGGCAACTTATTCATCAATTTCTACCAAACTCGGTGCACTTAATAATCTTAGTACAAGGAAGAAATTAATTGAAAATTATTCTAATCGGACTAAAATTACTCCCACTTCCCATATAACGGTAAATTTCAGACATCCGAAAACTCCGATATTTCAATAACTGAGGACAATAATTTACTCCAAGTTAATAGTTACAACAATCTCTTAACAATAAATAAGACTGCTACAGACTTTTAGGAATTGGGCGTGGCACCGCCCACTTTATGACTACAAGGTGTATTTTGGTAACCATTATATAGATTCCTACCAAACTTGGTTCAATTATTTCATTAACACTATTAAATATATTATCGAAAAAGTTTGAAATCGAATTCTTGTTTTTATTTATCAATTACTAAATTTTCATGCTTGGTATTGTATGCAAAAACCCCGGTTTTTCGACAGAAAATCCCATTCGCCCTTTTTAGTGATAAAATCCCGAAAAAAGCGCGAAATACCGCTAACTGGCATAACTGGGTCTATCACACTCGTTTTTAAGTCTGTGTTCCGACACGAAAACTCGAGTTACTCGGCGATTTCTTTTTTGGTGTTGCCGTTTGCATTCACACACAGCAACTCTTTTATACGCAATTGTTGTCAGCTGTGAACCGCCAACTTGAATTACTCAGCCAAACAAGACCACAAAGCGTGTTGCCCAAGTACGGGCAACTCGGTACCCGTCCCCTTTCCTCGTCGCTCTCTCCCCTACAAGCTTCGATTTGCCGAAACAAAAGCTTCCGTGTCTGAACATCGACTGATGGTGTGAAATTCTAATATCAAACAACATTAATCAGATTTTAGTCCTAAATAACTGGTCGCAGTTTCTCAATATGTAATGGGGTGAAAATTTCTCAACTGGACCTCCGATTTCAGTCAAGTTCGAATTTTTGGGTGAAAATTTGTGGCTAGAGAAGCTTATAGATGTGAAAGGGATTCTGACAATTTTTTTGAAAAATTTTATGTTTTTCAAGTATTTGACGAAAGTTGATGAAATTTTTTTTGTAAGCGTAGTGACGTTAGAGCTTTAAAAAAAATATTTTTATAGTTAAGAATTTTTTTTTTTAATTTAAACATTATAAATATTCAAGTTGCATTAAAAATATGTTCTCAATGACTGTATTCCATTTCGTTTATATTTTCGAAAACTGCATTTATTCTAGAAAACATTTCAAAAAAAAAATTTGTTAGATCTTTTCTGTTTTTGACTTACAGCAACATTTGTTACAGCGCGCACGCATCGTGAACCATGCACGCTCACCGCCTATGCGCGCAATGTGTTCACTGGAAAGCGCGTAAGTCCATTTTTTTGGAGTTCACTCGCAACTGTCTATCGCCATCAGTCAACCATAAGTATGTAAATGTTATGTCTAATAATTTTTTTATTGTGATTGTTCAAGTGTTCAATGTTGCATAGTGGTACAGCCCCATACATTTTTTTGGAAAAAATAGAAGCAGTCGGCGTATAAACTCAATGTTCCGTATGCAACATTTATGGGCACAAATAAAAAAAAAACGTAAAATTGGCGAAATCGATTTATTTTAAAGCATACCTCCCATATAAACCTAATCTCAAAAACGTCTTAAAAATGCAATAAAAAGTGCTCCGATGCATATATAACTCCGAAATTTTGCCCATATGTTTGTAATAATCAGGGAACGGATTTTATGGAAATTGCTTTTTTTCCGCTAAAGAGAGACAGTATATTCGATTAAGAATGATTTAGCTTTCCCTGATTCCATATATATACATCTGAAGTAGCTTTTTTTGCCTTTTTTAAGATATTCGCCTTTACTAACTAATAGTATGAAAGTTTTAAACGTTCCATATTTAAATTGGGTGCCACTAGTATCAACTTACGTCGAGCGCACGTTTAGTACATTTAAGGCTTTTATTCGCGAACATCTAATAAAAATGCCGCCAGAAAACTTCAAAATGCATCTTGTGGTTCAATGTTACTACAACTATAGAGATTAAAGATTTGCGAGTTAAAAACTCAAATGGAGAAAAGATTCAAAGTACAAATTTTTGATATAAAGAACCTCTGTAGTTCATAGTTTTTCTCTTTTTACTTGTAAAATAAACATTTCTAAAATAAATGTATTTTTTTATTATTTTTCGTTTTTTGTCTTTATTTAGTACCTTATTTTGCCTTCTAGTGCCTTTTTCTGCCTATTTTCCCTTTTTTTGTAGCTTTTTAGGTCCTAAAAATCCGGTCCCTGGTAATAATGTTGTGTGTGAACCCCAAAAAAAATGGATTTATGGGATTATTTTAACACATACCTCCGATGCAAAACTTAACCTAAAAATGCCTTAAAAATACCATAAATGCTATCATTATTATATGAGGTTACGTTAAGAGGAAATATCAGTCAATTGTTAGTTGCTCCTGTACGCGCTTTCTTGTGAACACGTTGCGTGCATAGGCGGTGGCGTGCATGGTTCACGATGCGTGCGCGATGTGGCAAATGTTGCTGTAAGTCAGAAACAGAACAGATCTAACAATTTTTTTTTTTTCTTGAATAAAAGCAGTTTTCGAAAATATAAACAAAATGGAAAACACTCATTGAGAACATATTTTTAATGCAACTTGAATATTTACAATGTTTAAATTAAAAAAAAAATCTAAATTATAAAAATATTTATTGTTTAAAGCTCTAATGTCACTACGCTTACAAAAAAATTTGATCAACTTTCGTCAAATACTTTAAGAAAAAATGAGTTTTGAAAAAAAGATTGCTTAAAAATATATTTGATTATAAAAACTTCAAAAATTAAAATTTTTCAAAACTTTTTTCAGAATCCCTTTCACATCTACCCACAAATTTTCACGCAAAAATACGAACTTGACTGAAATCCGAGGTCCAGTTAAGAAATTTTCACCCAATTACGACTGCAACTTTACCACAGTGACTGTTCGTAGAAGTGACTGTGACTGTTACTGCTATTATGGAAAGCGCAATCCTGCTACAAAAACATCATTGTGACTGTTCCTTTGTCACAGTCTATAACGGTGACTTTTTGGAAGTTGTCACAGCAGTTAACCGTGACTTTTGAGTAACCGAGACAAAGTCACAGATACGGAAATATCTGCCACCTCCGCTACATGGTAAACAGGGATGGTTTTAGCCCTATTTCAGACATCTTCGACAGAACGTTCAGTTAGATATAATAAGATAATCTTATATAGATATATGTGGCCGATACCACGCCCCATTTCCAAAATTCCATAATTATGCTACTTCTTTTAAAAGGATTGTTATTAGACTCAATTTTAAGAAAATTTGCGTCCTTAAATTTCGAAACATCAAAGTTTCAAGTATTTCTAAAATTTACCTTTTGTTTTTATGTGGCAAGCACAATAATCGTACCGAATTTGGTACAAATTGATCGAACGGTTACCGGGATACACACAAATGTGGTCATAAGGTAGCGGTGACACGCCCATTTTCCCAACTTTTATGGTAAACGTATTTTTTGATAAAGAATTATCACAAACATCAATTTTGAATAAATTAGTTTCAGTATTTACTGATTTATCGAAGACTTCCGATTTTAAAAATTGGTATGTTGTACCAAGGCCAACAACTGTACCAAGTTTGGTAGAGACTGGTGAAGCGGTTACCAAGTTATACACATTTAATCATAAGTGTGCGTGGCTACGCTCCTTTTCGAAAAATTTATGATATTCTTATTTTTCGTTTAGAAATCATTGCAAATATGAATTTTGAGTGAATAAGCTTCAGTAGGTACTAAAATGTCGCAGTTTGCGTGTTTCCACCGTTATAAGGGAGATAGGCGGGGTTATTGTTCGATTTAGCTCATTTTCAATACCAACTGTCCAATACCCAGCTTCGTTAAAGTACCTCAATCTTCACTCGAGATAGACAGTTATCACTTAATCGATTACTTTTTTTCATTCTGATCACTTATGTATACATAATATATATATATATCTATCTCGTTCGTTTTGGCTGTTACAAACAACTGTTATGTGAACAAAGTTATAATACCCTTGTGCACAAGTGCGCTCGGGTATAAAAAAGTTTTCGTATGGGAAAACTTGGCAAATCGTGCAATCTGTACACCAAGACCTCGAAAAGCCCGCTAACATTTCTATCATTTTCAAGCAATTTTCCCACAATTTGTCAGGGTAAACATTTTCATGACTTTAATATCCTTAATTAGGTATAATAAAACTAGTTATGCCTTTACTAAAAGAATATGGAGTTTTTAATATGGGCCAAATTGCGGGACCAATATCCGTGGGATATATTTACCGGATACCGGGCCAAATCAGTTCTGGGCAAATAACATTTAACTGAGACTTGTTTGCGCCCGTATTTCTAATCTTATTGATATGAAGATAATTTTTTGTTTGAAAGATGGGTAGAAGGGCTGTTAGATACCAAATATATTTTCTTGCCCTAAGTAGGGCTGCAGGCGAGATATATATTACTTACCAGTAAAATAAGTAAGTATCTGTCGGTGAGAAACACCCCGGGTATAATTATCCCCACTTTTGCACTGGGAATTTTTATGTATACATTTGCCATTTATGTAAATATGTTTACACAAATATTTACCGTACCTACATATTATAAGCACCTATCTCATAAACACTTCACTTTTTTCACTTGGTCTGTTCTTACATACTTATATATATGAGCAAATCTTACGAGTTGTTTCTTTAGTGCCACTCCCTTCTCTCGGCAGGAAAAAGACGCTAAAGTATTCTTCTTGCATTTATTTCAATCAATGGAGTTCCAGAAACAAGTACAATAAAAAATAAGTCAAGTATTTGAACAATTTTTTCTCAATGTGAATCATGCCAAAATTACTAATTTTTTCATTGTCACTCGAAAAAATCATAATTGTTTTTGTTTAATAATTTTGGGAAGTTTAAATAAAAAATGTTGATATTAGAGGCAATGCACGTTGCATCAAATATATACAACATTTCTTTGAAATTTCAAGAGTTTGCAAACAAATTAAAAAAATGGCAAAATACAGAATACATTTTTACGTTTTTTTTTAACAATTTTAGATACTTCAAAATGTTAAAATTAAAGGGTGGAAATGTTCTTCTTGCCAAAACAAATGAATCTAGTGTAATAGAATTAAAAAATTATATTGAGTAAAATATGACTATGACTTGAGAAACTTAAATGATTAGATGGCTGCGTTTAGCGCTACGGGGCGTATACGTTACATACGCAACGAAGCACGAGTTATTTGTACCTTTTTAGTATATCATTTTAAATTTTTCATTTAAATACATTAGCTGTGTTTGTTTAAAAATTATCCAGTAACTTGCCAGCAACTATCCAGTAACTTAATTTCTGAGAATTCGCTCCCATAGAAAAAAAATATATATGTATATTCGCATCAAACTCCTAATCTTATTACATTAATCGTGCAATTCATGTGTATATATATATCCATAGGGTTCTCGTAAACGGCTCTAACAATTTTGATGAAATTTTCTCCGAGAAGCCTCGTATAAGGTTGCCACCTATTCGAAATTAGTTAAAAATTAATTAAAACATCATAATATGGGTATCAAATGGAAAGTAGGAAAAAAGGTAAAGTATTACTATTCTCGGTTACCAAGAGAAGGTTCTTAAACAATGCTTTCCCTATATATAAAATGTTATCCCTTAGGATAATAGTGTAAGGTTGCCACTTATTTTAGATTATACACAAATTATCTAAAACATCGCAATATGGATCTCACAGGAAAGGTATTGTTAAGAACTTTGGTCAGAAAATATGTTCCATTAGGGTTGCCACGCTTCTATGTAGTACCAATTTTTATTTTGTTAATTTCAATTAGCATTTTCTCATGTATACACAGTACATATACATACACTCAAAATATGTACCATTCATTGCAGCGTATCTCGGAATAGGGTTGCCACCTGAATTTTGGAGTAAGAAATTTTCTTAATAGATTTCGAAATCCAATTATTATTTTTTTCTTCCATAATACTTTTTTAAAGCTATCCAAATCTTGAAAACTTTAAAAAGTATATGCACTCTGGGCAAAACAATATATTTTGTATTTAAGTAGGTTTATTTTGTCAATGTCAACTATGAAAACCCCACAAACAGTTTCCTTATTAGTTTAAATTGCATCCAGCAACATGCGATCAACTGTTTTTCCTACAGGCAAGTTGTTACAAATAATAATTTATCCAGTAAAAGCTTGCAACTTCAGCTGTCATTTTTGCTCTCTAAATTTCCCCCACTTTGCAAGTTTTTGCGTACGAAAACGCTAAAACATGAAAATACGTAACAATTTTTACTGGATTTTACTGGAAATGGGTAAACAAACACAACTAATTTCGCGTTGGAATCTTGTTGTTTTTTACAAAACTAAAGATAACGCATTTTCTAAGATATGCGTAACACCTTTTTTGACAAAAAACACGTTTTTTTAGGAGGGAAACGCTGTATTTTTACTGCTTCCGGTGTTCAAATTTCAAACAAAATAATCATTATATTCGGATAAGAAATATACTTATAGACATGCATACATATTCATAATACCTCTTGCCATAAATTGTAGAACTAAGAAAAACATATAAATTAGTGATCTAAAATTGCTTATGAATTCATGAGCCAGAATTTGTTTTAATTCTTAAAGTAATGTGAAAATTACTTCTATAACGGCCGCTGTGGTGTAGTGTTTACCAGTTTGTGCTGCCATTCCGCAGTGCGTGGATTCAAGCCCAGTTTTCGATCAACAGCTAAACAAAGAAAAAATTTTTTTCTAATAGCGGTCGCCCTTCAGAAGGCAATGGCAAAACTCCGAGTATATTCTACCATGAAAAGCAGCTTCTCATACATATACAATCGCCGTTCGGAGTCGGCGTAAACCCGTAGAAAGACTAGATTGTAAAGATGTATTCTGCGGAAATAGTTGAAAAGGGAAGTACATTTTCCCGATCAAAACTTTCGCCGCAACCACAAAAATACAGCTGTTGTCATCCGTAATCGATCCATTAATAAATAAGTTGATAATTTCAAGGTATTAGAAAATAAAATTAAAATTCTTCATAAACTACTCGAATATGCCACTTAAAAGGTTCTTTCAGTTTTGCTAATTTTGTTACACACCTGATTTCAAGGCGAATTCTGATTGTTGTGCTCTGATTGTAATTTTGCGTATAATTTGTTAGTGTAATCTTTTGTTTTTGTGCTAACGCTATCATCTTATATGAATTCGCCTTGGCTATAAGTTCAACTGCCCAACTAAGGTATTGTAAACCTATTTTCAGTTGACAAATGCCTACCAAATGAATTCTTTCTAACTACGACCTGCCAATTCAATCATAAATAATTAGTTAGTTAAAAAAATAAATTCGCGAGAACTCGTCTTTATCGCTTTTCCCACCCATAACTTGTTCCCACGCTTTCAATTTATTATATTAATCCTCCAACACAACTCTCCCATAAACCACCACCGCCACCTTCATAACCATTAGCAGGATCAACAGTCAATTGCCGAGAAATGTATGTTCATATATGTATGTATAAGTTTGTATGCAAGTGCCTTTGTCGCGTAGTTAATTCACCCGTAATGCAAATATTTTTTTATGTCCCTATCACCAAACATTAACTCACCCCCTGGCATGGCAAAGGGGTTGGTTGCTAGAGCGCAATTGTGGGAACAAAAACGTTAATAGTTTTACTAAGCAGTTAGCATGTGAAAAATATGCATAGAACTGCTAGATATCTATAGATGTCTACATACATACATACAGTGGTGGCCGTATAATTAGGGACACCTCTTAACAAGTTTTGACACCTTTTTTTTATTTTTTTATCAAATTCTTAATAAAACCATAAACCATGTAACTCAAAGCGTTCAGCTTTTGATAAAATTTACAGAAATTCGACAAATTTCAACAAATTTTCATCAAAATTTCACATTATTTAATCAGAGTCCCTAGAAAAAAAATCGGGTATACAGTTTTGTAGCCCATTATATTTTAATATAACAAAGTGGGATTTTTCATTACTTTTTTTTTAATGAGAGTGGTACGCGTTCTGATTAAAAAAGTGTGAAATTTTGATTAACATTTGCTAAAATTTGTAATATTTGTATATATCTCGTACAAAAATAGGAACTATATTTTTGTAAAAAATAAAATAAATTAAGAAAGAACGAAATTTTTAAAACTTGTAAAGGAGTCCTGTGCCAAATTTTGTGTCCACCACTGTAATTGTATATGTACATACAAACATATATAAACACACAAAGCCATAAAACTCTGCACATACGAATGACTTTAATGACATACCTACATACATATATGTATATGTACATATTTACTATAACTAATCTTTACATATTTTTTTATCTTTACAGGTATTGAATCGTTCAGCTATGATCCTCAACGCTTTGCCATGGATTATCATATTATCGGCTTTCGTGAGTGCGCTGCTGAAGTGGCACGTTATTTAGTGACCATAGAAGGCATGGATATACAGGATCCTCTGCGCTTGCGCCTAATGTCGCATTTGCAATATTTCGTTCAGCAACGTGAGTTATCGGTCAAGAGTTGTTCCAGCCCCGGGGGTTGGACTACTGCGTCTGCATCTAGTGGATATCAGCCACCGAACTGTGCTGCGACGCCTTATCAATCGTATGCAGGCACGGCCTCCGCTCACCCAGGTATCAATCCCACTTACATGCCCGCACCAATACATCCCTACCCGACGCTGAGCACATCACCGACCAGCACCTCACATCTGCATCCGCACCTGCATCAACAGCAACAGCAACAGCTGCAACAACAGCAGCAACAAGCAGCGCCTGTGCAAGTAAATCGGGCATCTTCAGCTTCTGGTGCAGTGCCGAGTGAGGCAATGCCAACCATAAGCCATTCAACAAGTCAGCAGAATACTCAACAACAACAGCAACAACAACCACACTCAACGCACCAAACACAGCCGGCATCTTCACACGTGCAGCAAACAGCCGTGTCACATGAAACTCATCATCAGCAGCAACAACAACCACCACAAGTGCAACCGCAGCCGCAACATTACACCCAAGAGCATACACACACCGATCAACAAGGTGTCACATATGCCGACCTGTCCAACGCTCAGGTTCATGCTGATCATCGAAATCCCACGGCGGCCATTTCGAGCACAGGTCTGAGCTACACCGGGTCTACACACTATCCGGTTGCTGGAGCGCAAGAATACAATCCCAATTATGTTGCCGCAAATGGGTCGAAACCATATCGGCCGTGGGGAGCCGAAATGGCTTATTAGGGTGGCTCCCCGTGATGCATTATTTTTGTTATTTGCACATAAATACTAAGCATGCGTTGTTTGAACATTGAAGAAATGATATTTGGAATCTAGTCACTAAAATTTGAATTTATTCGAGTGTAAATTATTTGCATGCTTTACATATAAAATTGTACATTTATTTAAGAAGAAAAGTTAAGATCCTGCAATGCAAAGAATTGAAATACTATGGACGTATGTATATCTCGATGTATGGAAAAAGGTGTTCCAACATGTACAAATATACACATTAAATGTTACTTACCCATTACTATATTTAAGCTTTAATGAATAGCATTTACAAACATGAAAGAAAATAAATATTTTTTATACAAATTTATTGTGAACTGTATACAAAATTATAGGTACACTTCAAAACAAATTTCTTAATAAGAAATTACATAAGTATATGTATATATATTGTAAGCACGAATTAAGTTTAATATGTATAAGCAAAATAACAAACAATTATTTATTTTTGTACGGATAATAAAATTCATATTACATTTACATTGAGAAAATACCAAATGTTTTGCTGTGTATACATGTGTATGTACATTAGACTGCATCACCAGTAAAAATTGCGGTTTTTCCGAATGGGATTACAAAATTTATTATATTTTAAGACGTCCACCAAAATATTTCCTAATAATATTAAGATTTAAGCGATTTGAAAATACCTCCAAAATCGGAGTTTTTTATGAATAAAAATAGTTTCTTAAAGAACTTTTTGGAAAAAGTTTGAAGAAAAGTTCGTTCATCCTACCTTTCTATTTCATCCTTTGAATGAGCTTATTAGCAAAGAAATAAAAAGGGTCAGAAAATACCACTCCAATGACACCTCACAAGTCTAAATCGGAAGAGTTTAGGTTCAAGTATTAAAGTTTTTCTTATACCAATCTTATCAATAGTTAAAAAAAAACAGCTCAAAAATCTCATTATTACGATTCCGTTCAATTTTTTTTTTTTTTTAAATATTTTTATGTAAATATTTCAAGCTTAAATAATTTTGTCATTTGAGGGGATTTTTTTCAAAAAACATCTTTAAGAAACTATTTTTATTCATAAAAAAACTCCAAATAGTCCAATAGTCCAATTTCCCGAGGAGTTTACAATAGCCATTCCTTTTAGCGATGAGTTCAAATTTCGAGCCAAATCTCCTTCCACCGAAATATCTTTTAGGCTAGTAAACAGGAATCAAGCACCGGCCATATGGCGACCGAAGTAGCAATTACACTATGCGACACTCAAAATCGGGATGGGATGAAACCAACGGGAAATGTTATATCGGTCAAAAACAAGTTATACGTGTCCCGGCGTTTCGTTGGGTCACGTATAGGAATCGAGATATATATATAACTATCATATAGGGGAAATTGTCACCTTTGGTGGCCTTTTTTGACACAACTCGAGAACCACTAATCCGATTTTGCTCAAACAAATTAAAAAAATTTAAACATATAACTCCTTTAATCTGTTCATATAACGTTTTTCTATATAATCAACAGTTTTGCCGGTAAAAATATATGTATGAAGAAAAAAAATATTTTTTGCTTAAAATATTAAATTTTTTTAAAACTGTTGATTATATAGAAAAACGTTATATGAACAGATTAAAGGAATTGTAATTTTTAATTTTTTTAAATTTGTTTGAGCAAAATCGCACTAGTGGTTTTCGAGTTATGTCAAAAAAGACCACCAAAGGTGACAATTTCCCCTATATGATAGTTATATATATATCTCGATTCCTAGACTTGACCCAGCGAAACGCCGGGACACGTATAACTTCTTTTTTACCGATATAACTTTCCCCGGTAGTTTGAACCCTTCCCGATCACTGACCCCTACCATTTGTCTCACAGTGTTATTAGCCAAATTCAAATACATAACTTCGCCCTAGTGCCTACGCAGGGCTGCGGCTATGCATTGTCGCCTTTGTAGAAGAGCTGTTTTCGTTTAAGTTACATGAATATTCGCAGTTGATTGATTTTCCGTATCAGCGATGCCAACTCCATCAAGGCCGACTCCCCTCAATTTCTGAAAAAATTACTTTAAAGGGATTTCCTGACGACATTCTGTCATTATTTACACACTTTCCAAATCTTTCTTAAAAAAAATATGGTTATTTATTCATTTATTTATTAGTCTACAGAAAAATGTTTTCGTACAGACAAATGAGAGAAAAAGGTACATTTAGATATTCAAGTATGTATGATACACTTAGGTCTCCTTTTATGCGTTTTTTTAATGCGGATTTGAATTTATGCGGGTTTTCAAACCATTTTTTCGCTTTTTTGAGAATTGTTATTACTTTTTTTTCAGTTTGTAAGAGACAATGCTTCTGATAATTAATTTGTCATTGTATTCCTACATAATTCACGTATATATCGTGGTATTTTTTTTTTGTTTTTGGTTAAAATACAGATACGATTTTATTTATGTTCAGTTCTACATGGAATAATAAGTGTTGATCTGAAGAAGTATATTGTTTTGCTATGCTTAATATTGCCTCACTGGATTTTTTTCATGCGGTTTCTTAGATTTTTTTCATGGAGTATTTGAAAATGCTGGAACGCATCCCCTGTTTTTGTATGAAAGCAAAGAACTTTTTTATGCGGCTTTCTGAGGAACGCATAATAATAATAATAATAATAGATTGGCGCTTACACATATGTTAGTGTTTGGCCGAGCTTCTCCTCCGATTTGTGGCGTGCACCTACATAGATGTTGTCACACAAAGCGGAGGGGCCTACAGTTTTACGCCGACTCCGAACGGCGATTTTATTTTATGAGAAGCTGTTTTTTGTGGCAGAAATACACTCGGAGGTTTGCCATTGCCTGCTAAGGAACGCATATACCGCATAAAAAAAGAACTAAGTGTATATTACATATCGTCGCCTTAGAGTGTAAACCTGCTAACGACCAAAAAACATATTTTACTGTAGAGGCAAAAAACTAAATATATCTTTAACTCTTAGTCTAAGGGGCAAATCCTACATATAGTTTGTTAATCGCGTGACGTTCTATGGCCCTAATCCAGAACGAATGAAAAAAAATACGTTTTTATGGTTTTATTGGCGAATTTCTAACTTAGCAGGTTTTAGTTTTTGTATTTTCAAAATTAAAGTGGATTTAGCATGTTTTTTGTATGAATAAAATTGTTTCTATTTTATTTTTTGTGATTACGAGCTCAATTTAAATGTTAATTAAAATAGGATTCCATAGATAAAAACAATCAAATATATAAAATAATACAACAGATTTATTCTTCCGTTTATTGCAACAAAAATATGCAGTTTATAAAACATATATTAGTAACTATACGTGAAGTATTCCCCTCTCAAATCAATAGTACAAAGTCCACATATAAGATAATTTAAGTAGGAACTCAATAATGCCAGAAAGTATGATACATATTATTCAATCATGAGGTAAATTGTCATAGTAGGCGTGGTAATCTTCAGGAAGTAATCGTTTGAAAAACTGGAGATCTCATACTTTCTGCGAGCAATCGTACGCCTACTCTCGTTTAAATTCGGAAGGGGAGAAAACGGCAAGGAAACAGCTACTGGGGATTTTCTTTGCGGTATTACTTCCCATTTGTTGGAGAATCTTAGTTTGAAATGTATGTCGCCACTTGGTGTATACCGTAGGGCTCATATATCAGTTACTTTAGCAGCACCTTTGCCGCGACCGGGGCGAATTCTATTAAAGAATTGAACTGTGTTAAAGCTTTTGAAGAACGTGTAACTAAGATAAGTTACGTCATATGGTTTTGGATTTTTTCTAGCTGATCTACATACTTCAATGTATTCTGCAGGAACATGGATATCTCCTTTCTTAAGTGCTCGTTCGATAGTGGAATGGATACAATCAGCTTCCATTTAGGTATGGCCTGCTTCAAGAAACTTTTGCTCAATAATGATATTGTTATTTATAGCTGTGGATAACAAAGCATTAGCCATAATATTGTTTCGGCTTTGATATGTGCATTCGTCGCTATAAAAAATTACTGTAATTGGCTCCCCGGAACTATTATTTGGTACCACATTTTTTTTCTATCAAATCTACCCACACGCTGGAAAACTCTTCTGCATTTAATCTTCCTTCTGTTTCGTTCCACAAGTAACAATAATTTCCTTGAGATATAAAAAATTAAAGCTTATTTGCTGGCTATTACCTTGGCTTAAACGCATAAAGTAATACTTAGAGTATTAGTTAGAATAATAATCGAGCGACAGAAGCACAATATGTTGGATTTAGCAGTTGAATTTGAACTGATTGTACTTAGCAGCTTTACTCATCAAACAATTTTTGACAATTAT
>NW_023458561.1:19301431-19303042 GCF_013731165.1 Rhagoletis pomonella
AACGTTTTGCTTACACGTGGCAAGTACAATAACCATACCGAGTTTGGTATAAATTGGTAGAACGGTTACCGATATACTTATATGTGATCATAAGTGGGCGGTGCCACGCCCATTTTCCAAAATTTTACAATAAACGTATTTCTTGGTAAAGAATTGTTGCAACCATCAATTTTGAATAAATTAGCTTCAATATTTAATGATTTATCGAAGATTTTGTATTTCTCTAAGTTACCGTTATATGGGATGTGGGCGTGGTTATTGAGCGATTTTAAAAATTTTCGGCCATTTGGTATGTTATGCGAAGGCCAACAACTGTGCCAAGTTTGGAAGAAATTGGTGTAGCGGTTACCAAGATATACACATGTAACCATAAGTGGGCGTGGCTACGCCCATTTTCCAAAAATTTATAATATTCTTATTTTTCGTCTAAAAATTATTGTAAATATCAATTTTGAGTGAATTATCTTCAATAGTTACTAAAATATCGCAGTTTGCGTATTTCTGGAAATTACCGTTATATGGGAAGTGGGCGTGGTTAAAGTCCGATTTCGCCCATTTTCAATACCAACCTACCTTGGATTAAGGGAAACCTACATACCAAATTTCGTTGAGATATCTCAATTTTTGCTCGAGTTATCGTGTACACGGACAGACGGACAGACGGACAGACGGACGGACAGACAGACATGGCTTAATCGATTTCTTTTTTCATCCTGATCATTTATGTATACATTTGTCTATATCTATCTCGATTCGTTTTGGCTGTTACAAACAACCGTTATGTGAACAAAATTAATATACCCTTGTGCACAAGTGCGCTCGGGTATAAAAATACAAGTGCATTGTTATGGACTACGAAACGTACTGCTTTAAAAATTCAAAATATATTGCAGGTCAAGATTTGTATACTGCTGCAAATCGTCAAGATGCCCCTGAAAGCTGTAAGCTGAAAATGAAGTCCAAACTTCCAAAAAAATACATGGTTTGGTAAGCTATTTGTTCCTGGGGAGGTAAGAAATTTACGAAAGTTTTTTGAATTTTATTTAACATTGCACAAATTTTAATTCAGTGTCACACGATTGTTACTTTTGTACAGATTTGTACATGTGTAATTTTTTGTAGTCCCGATTGGTACAATACAGCGAACTTCTAAGAAGAGATAAATATTAAAAAAGCAAAACATGGAGAAAAGGTAGGAAAAGGCAAGATAGCCAAACAAGGCAAAAGAAGGCAAATTAAAATTTAGATTTTTGACAAGGAAGACATGAGACGTGTGATTCTTTAAATTGTTTACAGATACGACTAAGCAGACAAAAAAGGCAAATGCCTTAAAATCTTAACCCTGGTAATCATAAATGAAAGCATTTATTTAGAAGTATTTTTCACGTGAAACGTACGTCCAGTAATTGAAATGACTGGAGCCGCAGCGATTGACAAATGCACGATGTCGACCGATCGGAGATTAAAAGTGCGCGAAATTGCTGATGATAAGCTACCTGTTAGAAAGATGACGCGTTTGCTTACAATTGATTACAAATGCAAGCAAGTAGGAATGGAAATCCGCGACCACTTTTTTTTTGGTGATACATCGAATATTCGGTTTCCCGGGGT
>NW_023458561.1:19303142-19304583 GCF_013731165.1 Rhagoletis pomonella
CACAAATGCAAGCAAGTAGGAATGGAAATCCGTGACCACTTTTTTTTGGTGATACATCGAATATTCGGTTTCCCGGGGTAAAATTGCAAAACCAGATTTGTTTGATTGGAAATAGAAAAAAACAATGTCTAAGCGGTAGATGCCTTTACTTGAGAATATAACTCAGTTAACTTTTTACAATGCTATTTTACGTTTTCAAATGAAGGCTCAGTTACTCTAGACTTAACTTACGCAAGAAATCGTCAATGATTACTCAACACGTCAACTTAGCCAGAAGCGAAAATATTTTGTTTTAGTATTTTCCTTCTCAGCTCATTAACAATTTGCCGCCCATAAGCCACATCAATACATTCCTGAACAAAAATATATTGGGGTTACCTTATATAGGTTACCAATATATTAGGTTACCTTATGTAAATTAAGTCTAGACTAACTAAACCTTTACATACAATTATATTGATCATAGAGATTTAGAAATCGGGGATTCCTTCCGGTGACTTCCCATTGGTGAAAAAACGGTTAAATAAAAACTATAACCGCAGGATTTAAAAAAATGCCCGTCCTTACTAGGAATGTTATGGCGACAGTTTGCTTGATGTCTCCGGCTTATGCTTTGGTTAAAATGCACGGGGCGAATCGTAACAAATCGCGGCAAATTCGTAAGGATCTATTGATTTTAGATTATTCCGTTTTACGTTATGTTTACGTGCATTATAAACATTTGCATTTATTTTACATACTATAGATAATGAACTGACAGTTCCTTCCGCATGCCAACCCGGGGGAGAATGCCCCGATTTTGGTGGATTTCGAACTTTGTGGGGGAATAGCTTAACATTTTGGGGTAATTTAATATACAGGCTATTTTGACCAAAACTTTGTGCCACATATATGTAGGTAACTTAATTAACTTATACATAAGTTATATGATACCAATTCTAGTAAAAAATTTTCAAATCCATGTTATATTAAAGACTTTGCAGTCTACTAATCATATACCTCAGTATGCATATTATGTACATTTTCATTTTGATTGCTTTCTTTGTGAAACATTCCCCGAATTATTCAGAACCCAAAATATATACAAAGAAAAAATTTATATTTCTAAAATTATTCGAAGAATGGTAAATGCAAATAATCAGAATCTTGAATAATCAGCTACATAATTGACTAAAGTTTACCAATCCCTGAGCTGATTTAATTTCGCCAGCTCATGAAAACAAAGTTCCAGCTCATTTTCACTGATCATGAATTTACAGCAAATTCGGTTGTACGCATCACGTAGTTATGACTCTCGAGTCTCCGAAGCTCATGTCTTCATTTTTTTTTAAAGTACACCATATCCGACTATGACTATTTGAGCTGACTTTCTGGAATCACTCATCACTTTCATGCGAGATGAAGCCCTTTCGCCTATGTTGTCTTTTAATTAGTATTTTTT
>NW_023458561.1:19304683-19312511 GCF_013731165.1 Rhagoletis pomonella
CCGAGATTCAAAATATAACCACAGGGTGCTTAAAAAATGTTTCCTATTCGCTTGCCAAACTATATGCAATTTCTGTCTGGTACTTACCTCACATCTACACTTTCTATAGATTATATAAAAAAAAACCTGGGTAGTTGTTGTTGTTGTTGTTGTAGCGGCAACAACAACCCCGCCCAGATCGGTTGGTATCTCAGTCGTTGTCGTCAAGTTCCACTAACGGCAGCCCTAGGAAGCGTGCAGCTTCTGCGGGGTTTGCCCATAAGGACAGGGTCGTTAGGGATGTCGGGTTTGCCGGGCATGCGAAGAGATGTTTCGAGTCATGTGGGGTCTCTCCGCATGCCGGACATTCATTAGGCACATCCTCATTCAGCCTACTCAGGTAGGAGTTTAACCTGCTGCAGTAGCCGGAGCGAAGTTGTGCAAGTGTGGTGCGCGTCTCCCGAGGCAGATGAAGCTCCGTCTCGTCAATGTCCGGGGGTGGTGTGCCTAGAACGGCATTCACAGGTCTAGAGTCTACATAACTCGAGACTGAGTCCCTGTGAATGCCGTTCAAGGCCTGTCTGTAGGCTGTCGGGTCCAGAGGTTGCTTAATGAACCTCTGGACTTCGTCCGTTAGTTCATATAGATGCCTCCTGACGTGCCTAGGCGAGGGCTCCTCTGCAAGCAGCTGTCTGCACGGGTGGCCACTTCTGTGGGTCCCGATCAGGAACTGCTTGCAGAGCATTATATTGTGCTCCTTTACCGGGAGCATTTGCGCCTCGCCGTGCAGGTGGTGTTCAGGCGTCATCAGGAGGCATCCCGTCGCTGTCCTCAGTGCGGTGTTTTGTGCGGTCTGTAGCTTCGTCCACTGCGTCCTACTAGTCCCAGGCGACCACACTGGCGCTGCGTAGTTCAAAACCGGCCGGCCTATTGCCTTGTATGTTGCCAGCAACGTTTCTTTGTCTTTGCCCCAAGTACTGCCGGCTAGCGACTTGAGGACCTTGTTGCGGCTCTGTACTTTATTGACAATAGCGGTTGAGTGCGCAGAGAAGGAGAGCAGGCTGTCGAAAGTTACTCCGAGTATTTTGGGGTTATTCACCGTCGGAATTGGTGTGTCATCGACGTGAATCCCCAGCGGTAGCCTGACCTCCTTCGTCCAGGTTGTGAACAGGGTCGCGGAGGATTTCGTAGGGGAGAGGGCTAGACACTTTGCAGTGAAGAAGCGAGAAAGTTCGGAGAGATAGCCGTTTACTTTCGAACACAGGTCATCAATTCCATTCCCAGTCGCCATAATCGAGCAATCGTCGGCATAGGAGACAATCGAGACTCCCTCTGGTGGTTGAGGGAGCTTTGAAATATAAAAGTTAAACAGTAGCGGGGAAAGGACACCACCCTGAGGAACCCCCTGTTTTATTTTTCGCTGCTTACTCGTTTTGTCTCTGAACATTACCGACGAATGTCGACCACTTAGATAATTTGCCGACCACCGTTTGAGCCTCTGTGGGAGAGAGGAGGCCTCTATATCTTCTAGTAGCGTGGAATGGCAGACGGTGTCAAACGCCTTTGACAAGTCCAACGCTACTAGAATCGTTCTCTCACAGGGACGGTTACGGTTAAGGCCACGAGTTATCTGAGTGTTTATGGCGTTAAGTGCTGTTGTTGTGCTGTGCACTTTACGGAAACCATGCTGATGCTTCGCTGGGGTCAGGTGATTTGTGAAGTACGGGAGTAGCAAGGCCTCGAGTGTCTTCGCTACCGGGGAAAGGAGTGTAATCGGACGATACGAATCTCCTTTGTTTGCAGGTTTCCCCGGTTTGAGCAGTGGGACCACTCTCCCCACCTTCCAGATGTCTGGGATGATGAGAGTGGCCATTGACAAATTGAGGACCTCCGTTAGGTACGCTACCCCCGCAGGACCCAAATTTTTCAGCATCAGCATGCATATACCGTCGGGACCCATGGCTTTGGAGGCTTTCGCCTTCCCGATGGCCACCTGAACTTCACCGCAAGTGAAAGCAAGGGGGGCACAATTTGTTGGCAGTTTGTGCAGCCTTCTGGTCACTCGACGCTTGGCTTTGTCCACCGGAGGATGCAGTATGAACTGCCGGCTAAAATAGCTCGCGCATCGCTCCGGGTCCGACGAAGCATGGTCGCCGAAGGATATTCCGACTCTGTCGTCGTGCTTCGTCGGATTAGACAATGACCTCACGGTTGACCAAAGCTTGCTCACACCAGAGGTGAAGTTGCAAGTCTTCAGATGCTCCTCCCACTTCTTCCGCTTATGTACGTTTACAAGTTGCCGAATCTCCGCGTTGAGATCCCTGATACGGGGATCTCCGGGATCGGCCTGACGAAGGCTATCACGCTCACTTGCTAAGACAGCCGCTTCGGCAGGGAAGTTTGGACGTGGGTCCGATATGCACCCTGCCGGTATGAAGCGGGCTGCAGCAGCAGTGATAGCCCTGCGGAACTTACGTTCACCGAGGTGGACGTCGGTTGGTGTGGGGAGCGATGTGAAGGTGTTTTCAGTAAACTCCGCGTAACCTTTCCAGTCAGCTTTAGAAAAGTTGACATAGGTCCGGTGTTTGGCGGAGGCAAAGTCGGTTGGTTTATCAATCGAGATGACTATGGGTAGATGGTCTGATGCTAGAGTCAGCATAGGTCGCCACGTTATGCTGTTTATCAGACCAGCGCTGACTATTGTGATGTCTGGCGAGCTACTGCAGTTGCCCATAATCCTGGTGGGTGCGTCGTCGTTCATTGTGCATGTCGAATCGTCTATCTGCTCAGCCAAGTCTGTTCCCCTACGATCGTTTGACAGGCTTGAGTGCCAAAGATCGTGGTGCGCATTAAAGTCACCTACTACCATACGGTTTTCACCTCTGAGGAGCGCACCTATATCAGGGTGATATCCTGCCGGGCAGCAGGTGACAGTGCACTTTAGCTTGCCAAGGCCGAAAATTGACGAACGATTTCGAAAGTGGTATCAGACGACGTGTCTTAACGCCAATAATAAAAATCCGAGAGCGGAAATTAACCTTTTTGGGTTGGCTTTTCATTAAATCGGTTTTTTGGGTATTCACATTAGTGCGATTCATAAAACGTCGCATAGTGGTATTTTTGGCGAAGTGACAATGTTGCGAACAAAGTTGTATGAACGAACTATCGCAACTCCGGATTGCAAACGTAAAATGTAAAAAAAATTCCGCGCGGTTAGAGAAAAAGAAAAGTTTTTTAAATTATATTTCGAAGCAGCTTTAACTGATATACTTTTTTTTTGAAGTATTTTAAGACAATAAAAAACATGTTTCGCGACTTTGTCTTTGCAATGACTGCCAGCTCAAATACTATCATTGTTGCCACTATTGGTCCTTTCCGACCAAATTTGGTCGCTTCTTTTTCATTTGGTAGGTTGGTAGGCAAATTAAGATTTCGGTCGGATAGTTAAATTAAGTTTTTAAATTCTTAATTATAAAAATATATATTTCAAACATCAATTTGCATATAAATATTTGGCAATTGTACCTTTAAAACATTATCCAATCCTGCCTTTACGAATAAGTAACCTCACGCCACTGATGGAGCCAATGTTATGGCTGGTGCCTTGGGCGGGCTGAAAACATTATTGAGTGTAGAAACCGATTTATTTTATATAAAGTGCGCATGTCACTCACTTCACCTTTGCTCAAGATATGCATGTAAAAAATTGCCGAAAAGCATTGAGACACTGCCGCAACTTATTGTCGCCTGGGCAAAAGATTGTCGTAAGCGCCATTTTGATGATTTTTAGTTCTGCAGTTATATATTTTGAAATAAGGTCTTTCGATTGGTGTTATCAGTTTTTAGATGTCTCCTCTAGTTTCCGAGATATTGACAACGATTTTTTCGATAAGTTAGTCAAAATTTAGTTAGTGATTCAGTCATATTAAACAAATCAATATCTTAGAAATGGTATTCTCCAGTTTTGTATATCTCCTTTAGTTTCCGAGATACTGAGTAAAAAGCGTCGTTAATTTAGTAGAAATTTTGATCACATTTTGTCGTATTTCATACAAAGTGGCTGCCAAATTGTGGACAAATGACTCTTACGATAAAATTTTACTAAAGAAAATCCTTCATAAACTCAAAACTAATTAACAATAAACTTTAAAAATTAAATAATTTAAGAATTTTTTGAACTAGGAACATTTTCAGAGACCTTCTATCTTCGCGTTTTTGAGAAATTTTATTCCAAACTTTAATCGCGATTTCCCACAACCTACCGAAATTAGCATACGACATTAGGGGTATTCTCGAAGTCTTGCACGATGCACGGATTGCACGAAATGCAAAAATACTATTCCAAATTTCGAAGAGTACGAGAACACCCCATTGCAAAGTGGTAGCATGCATGGGGAGCAAGCAGCGAAATTATGTATCAAATACAATAACAAGAGACAGCAAAAAAAAATTAAGTGAGCGAGATGAGAGGAATGAGAGAAATATGTAGCAATTCCAACAACAAAACAACTAGCACAGGGTCGCTATTATCTTGCTATGCTATTTTGCAAAATATATACATGGGTTTCGACGTTGCATATTTTGCAGCGATAGGAAATGTTGTTTCCCATGAATTTTCTTGTTGTGTGTTTGCAATTTATGCAATCCGTGCAATCCGTGCTACGTGCAATGGCTTTGCAAGATTTGGAGAATACCCCTAATATTTTACCGAGGCGACGATATATCCAATGAGGATACATCAATTGAAGGAATTTCAGGACTACTGTTCTGTAAAATCCCACAAAATTTTGGGCATATCTCAAACACGATGTCTTTCATTAGAAACCGCTGTGTTAAGAATAGTTGAGTAATGGGATACTTTGAAACTTAATTTTATTTTCCGCTTTTACGAAGTAAAAGGTATGCGATCTGCAGACCTGGCAGAAGGAATATGTTGCAAAACCAAATGCTATTTTTTATTTCTATCGTATAGTTTGTCCATAATTAACAATCTTAATAAAGAGTTCCAGGCTGAAACCTCTCGTTTGCCACGCTTCTATGCAACTATCAAAGTAAAAAAAGATGCGGTTAGTAATAATAATATTGATTTCTAAAATGAAAATAATCATATTACAATATCTGACATTTTTGTCGGAACGAAAGCTGAGATGTTAATGAAAAGTAATGTCAATTGTTCTAGAATCCTTGAAGTTAAAACCAATTTATTAAAGTTTTACACAGAGGTTTTGGACCAAATAAATTTAAGATTTGATTCCAAGCGTGAAGATATAAAACTTTTACAAAAATAAAAATTGTTTCCAATTTTTTATTTAATTAAAGAGTTATTTGCAAAAAACACTAGCAGTTTTCTCACTTTGTTTTGATGCATTTCGCACAATTAAATGGAGGAAATGGACATAGCTTAACACGTATGTATTTATTACCAATAAACATTTCTGATGTATTAAGTTTGCACAAAATTATTTATTTAATTCCAATAGATCCATTCTTTTGCAACCGAGCTACAAAAGAACACTCGCTTAAATGACGAAATACACACAAAGCAACAACACAAACTCGCCTACTTATCCGAGTTCTGCCAGGTTGATTAAAAAATACGCGACCTGAAGAGTAGTGTTGTTAAGTGAAAAAACTGCTCTATTGTGAATTGTTACTGGGAAATTGGATAGGGAAATTTTTGTTTTCGTATATACATGATTTATATTTTAAATGAGTATATATATTACGCAAATACCTCGCATATTAACTAATTTCTATTGTTTTTTGTGTCTAAATCCCTTTAAACTAATCACATATTCCTTGCCAGCTACCAGCAGGGTTGCTTAAGTAGCTAAAAAGAAATTTTACCCGAGTTGAGCAAAAAACAATAGAAATTAGTAATTATGCGAGGTATTTGCGTAATATATATACTTACTTTCCCATTAACAATTCACAATAGAGCAATTTTTTCACTTAACAATACTACTTTTCAGGTCGCGTATTTTTTAACCGACCTGGCTGAACTGGGATAAATAGCCGAGTTTGTGTTGTTTATTTGCGTGTATTCCGTCATTTAAGCGAGTGTTCTTTTGTAGCTCGGTTGCAAAAGAATGGACCTATTACTGTGTTGAAAATCCCATACAACCATCTTGTAAAATTGATATAAGATGGAGGAAAACTGGTGCTGCCAGATTCGAAAACCGTACTCTGTTGGCTGCATTCTGATCCCAGAAAATATAAACAGTTCGTTATGTTTCGCGTAGGATAGATACTAGAAACCACCGAAATTGCACAGTTGATATACGTTCCGTCGAGGCTAAATGTAGCAGACTTTGGAACAAAGTGTAATGGTGCCTCCAAATTTTCCTCAAGGTACTGGTGAATTTCAGGTCCCCCGTACCTACATCAACCAATGATCAATCGGCCGAGTATTCCAGCAAGCCCAGGAGAAGACCTGAAACATGAATCTGTGGAAGAATCGAGACCTCAATGAGTTGCAGTTAGCGTAAACGATAAAGATCCCATCATAGACACAATACGATTTTCGAAATAGGAGACAATTTTACAAACCATGACGTATGTTAAACGTTTTGTGACCAAGCTACGAAGGGTACCGGTCAAAGAAAGCCTGACCGTCGAAGAGCTCGCCTGGAGCTGGATAACTATTTATATCGTCCTGCCCAAGCCTACGCCTTTCTAAATGAAATCCAACTACTATGTAAAAATCCATTGTGACCTATGCCAAAGAAAAACCCTTTGCGAAAACTCTCACCGTTTCTAGATGATAATATGACCTTGCGTATCCGCACTCGCTTAGAAAGAGCAGGGTGTATAGATGATGCTACAAAAACCCAATTATACTGCCTTAAACAAGTCACTTAACCAAGCTTGTAATTTATTGCTACCAAAGAACGTAGATAACAAGAAGAGACAACTCGTTGTAATTGTAGCGAAAGTGCGCAACAGGGGCGTGCCTTCACCTTTGCCCTAGTGCGTTTTTTGATTGGATGAAAAGAGAAGGCACGCCCCTGCTGCGCACTTTCGCTACAATTATAACGAGTTAGCCTTTCTTGTTAAATACGTTCCTTGTTATTACCACAGAAAATGGAAGCATGTAAATCATGAAACAGTAATAATTTAACTTTTTCAGAAGTTTAATATACCTGGACTACGAAAGCTATTTCGGGCCGTGCGGCTAAGCTGTCAATTTTACAAGAATCAGAATACCTGATTAACCTGTAGCACGGTTCTCTGCTTATACGAGACCCTCCACGCATGTTGGGGTGGACTTTTATGGGGCATTCCTGGTGACTGCCGGCAGAAGAGCTGAAAAGAACTATGGCGTGCTGTTTACTTATCTTACATGCCGAGCAGTGCATATTGATATGGCATACAGACTGACGACCAGCTGCTGCATCGTGGTGCGCAACTTCATGGCCCGACGAGGGACGCCAAGAACATTTACCACCGACCCTCTACTGACAGTTTTTGTTGAAATTAAAAGAAACGATTTTCGGCTTCATTAGAAGCAGAACAGTAAAAGTAAGCGGTTGGGAAAACCAAATGTAAGTATATTAAACCCAAAATGTAGTTTAAATTGAACTAAGTGATTTATTGAGTAAAGATTCAAAAGCCTCTTGGTGTAACGAATTTACACCGTACGAAACAAATTGGTTGACCCCCATTAGATAGATAGAATGTTAGAGGCTGTGCACTGCGACCATAGGTCTATTGTGCCCTCGGAGCTCATCATAACACATCGTCCAGTCCCAATGCTCTGATGAATCCGAGCAATTTCGAGGGAGGTAGAGAGTGTATATGCATAGCCTCTGGCCACATCCTTCCCAGGTGTGTTAGCCTTCTTCTCGCA
>NW_023458561.1:19312611-19313183 GCF_013731165.1 Rhagoletis pomonella
CCGAGATTCAAAATATAACCACAGGGTGCTTAAAAAATGTTTCCTATCCGCTTGCCAAACTATATGCAATTTCTGTCTGGTACTTACCTCAGATCTACACTTTCTATAGATTATATAAAAAAAAACCTGCGTAGTAGTGCACTTTAGCTTGACAAGGCCGAAAATTGACGAACGATTTCGACAGTGGTATCAGACGAAGCGTCTTAACGCCAATAATAAAAATCCGGGGAAAATTTTAGTAGACGGACGACAAATTCTAGAAAAAGGGGGGATGAGGGGGGGTAGAATAGGACCCCCTGATTTCAAAACTACCCCCCTTTTTTCTAGCAACCCTATAGTTCTTATATAATTTATTGTTAAAGTTTTCATATAAACGATGAATAAGATAGCAAAATAACATACAACTTAGTGCCACCAGACTGGAATTTTGAATAATAAAAGCGGATTTTTAATTCGGAATTTTTACTTAGTAGAATTATTATTTCTGTGTTGCCGAATAAGGGGGTGCTGAACACATCTTGCAGAGAACACCTTTCTGCGTAGGCGGCCTTCGGCCGCACTTAGGGATTATA
>NW_023458561.1:19313193-19320680 GCF_013731165.1 Rhagoletis pomonella
CCTTCGGCCGCACTTAGGGATTATAACCCTCAGGCAGTAGAATTCTCGTTTCTGTTTTGCGAAGAAAAGGAGCTGAACACCTTTTGCAGAGAACACCTTTCTGCGTAGGCGGCCTTCGGCCGCATTTAGGGATTATAGCCCTCAGGCAGTAGAATTCTCCTTTCTGTTTTGCGAAGAAAAGGAGCTGAACACCTTTTGCAGAGAACACCTTTCTGCGTAGGCGGCCTTCGGCCGCACTTAGGCAATAGTATTCTCCTTTCTGTTTTGCGAAGAAAAGGAGCTGAACATTTTCTTTTGTATTGATTTCCCCTGTATTCCTTTTTAATCATTGCCTTCTTTGTATGTATTGTTTTGTACAATATGGCAACACATGTTATGTGTCAGTTTGCAACCATGTGTTATTGTAAATATGCGTGAAATTCAATGTAATTTACAAGTCGATAAAAGTTTAATTAAAGTGATTTATATAAAAGATAAAATAAAAGAAGAGTGTGTAAAGTATTAAGTACAGTGTTATGTGCATTTATATATATAAAAGTATGCACAAATGCTTTTTTGTTAAGGAAACCAAGTGGAACGACTTAAGAAATTTTAACAACAAATAACTTATAAACAATGAAATTATTTATATTTTTTAGTTATACATGTTTTAGAGGATACCTCCCTTAACATCCTGACCAAGTTTCATTTGTTAATTCCACCTGGTTTTCTTAAAACACAAGGTGCAGCTGACTACTAAAGCCCACCCAAAATCCGAGAGCAGAAATTAACATTTTTTGGTTGGCTTTCCATTAAATCGGTTTTTTGGGTATTCACATTAGTGCGATTCATAAAACGTCGCATAGTGGTATTTTTGGCGAAGTGACAATGTTGCGAACAAAGTTGTATGAACGAACTATCGCAACTCCGGATTGCAAACGTAAAATGTAAAAAAAATTAGATTAGGTTAGAGAAAAAGAAAAGTTTTTTTAATTATATTTCGAAGCAGCTTTTACTGATATACTTTTTTTTGAAGTATTTTAAGACAATAAAAAACATGTTTCGCGACTTTGACTTTGCAATGATTGCCAGCTCAAATACTATCATTGTAGCCACTATTGGTCCTTTCCGACCAAATTTGGTCGCTTCTTTTTCATTTGGTAGGTTGGTAGGCAAATTAAGATTTCGGTCGGATAGTTAAATTAAGTTTTTAAATTCCTAATTATAAAAATATATATTTCAAACATCATTTTGCATATAAATATTTGGCATTTGTACCTTTAAAACATTATCCAATCCTGCCTTTACGAATAAGTAACTTAACTGGTTTGGAGCCAATGTTATGGCTGGTGACTTGGGCGGGCTGAAAACATTATTGAGTGTAGAAACCGATTTATTTTATATAAAGTGCGCATGCCACTCACTTCACCTTTGCTCAAGATACGCATGTAAAAAATTGCCGAAAAGCATTGAGACACTGCCGCAACATATCGTCGGCTGGGTAAAATATTGTCGTAAGCGCCATTTTGATGATTTTTAGTTCTAGATGCAGTTATATATTTTGAAATAAGGTCTTTCGATTGGTGTTATCAGTTTTTAGATATCTCCTCTAGTTTCCGACATATTGACGATTTTTTCGATAAGTTAGTAAAAATTTAGTTAGTGATTCAGTCATATTAAACAAATCAATATCTTAGAAATGGTGTTCTCCATTTTTGTATATCTCCTTTAGTTTCCGAGATACTGAGTAAAAAGCGTCGTTAATTTAGCAGAAATTTTGATCACATTTTGTCGTATTTCATACAAAGTGGCTACCAAATTGTGGACAAATGGCTCTTACGACAAAATTTTACTAAAGAAAATCCTTCATAAACTCAAAACTAATTAACAATAAAATTTAAAAATTAAATAATTTAAGAATTTTTGGAACTAGTAACATGTCGGCCGCTGTGGTGTAGCGGTAAGCAGTGCGCGCTTCCACTCCACAGCACCTGGGTTCAAGCCCTGGTCAAAGCAACATCGCAAAAAAAATAGAAACAAGGTTTTTTCTTAACAGCGGTCGTCCCTCGGCAGGAAATGGCAAACCTCCGAGTGTATTTCTGCCATGAAAAACAGCTTCTCATAAAAAATACAATCGCCGTTCGGAGTCGGCGTAAAACTGTAGGTCCCTCCTCTTTGTGTGACAACATCAAGGCGCACGCCACCAATCGGAGGAGAAGCTCGGCCAAACACTAACGTATGTGTAAGCGCCAATCTATTATTATCATTATTATTAACATTTTCAGAGACCTTCTATCTTCGCGTTTTTGAGAAATTTTATCCCAAACTTTAATCGCGATTTCCCACAACCTACCGAAATTAACATACGACAATATTTTACCGAGGCGACAATATATCCAATGAGGATACATCAATTGAAGGAATTTCAGGACTACTGTTCTGTAAAATCCCACAAAATTTTGGGCATATCTCAAACACGATGTCTTTCACTAGAAACTGCTGTGTTAAGAATAGTTGAGCAATGGGGTAGTTTGAAACTTCATTTCATTTTCCGCTTTTACGAAGTAGAAGGTATGCGATCTGCAGATCTGGCAGAAGGAATGTGTTGCAAAACCAAATGCTATTTTTTATTTCTGTTGTACATTTTGTCCATAATTACCAATCTTAATAAAGAGTTCCAGGCTGAAACCTCTCGTTTGCCACGCTTCTATGCAACTATCAAAGTAAAAAAAGATGCGGTTAGTAATAATATTAAGATTGATTTCTAAAATGAAAATAATCATATTAAAATATCTGACATTTTTGTCGGAGCGAAAGCTGAGATGTTAATGAAAAGTAATGTCAATTGTTCTAGAATCCTTGAAGTTAAAACCAATTTATTAAAGTTTTACACACTTTTACAAATAATACAAATTTTTTCCAATTTTTTAATTAATTAAAGAGTTATTTGCAAAAAACACTAGCAGTTTTCTCACTTTGTTTTGATGCATTTCGCACAATTAAATGGAGGAAATGGACATAGCTTAACACGTATGTATTTTTTACCAATAAACATTTCTGATGTATTAAGTGAAGCATTTGCACAAAATTATTTATTTAATTCCAATAGGTCCATTCTTTTGCAACCGAGCTACAAAAGAACACTCGCTTAAATGACGAAATACACATCCGAGTTCAGCCAGGTTGGTTAAAAAATACGCGACCTGAGTAGTGTTGTTAAGTGAAAAAACTGCTCTATTGTGAATTGTTACTGGGAAATTGGATAGGGAAATTTTTGTTTTCGTATATACATGATTTATATTTTAAATAAGTATATATATTACGCAACTACCTCGCATATTAACTAATTTCTGTTGTTTTTTGTGTCTAAATCCCTTTAAACTAATCACATGTTCCTTGCCAGCTACCAGCAGGGTTGCTTAAGTAGCTAAAAGGAAATTTTACCCGAGTTGAGCAAAAAACAAGAGAAATTAGTAATTATGCGAGGTATTTGCGTAATATATACACTTACTTTCCCATTAACAATTCACAATCGAGCAATTTTTTCACTTAACAATACTACTTTTCAGGTCGCGTATTTTTTAACCGACCTGGCTGAACTGGTATAAATAGCCGAGTTTGTGTTGTTTCTTTGCGTGTATTCCGTCATTTAAGCGAGTGTTCTTTTGTAGCTCGGTTGCAAAAGAATGGACTTATTTCTGTGTTGAAAATCCCGTACAACCATCTTGTGAAATTGATATAAGATGGAGGAAAACTGGTGCTGCCAGATTCGAAAACCGTACTCTGTTGGCTGCATTCTGATCCCAGAAAATATAAACAGTTCGTTATGTTTCGCGTAGGATAGATACTAGAAACCACCGAAATTGCACAGTTGATATACGTTCCGTCGAGGCTAAATGTAGCAGACTTTGGAACAAAGTGTAATGGTGCCTCCGAATTTTCCTCAAGATACTGGTGGATTTCAGGTCCCCCGTACCTACATGAACCAATGATCAATCGGCCGAGTATTCCAGCAAGCCCAGGAGAAGACCTGAAACATGAATCTGTGGAAGAATCGAGACCTCAATGAGTTGCAGTTAGCGTAAACGATAAAGATCCCATCATAGACACAATACGATTTTCGAAATAGGAGACAATTTTACAAACCATGACGTATGTTAAACGTTTTGTGACCAAGCTACGAAGGGTACCGGTCAAAGAAAGCCTGGCCGTCGAAGAGCTTGCCTGGAGCTGGAGAACTATTTATATCGTCTTGCCCAAGCCCACGCCTTTCTAAATGAAATCCAACTAATATATACAAATCCATTGCGACCTATGCCAAAGAAAAACCCTTTGCGAAAACTCTCACCGTTTCTAGATGATAATATGACCTTGCGTATCCGCAGTCGCTTAGAAAGAGCAGGGTGTATAGATGATGCTACAAAAACCCAATTATACTGCCTTAAACAAGTCACTTAACCAAGCTTGTAATTTATTGCTACCAAAGAACGTAGATAACAAGAAGAGACAACTCGTTGTAATTGTAGCGAAAGTGCGCAACAGGGGCGTGCCTTCTCCTTTGCCCTAGTGCGTTTTTTGATTGAATGAAAAGAGAAGGCACGCCCCTGTTGCGCACTTTCGCTAAAATTATAACGAGGTGGCCCTTCTTGTTATCTACGTTCTTTGTTGTTACCACAGAAAATGGAAACATGTAAATCATGAAACAGTAATAATTTAACTTTTTCAGAAGTTTAATATACCTGGACTACGAAAGCTATATCGGGCCGTGCGGCTAAGCTGTCAATTTTACAAGAATCAGGATACCTGTCTGAATAACCTGTAGCACGGTTCTCTGCTTATACGAGACCCTCCATGCATGTTGGGGTGGACTTTTATGGGGCATTCCTGGTGACTGCCGGCAGAAGAGCTGAAAAGAACTATGGCGTGCTGTTTACTTATCTTACATGCCGAGCAGTGCATATTGATAAGGCATACAGACTGACGACCAGCTGCTGCTGCATCGTGGTGCGCACCTTCATGGCCCGACAAGGGACGCCAAGAACATTTTTCAGCGACAATGGCACTAACCTGAAAGCAACGGAAAAGGAGCTCCGTAATGCGCTGTCGCAGGAAGATTCATTGGCTTAGAAACCGAGTTAACCAGCTGTAATACTGGATGGTCCTTTATCCCTCCAGATACCGCGGAGCAAGACGCCTTAACACCGAATCATTTTCTGTTGGGCTCGTCCTCCGGACTTAAGCCGGTCGGCGAAATGAATTCCACCGATAAATACGTGCGCGCATCATGGAGGCACTCGCAATATCTCCCTGAACGGTTTTGGAAAGGTTGGGTTGCTTAAGTGCTTCCTATTCTCACTAGAAGAACTAATTGGTTCGAAGAGGCCAAACCGATCGAAATTGGCGATGTGGTCGTGATTGTCGATTCAAAATTACCATGATACTCTTGGCCGAAAGGAATCGTGGTTTCAACTGTGCAAGAACGAGATGGTCAGGTCAGGAGAGCTGTCGTCCGAACTGCCCAAGGACAACACCACCGACCCTCTACTGACAGTTTTTGTTGAAATTAAAAGAAACGATTTTCGGCTTCATTAGAAGCAGAACAGTAAAAGTAAGCCGTTGGGAAAACCAAATGTAAGTATATTAAACCCAAAATGTAGTTTAAATTGAACTAATTGAATTATTGAGTAAAGATTCAAAAGCCTCTTGGTGTAACGAATTTACACCGTACGAAACAAATTGGTTGACCCCCATTATAAAACGTACGAAACCTCATCACAAAGTGATATCCTGACACAGTTTATTGATTAAACGAAGAACTACTTACTTCTTACGAGTTGAATTAGACGTACTTTATCATTTTTAACCACGAAATTGAATTTTGTGATTTGTGTAAATTCTTACCAGCTGTTTTTGATCAGCTGCTTTCCTGTTGGAAAAAAATTTTCCAGCAGAACCTAGCAGCTTCCCCTTAAAATTAAATATCACTTTGCTTTCTCAATTTCCCCTACTTTGAAAGTTTTTTGTGTACGTAAAACGCTAATAGTTTTTGATAACTATCAATAATTAAAAGGTACGCGAATGCAACTAAAATTGAATATGGGTATTTGTATGACTGCTGTTACAGACAACGCCTTTACAATTGCGCTAATGCAGTTGCCGTCGAAAATAAACGAACTCGCTATTTTTTTGTTGCGTTCATGCGTTGACATTTGAAATAATTGTGGATATGCTAAACAGCTTATTTTTGTTTACAAAATAATGAGCGGCACAACGTGAGGTGTGTAACAGCAAAATTTTCAAATCGCCTGCAAAAGTTGACTTGCTGTCTACTTTGAGGCAACGATTTTTTAATCGCCATTTACACGAGCGATTTTTCTGAGCATTGTTGAATTGTCTAAAAAATAGCCTCATGTAAATGCAGCTTAAACGAGATCTCGCTTGCTTTTGGGTACAGTCACACGGTCAGTATTTATTGACGTGATCCAAGTATGGCGATATTTATTGACGGTGTAGCATGCAGTATTGATGGATCGTGATCCATATCGCAAAATTTCTAAAAATTTTGAAATCTGGATCGCGGATCGCAATATTGTTAATAAATATTGCCCGCGTAGCACTTTGAAAACGCGATCCATACATTTCGTCAGACGTGTTCGCTATGCCTTCGTATTCGTTGCTTAAAACCTTTCAAACCAAGTTGAAAAAATTTTAATTAACATTGGAAAATTTAAAATAATTATGGAATGCGTTATCTGTAAATTATTCCTACAAAATAAAAATATTTTCTTGTTCTTTTCAGCACAATATTATGCAAATACTGACGCGATAAATATTGAACATGTAGCATTCATGCGCGATCCATCAATCCATCAATATGGATCGCGATTCAAATATCGTGATAATTACTGACCGTGAGACAGGGCCCTTTAACTATAATTTTTGTGGTTGGACTGCCATTTTCTCGATAAGAATATAAATTTTAAAAGGTCTTCACTATTAAAAATAATAAAATGAATAGCCGAATGGCGAAAACTTAAAATAAATAAATTTTTATTTTACAAATGCCCAGCCAACAATACACACATGTCGCGCATACGAAAAACAAAGTAGAATGCTATCGAGATTTTTACGCAGGTGAAGACGACGGGTTAGTGAAATTGCTGCATTTTGATCTTGCTTGCTAGGAAAACTGGCGATAGCAAGATGTCAACGCAGCTATTAAAAATATATGTCACTCTGTGGTTCGTAAGTGCAATTTTTTTCTGTTCCACTCTTCTTTCACTACAGAGTAATGTTTTTATTTGGTGCAAAAGTGGGAAAGAAAAGGTTTTCGTGAAAAGTGTATTTTTAAAGATAATTGAAGATTTTGGGGCGAAGTGTAGACAAAAAATAATTTGCTGTTAAAGTTGATTGCAAAATAATGCAAAAAATGTGATCAAAAAGTATATATGAAGTTTCAACCAGTCTTGACCAGTGCGGTGTAGAGCACAGGACCACACAGAACGCAG
>NW_023458561.1:19320780-19327986 GCF_013731165.1 Rhagoletis pomonella
CTGCGTTCTGTGTGGTCCTGTGCTCTACACCGCACTGGTCAAGACTGTTTGAAACTTCATATATACTTTTTGATCACATTTTTTTCATTATTTTGCAATTAACTTTAACAGCAAATTATTTTTTGTCTACACTTCGCCCCAAAATCTTCAATTATCTTTAAAAAATACACTTTTCACGAAAACCTTTTCTTTCCCACCTTTGCACCAAATAAAAACATTACTATGTAGTGAAAGAAGAGTGGAACAGAAAAAAATTGCACTTACGAACCACAGAGTGACATATATTTTTAATAGCTGCGTTGACAGCTTGCTATCGCCAGTTTTCCTAGCAAGCAAGATCAAAATGCAGCAATTTCACTAACCCGTGGTCTTCACCTGCGTAAAAATCTCGATAGCATTCTACTTTGTTTTTCGTATGCGCGACATGTGTGTATTGTTGGCTGGGCATTTGTAAAATAAAAATTTATTTATTTTAAGTGTTCGCCATTCGGCTATTCATTTTATTATTTTTCATAGTGAAGACCTTTTAAAATTTATATTCTTATCGAGATATTGGCTGTCCAACCACAAAAATTATAGTTAAAGGGCCCTGTCTCACGGTCAGTAATTATCACGATATTTGAATCGCGATCCATATTGATGGATTGATGGATCGCGCACGAATGCTACATGTTTAATATTTATCGCGTCAGTATTTGCATAATTTTTTGCTGAAAAGAACAAGAAAATATTTTTATTTTGTACGAATAATTTACAGATAATGCATTCCATAATTATTTTAAATTTTCCAATGTTAATTAAAATATTTTCAACTTGGTTTGAAAGGTTTTAAGCAACGAATACGAAGGCATAGCGAATACATCTGACGAAATGTATGGATCGCGTTTTCAAAGTGCTACATGGGCAATATATATTAACAATATTGCGATCCGCGATCCAGATTTAAAAATTTTTAGAAATTTTGCGATATGGATCACGATCCATCAATACTGCATGCTACACCGTCAATAAATATCGCCATACTTGGATGACGTCAGTAAATACTGACCGTGTGACAGTGCCCAATAGCAAGCGAGATCTCGTTTAAGCTGCATTTACACGAGGCTATTTTTTAGAAAATTCAACAATGCTCAGAAAAATCGCTCGTGTAAATGGCGATTAAAAAATCGTTGCCTCAAAGTAGACAGCAAGTCAACTTTTGCAGGCGATTTGAAAATTTTGCTGTTACACACCTCACGTTGTGCCGCTTATTATTTTGTAAACAAAAATCAGCTTTTTAGCATATCCACAATTATTTCAAATGTCAACGCATGAACGCAACAAAAAAATAGCGAGTTCGTTTATTTTCGACGGCAACTGCATTAGCGCAATTGTAAAGGCGTCTTCTGTAACAGCAGTCATACAAATACTCATATTCAATTTTAATTGCATTCGCGTACCTTTTAATTATTGATAGTTATCAAAAACTATTAGCGGTTTGCGTACACAAAAAACTTTCAAAGTAGGGGAAATTGAGAAAGCAAAGTGATATTTAATTTTAAAGGGAAGCTGCTAGGTTCTGCTGGAAAATTTTTTGCCAACAGGAAAACAGCTGATCAAAAACAGCTGGTAAGAATTTACACAAATCACAAAATTCAATTTCGTGGTTAAAAATGATAAACTACGTCTAATTCAACTTGTAAGAAGTAAGTAATTCTTCGTTTAATCAATAAAATGTGTCAGGATATCACTTTGTGATGAGGTTTCGTACGTTTTATAATGGGGGTCAACCCCCGCTAGGGCAGGCACCTTGACGTTGGTGCGGGGGCTTAGCTGAACCATTAACCGGGACGCATCAGGGGGGTGCTAGCGTGCACGTATCAGCACCTCCCAGGTATGGTACGAGCGCGCTGCACTGCTCTGATGCGGCCCGCTGATGGACAGCGACCAAGAACTGCCACCCCCCCTAATCCAGGGTGTAATGCGACACCGTGCCCATTGGAGGGTTTGCAGCCAGGGGGGTCAACAATCCGGCTGTATTATAACGGCGCCTTCCTGACACCGGGCCGCCTCAGGGAGTAACGGTGGCCTTACCGTGGCAAGGGGCGCTACCACGGCTGACGACTTGAGATCCCCGGAACCATATTTTGACCGCTGAGCTCGCCCTGTCGAGCAGGTGGTCGTAAGAACAAGATGAGCAACAAAAACAACAACAAAAAGAATAAAAATAAAAACACAAAAACCAAACGATGGCTTGACTGCATGAAAGACCTCTCGCCAGAAGAGGCGGCGTTATTTGCCGAGCACGCCCGCGATGACGACGGCCCCTCCTGCAGTAGAAGCAGATCAAGCCGAAAGAGAGGCGGGAAGACGCCCGCCGGTGATAGCAGGGAACAAAGACCCCAAACAAGCAGCGAGGATGAGAGAGACACGAGCCAGCAACACCCAAAAAGTGCCTATGAGACAGCGACAGACTGGAGAGTGGCCGAGGATAACGTAACTCGCCCCTCCGAACAGCAACCGAGCACATATGCTGACCACAAACGGCATGGGTCCGCCGAGAGAGGCGAAGGAATATGGCTGGGGGGAAGAAAACCCTCGCCAAAACGCGGAAACACTCGCAGGCGCCGGAGGAATGAGTCCGATAGCAGCTCAGGTGATAGCCACACCACTGAATCCCAGCGTAAACGGCCTTCCCACCACCGGGAAGTAGCCCATAGAAAACACGGGATCGGACAAAATGAGCCAGCGACTAACCAATCCCGGCATCACGAGGACTCGCAGAGGAGGCTCGAGGGCATAAGGACCTCGCCTCAACGCGACGCCCAGCGGCGTACAGACACGCTCAGGAGGCTGGAGGGCAGAACGACCTCGCCTCCCCCCGGCGGACAACAGCAGGGGATACAACAACTGGGGCTTGAGGGCAGATTGACCTCGTCTCATCGCGATGACCAGCATAGGGCTGACCCATGCAGGAGGTTGGAGGGTGAACAAACCTCGCCTGCAGACGCTGCACGGAGACAAGAGCCCAAACACAGAGGGATGGGGGGCAGAGGGACCTCACCTCCACACAACCCGCAGCAAAGAGAATCCCAACACATGAGACTTGAGGGCAGTATGACCTCGTCTCACTTCGACCACACGCGCAATGAAGACACGAGCGGGAGGCTGGAGGGCCGAACGACCTCGACTCCCATCAACTTTCAGCAAGGAGGGTCCCAACACCTGAGACTCGAGGGCAGGATGACCTCGTCTCACTACGACCAAACGCGAAGGGAATATACGAGCAGGAGGCTAGAGGGCAGAATGACCTCGCCCCCAGGCTCCCACTATCACTCTGACCCAACGACAAGGTCATCGCAACCAGAGAGACGAGACCGCAGACACCCGAATGCTGACTCGGACAGCAGCTCAGATGGGCAATGGACCATCGCGACGAATCGCAAGCGTCATCATTACGTGCACGAGGGAAATAAAACCTTGCCACACTACACCCAGGGGAAGGGAATCTCGAGCAACAGGCTGGAGGGCAACACGACCTCGCCTGTGCGACAGCACCGACCACAACATATGGTCCACGGCAGGGCCGAGGATAGAGAAGCCATGTCACCCCATGCAAAGGATCAACGGCATGTGAAGAGCAGGACCGCCACAAACATGTTCGAGGGCCGTATGACCTCACCCCAACGAGCATACCACCGTATGGACGGCAGAGCTGAGCTTGAGGGCCGCAAGACCTCGCCCTCTCGCAACAAGCAAGGTCCGAAAGAGAAGGGAAGGCTCGAGGGCCGGAGAACCTCGCCTACCCAACACACCGGTAAGGATGTGAACAGCATGGCCCCTGGAGATGACCGAAGAGCCCCCAGACGCAGGCGCGGACCAATAGCGCCCGACCTGGGAGAATCAGGGGCACGAGACGACCCGCGGCGAAGAGGCCTCAGCGGTGCTGGAATAGCACGGTACCTCCGGTGCTTAGAAAGAGGCCTGAGTCCTGACACGGCACGCAATGAGGCGGTGAGGACAGATGGGAAAAGGGTTCCTGCTGTCAAGCGCAACACCAGCCAGCGCCCACCGGCTAACCAGCAGCCAGCCAAGCGTCCAAGAGATCACCAGCCGAGTTCGCCCACTAAAAATAGGGCCCAGGCAAGCAGCCAGAGACATGAAAAAGACAGGCATAACCAGCCATCGAGCTACGCGGATGCGATGAGAGCAACCCGAATAGCGGTGTTACCACAGGAGTACCCCGCCATGTCTCTCACTCCGGAGCAACTGACGACTCTGCAGGACACCATAATGGATGAAGTTCTGAGGGGGTGGACTCGACCACTTATCTTCACGGGAGTCTACTTCAGGCCAGGCATGTTATTAGTGGACTGCAGGGACGAAGGAACTGCCGAATGGCTGCGACGCACTGTACCCACGCTCAAGGGCTGGGGAGGACCAGAACTGTACACGAGGAGCGGAGATGACATTCCACCGACGCACAATGTCACGATCTTCCTCCCGTGGAGCATAGACAGGGGCCAGGAATATGCACTAGGCCTCCTTCGAGCACAAAACGAGAGCCTGAACACATCCCTCTGGAGGGTAATGGAGGCCAAGGTCGAGGACAGCTACTTAAGGCTTAATGTGGCTGTTGACGAAGAGTCATTCAGCAGCATGAGAAGGCAGAACTTCAGGCTGAACTTTAGGTACGGCAACGTCCTAGTGAAGCCTTGGAAGCAGCGAGCTCCTGGAGATGCACAGATGGCATCAACAGGTGAGGAGACAATTTACGAAGAAATGGCCGTGGACGAGCACCGCGTAGAAGGGCCTTCGACCTCCGCGGCTGCTGCGGCGTTGATGAGAGCAACGAATTCATTAGATACCGTTGTCGGTGAACACCGCGTAGAAGGGCCTACGACCTCCGCGGCTGTTTCTGAGACAGCAGAGCCACCCGTACGGACAACGACCCAAGAAGTGCCCTCCACCAGAGAGTTGGAGGAGCTAGCAGAGGGCCTGAACCTTCGCAGTCCAGGCAGAGAACCGGAGGACCTAACGCTCTCAGAAGTTGATGAGCCAAGGGTCCAGAGGACAAAATGACCACGCCACAAATCAAAATTGCCCAGATCAACCTCCACCATGCGATAGCCGCATCAGCTGTTATTGCAAATAAATGCACAACGGAGGATCTGGGCATCGTACTTGTGCAAGAGCCGTGGGTTTACAAAGGTCAGGTGAGGGGTCTGACGGAGAGATCGACTAAGGTAATCTGGGATCTATCATGTGATAACCCAAGAGCTTGTGTAATGCTAAAAAAGGAAATTAACTATTTCTGCATTTCAGAGTTTATGACTAGAGACCTGGTGGCAATCCAGATAATGACGGATCTGTGCGGGAGATCAAGAGCGATAATAGTCGCATCGGCCTATTTTGCAGGCGATTCCGCCATACCACCGGAGGAAACTAAAAGACTGGTAGAGTACAGCCAAAAAAGATGCCTTCCATTGGTCATTGGGTGCGATGCCAACGCGCATAGTGTGCAGTGGGGCAGCACTGACACCAACAGAAGAGGTGAGAGATTACTAGAATTTTTACTAAGTAGAGACCTTAGCATCTTTAATGTGGGTAGCAAGCCTACGTTTGTAACTAGGGTAAGAGAGGAAGTTCTAGATATTACTCTCGGGAACAGCTGGGCTGATGATTTGATCTCGGACTGGAGAGTCTCTTCGGAGCCCTCGATGTCGGATCACAGGATCATACAGTTCTCCCATGAGGCCACTATGAACAGAGGTACACACAGTAGGAATCCTAGGAAGACTGACTGGGTTAGTTATCATAACTTTTTAGAAACCAATCTAAGTACCATAAAGTTAGAGAACAGGGCGAAACGATGGGTGGAACTGGAGGCAAAGGTTGGCAGCCTAAACGAGGCAATAAGCAATGCTTATGTATCGAGCTGCCGACTAGCAGAACCAAGGGGTCAAAAACGTAACCCATGGTGGAACTCCAAACTCTCAGGCCTCCGGAAAGAGGTCAGGAAACTCTTTAACCGGGCAAAACGGACTGGGAACTGGGACGACTACTCGTCAGCCCTAACCACCTACAACAAAGAGATTCGCGAAGCCAAGAGAAATAGTTTCAGGAGATTCTGTGAAGGCATCAGCTCCACTCCGGAAGCGGCCAGGTTACACAGAGCACTAGCTAGAGGCACAGTGGAAAGCCATATGGCAATAAAACAACCAGATGGAAGCTACACTCAAAGTGAGGAGGAGAGAGCTCTGGCTCTACTAACAACCCACTTCCCAGGAGCATTGCCTCCAGTAGCAGAAGATAGCGACGTTTCCTATAGACCCGCTGCGGAGGACTGGGGGACAGCAAGGCGTCTGTTCACCCGGTCAACTGTGCGATGGGCTATTAACTCGTTCGAGCCCTACAAGACCCCTGGGGTAGACGGTCTATGGCCGATTCTACTCCAGAAAGAACTGGATCTCCTAACCCCGATCCTAACCAATGTCATGCGGGAAAGTCTGGCACTGGCATATCTCCCACAACTGTGGAGAAGGGCCAATGTCAAATTGATACCCAAAATCGGCAAAAAAGACTACTCAGAGGCGAAATCCTTTCGCCCGATCAGCCTAACATCGTTTGTTCTAAAGGCGATGGAGAAAATCCTAGACAACCACATCAGAACCACCACCCTGGTTTCGCTACCGTTACACCATGGGCAACATGCCTATCGGGCCGGTAGGTCAACGGACACTGCGCTGTTCCAGTTGTCAACTACCATACGGAATGCAATTGAGGGGGGTGAGGTCGCGCTTTGCGCATTCTTAGACATTGAAGGAGCCTTCGACAACACCTCACATGAGGCAGTAGATCGAGCTCTAGAGAAGAGAAACGTAGTCGCCCCGATCAGAAGGTGGATCGGAACAATGCTACGAACCATACTAGCAGAAACGGCAGTAGGAAATAAAATCTTACAGCTGAGAACAGTTAAAGGATGCCCTCAGGGGGGAGTATTGTCCCCCCTCCTATGGAGCATATTAGTAGATGAACTACTCGAGTTACTGTCCAATAATGGCATAATGTGCCAAGGATACGCGGATGATATAGTAATCATAGCGAGGGGCAAATTTGAGAACACCCTCTGCGACATAGTGCAAAGAGCACTCACCCTTACAAAAAGATGGTGCGGCACGGTGGGCCTCAACATCAACCCCGCCAAAACCGCCATCATTCCGTTTA
>NW_023458561.1:19328086-19333099 GCF_013731165.1 Rhagoletis pomonella
TCGATCCCTACCACCTCCAAAAAAACTGGGGATAACGAAAAAGGGGGAGTTGGCACACCGAAAAACCTTTTTATTTATACTCCAAATAATATGACAAAAAATGTCGTATATCCGATCGTTTTAAATAATACGTAAATTCACTTAAAAAAACTTTAATTTGTTTTATTTACATTGGATATTTTTAATAGAAATGTGGGGTGAAACCCACGGGTATAAGCTAGTATATTATAATAATAATAGACCGGCGCCTACACATACCGATTTGTGGCGTGCGCCTTGATTTTGTCACACAAAGATAAAGGACCCTACAGTTTTACGCCGACTCCGAACGGCGATTGTATTTTTATGAAAAGTGTTTTTCATGCCAGAAATACACTCGGAGGTTTGCCTGCCTACGACCACTATTAGAAAAAACTTTTTTATTTTTTGTTGTTATGTTGAACCAGGCTTGAACCCAGTCCCTGCGGAGTGGTGGCGCGCTCTCCTGACCACTACCCCACTGCTAGCCACTCCATAAAAAAAGGAAAGCAGAAAGGAATGCAGAGTGGCTTAAGAAGGCCTTGAAGTATCATAAGTTGATACAAATATATATATACATATGTACACACACTTTAAATCTTTGATACTTGTTAAGAAATAGTTTTTGTTTCTGTTGACGATTTTACATTAAGAGAAATTTCACTGCTGAAAATTACTATTGATTCAACGTTCAAATTGTTAAAACATATTTATTTAAACAAATTATAGTTCTATTTGGAAAAGAGAATTTTGTAATTCTACTATAATTTGGCGATCCTGCCATATGTGCATATAATTTTTGATGGCGATTTTCATCAACCAATAAGAATAACAAGCGCTAAGAAGTAATTTGGAGTAAAAAAAAACAACTACTGCAAGCAAATTTCATTTTTATTAAAGCCTGAAAATTCGGTATTTTACAAATTGATACAATCAATAGACCCATGATTCAATAACACAAGGTTATGTATTTTGTGACAGCTAAAATTTGACACTCCTTTATCTAGATTTGTATTTTGGAAGTAGGAGAAAGGGGAAGGATGTGATCGCCTTTTGCGAAAACGGTAGTAGAAAGGTACTAAGAAAGTGCGCAAAGTATACAATTAGAAGTAAAATCTGTATTATTAATTATATGTGAATTTGCAATATATTTTTTGTTTTAATGGAAATACTAAGCAATACGTAAAATAATAGATTTTTAATTTAAGTTATTCGTCATTTCCTGGAACAAATCTAGAATACCGACCGTTCAACTATGCAAAAACAAAAAATGCAGATCAATAGAACTTTTTACGCTCATTTTAACCATGTCAAAATTATTTAGCGCAAGAAAAATTTAAGACGTCTTAGAAGGTTACAATTAAATTCCTTGATTTTTTTAACATTAATATCTTATGAACCACATAACCGATTAAAAAACTAATAACGTCACCATAAAGATAATCAATTTATCTTTCAGCTGATATACATAATTGAAATTCTTTTAATATATTTAAACCAAAACCACTAAAAAACGAACATATGTTATTTTTTCATGAAATAACCTTTTTTGAAAAAACTGCATGATTAATGGTAAAGAAATTTATATTATTTAGAAGGCACAAGCTATTATCTTTAATTAGATATACATATTTTATCATGATCTACGTTTGGGTTTTAAGAATTAAGTGATAATAAAAAAAATATCAGTAAACAAAGCAAATAAACCTCTTATATATTCTTTGTTTATTACCTGCGCCAAATAAATTTTATATCGTTGAAATCAGCGTAAAAAGTTCTATCAATCGGCACTTTTGGTTATTTTATAGCTAAACGGTCGCTAGACTTGTTCCAGAAATTTACGCTAACGAAGCTGATCTCAACGAATATTTAGTATGAAAAATTGTTGGTTTTACTACTAATATAACTAGAAACTGTAGAGTGTGCAACATTCTGCACAAGTAAAGGAGCCGATTTTATGCGTGGGAGCGAGAAGATTGTTTTATTACAAAACCTTTTTATTATTGAATCATGCAATAGACCCATTTCTTCATTACAAAATCAAGCTTCAATTACATTTTGCTTTGGCTACATATTCTGTGACATTCCCTGTAGTCAAATGAACTAGTTGTAAACTACCCCACAACTAGTATGAATCGCATGCCCAACTAGTCAGCCAACTATCTTTTTTCCATGCAATCAACTGGTATTTTTATCATGGGGATGTCCTACGAAATAGCAATTGTCAGATTTCGGTCAAAAATATACCAGTCTCATACTAGTTCAGAATAGACAGAAAAATACTAGTCTAATTATGGACCAAAACCACTAATTTGGGAGTCAAAAAATAAAATGAATTCATGAATATACAATAAAAAACATTTAAGTACACTTTTTTATTTTACATATTTTTATTTAGCAGCCTTAGATTAGCCAATAATTATTGTTAATTTTTTTGAGTATTAATTAAAAGAAAAAATAAATACTTAGATATTTCAATTTCCAACATCCAATACTCCTCATTTTCAGAATATCAACGAATTTACTAAACTCAGTAAATTCAACAGACGACTTCTCGGTAACAAATAAAGATTTTTTAAAGCTTTAAAATTAATTTTGAAGGGGAGGAGTAGTGCAGCTCAAATGTGCCCAAAAACCGTGATTTTTGTACTTTTAGGTTAGAATATCCCGAAAACCTGACGTGATCTGGGGCCAGATTCGAATTCAGCACGTCAAAGACCTTCGGAAAAGTATAGTCCGATACTTGGTTAAAAAAACCTTGTTGGCCTGTGTAATCCAAGCAGTTATTAAATCTTCTTCATTTTTGTCCATAGTTTGGATTGATATTGATTGATAATAGAAATTAATCAAATAATTATATTGATCGTGTAATAAACAAAATAAAAAATAATTGAAAATGATCAAAAATAACAAAATAACAGGTCTGGTATAATTGAATACGTACTCAATTTAACGGTTTACGATATACCCAAAAAAAAGTTATATTATTTTGTGTACTTTATTGTATTAAACTGTCGAAGTCAAATAATACAGGGTATGAATAAATCGTTTGTACTTGGTACAACTCTGGTCATTTTCGAACTAGTTCGGTTTCTGTTAGGAAATTCTAGTTGTAAACTAGTATTTTTCCTGACTAGTGTGGTATTTCACTGAAGGGTTGTTGCTGATATTCAAGTTCCCATCGCAAATACAGTAAATGTAGTAGCAAATCATCCGTATCATAATATCGTTTTCAGATTTATTGCCGGTATCTTAGCTTATTCTTATTATTTTTATTATAAAATCATTTATTTTTTTACTATATTTCGTGTTGCAAAATGATGGCTCATTCACCACCTTGTACAACTAATGTTGTTTTTAATGTCAATAATATTCCTCCAAATCCATCTCAAGCACCGCAAATTCAAACACAGACACAACCAATACCGTTAAATCAACAGCTTATAACACATTCGAATACTGAAATTGCTGCTTCCTCTATTAAATTACCAACATTTTGGCAAGATCACCCCGAGACTTGATTTGTTCATTCTGAAACTCAATTTTCTTCAAAAGGTATTGCATTAGACAATACCAAATATGAATATTTAATTATTTCATTATCACAAGAAGTGATAATGACAGTGCTTAATATTATTCAAAATCCTCCAGTTAGTAACAGATACGAAAATTTAAAACGGATTTTGATGGAGCGTTTTTCTTTAGTGAAAGTTAACGTTTTGGAAAAATATTATATAGCACAGAGCTGGGTGCTATGAAGCCTTCTGAGTTATATCGCTCGTTATTACTTCTCGCAGGTTCAAATTTCAATACAGATCTTTTTAAAAAATGTTGCCTTCAAAAACTACCAAAAAATTTAATTGTTGCTCTTGTTTCTTCAGGAACTACCAATATAGCTAATATGGTTACGTTGGCTGATGATTTATGGAAAGTTATTAATAAGAGTGAGATTAATTCTGTTGATTCAGTACACCAAAGTAATAACGGCACTGAAAACGCGATGGAAAATCTTCTTAATATTACAACAAGCATGTGCGAAAAATTTTCAAAATTATCTGTTGAGGTATGCTAAATTCGTAATTATTCGTAGCGCAAATCGTCCAAGAGATAGATTGACATCACGTGATTGGCTATGCCGCTTTCACTAGTAGGGAGCGAAAATGTTAACAACCATGTGCATATAACATTTTGGCGACAAATGATGTGTCAGACAATTTTTGTGCTCGTCGCCTATTCGTTTACGATAAAGTAAACAATTTAAATTTTTTAATACTTAGACAGTGGTGCGGAGATATCGGTGTTACCATCTTCAAAATTTAGGCAATTCAAGAGACCTTCAGACTTGTTTTTAACTGCGGCTAGTGGAAGTAGTTTTAAGTCATTTGGCAAAAAATTACTTAATGTATATTTAAACATAAAAGAATTCCCATTTGTGTTTGTAATAGCTGATATCACAACACCAATAATAGGAGCACATTTCTTATCAAAATTTGGACTTTTAGTTGATTTGAAGAATAAACGCCTAGTTGATCCTTTAACGAATATTTTAGTTAACGCGATTTCTAATTACGTGAACGTTTCATTACCAAAATTATTTTCAATAGATGACAAATACACGAAGTTACTCAGGTCATTTCCCTCTTTCCTATCAGAACCCGATTACACTAAGCCAGTTAAACATTCAACTGTTCACAGAATAGTGTGTAATTGAGAGTTGCCATTTACAAAGCCTCGCCGTCTAGATCCAGTTAAATCGAAAATCGCAAAAGCTGAATTTGATTTTTTAATTAAGTCTGGCATTTGTCATCCATCGTCGTCTCATGTTGCCTCACCTTTACATCTTGTTCCAAAAAAAGAGCCTAATGATTGGCGGCCTTGTGGTGATTACCGCAGGTTAAACTTTGTTACCGTTCCAGATAGATATCCTCTACCTCATATTCTTGATTTAAACATGAACCTTCGAAATAAACATATAATATAGTATATATATATATA
>NW_023458561.1:19333199-19339477 GCF_013731165.1 Rhagoletis pomonella
TATATATATATATACTATATTATATGTTTATTTCGAAGGTTCATGTTCATGTTGTAAATCATGAATATGAGGTAGAGGATATCTATCTGGAACGGTAACAAAGTTTAACCTGCGGTAATCACCACAAGGCCGCCAATCATTAGGCTCTTTTTTTGGAACAAGATGTAAAGGTGAGGCAACATGAGACGACGATGGATGACAAATGCCAGACTTAATTAAAAAATCAAATTCAGCTTTTGCGATTTTCGATTTAACTGGATCTAGACGGCGAGGCTTTGTAAATGCCAACTCTCAATTACACACTATTCTGTGAACAGTTGAATGTTTAACTGGCTTAGTGTAATCAGGTTCTGATAGGAAAGAGGGAAATGACCTGAGTAACTTCTTGTATTTGTCATCTATTGAAAATAATTTTGGCAATGAAACGTTCACGTAATTAGAAATCGCGTTAACTAAAATATTCTTTAAAGGATCGACTAGGTGTTTATTCTTCAAATCAACTAAAAGTCCAAATTTTGATAAGAAATCTGCTCCTATTATTGGTTTTGTGATATTAGCTATTACAAACACAAATGGGAATTCTCTTCTTATTTTTAAATTTACATTAAGTAATTTTTTGCCAAAAGTCTTAAAACTACTTCCACTAGCCGCAGTTAAAAACAAGTCTGAAGGTCTCTTGAATTGCCTAAATTTTGAAGATGGTAACACCGATATCTCCGAACCACCAAGAATGATAGAATACAAGACCAAACACAGTTACAGCGAAAAACGTGTTTTAATTTTGCTAAATGCGAAAATTTTTTATTTTTCATCTAATCTTTTAGAGAATATGTAACGTTTTAGTGCACTCCATTGCTTTGCATTTAAGACTGCTGCAGAAAACTGCGGCAGCATCTCACCGGGACTGATTAGTTACCTTGCTAATGGAGGCTGCTTGGAGCAGAGGCAATATCATTCTGAGGAAATGCTGTTAATATAATAATAGAGAACACAAAATGCAGCGATTCGTCCCAGCGCTACTCTTGCATCTACGCTTCTTGCATCTTAACGGCTGTCGCAATTTAACACACAGCACTTCATTGTATTAGTTTTTACGCAGTCTGCAACTCAAAAATCACTCACAAATTGCAAATTAACACAATTTATACTGATTTTTAACTTATAATTCAAATTTCTCCTTCGCTTATTTGTAAACAAAGGTTTATTTACAAATTACCACAACTGTCAAAATCGGCAAAACCAAAGCAGCGTTACCACTGACGGCGCCACCTTTGTTCGCTGCACCGTGCCGCACCACTGTCTAAGTATTAAAAAATTTAAATTGTTTACTTTATCGTAAACAAAAAAGCGACGAGCACAAAAATTGTTTGACACAACATTTGTCGCCAAAATGTTATATGAACATGGTTGTTAACATTTTCGCGCACTACTAGTGAAAGCGGCATAGCTAATCACGTGATGTCAATCTATCTCTTGGACGATTTGCGCTACGAATAATTACGAATCTAGCATATCTCAACAGATAATTTTGAAAATTTTTCGCACATACTTGTTGTAATATTAATTGCGTTCCTTATCTCCCAGAAATAGTCAGAAAAAGTCCGAAGTAGTCAGATTTAGTCCAAAAAGCGTTCCTTAACTCGAAAATTACAGCAAAAATGAGAGAGCAACACTCAGTGAGAGTGACTCTCTTCAGTCCGAAGTAGTCAGATTTAGTCAGAACAATTTTTTCTGGCAAAATCCTGAAAAATGTCAAACTCAACTGAATTTAAATTAACAGAAATTAAAGAATACGCAAAAAGTGAGAATAATCTAAAAAGCAAAAAAAGTGAATTTAAATTGGAAGGAGGCAAAAAATAATTTATAAAGTAAGTGTTGATTTTGCTTGTGCTTATGTGAATGTGTTTTGTACATACCAAGGAGAATTTATATAAGGTGGTGTTGTTTCATCAGCTGTGAGTAGCGTTTGATTGTCAAAATTTTGAATTTCGTTAGTGAATGAGTGAAAACGTGAGAGTGTTTGCATTTTCTGTCGCCCTTTTGCATTCGGGGAAGGATAGCTGAAATTTGACAATGGCCCGCTAAAAGCAAAAACAAAATACAAGTAATTGTTGTATTTGTTCAATCGACACCACCTTATATGTATTCGCCTCGGTACATACATTTCCATTATTATTTGACGTTAGTTTTGTTGTTGCCATTCTTTGGACTAAAAATTTGGTTTATTGCGTTCCTTTACTTTTCCTGTTATTCTCTTTTAGTGAGCGCATTTTACGCTCTGGCATTTTGACACTTTTCAGATTTTAGTCCAAAAAGATAAGGAATGAACCTATTAAGAAGATTTTCCATCGCCTTTTCAATGCCGTTATTAATTTGGTGTATTGAATCAACAGAATTAATCTCACTCTTATTAATAACTTCCCATAAATCATCAGCCAACTTAACCATATTAGCTATATTGGTAGTTCCTGAAGAAACAAGAGCAACAATTAAATTTTTTGGTAGTTTTTGAAGCCAAAATTTCTTAAGAAGATCTGTATTGAAATTTGAACCTGCGAGAAGTAATAACGAGCGATAAACTCAGAAGGCTTCATAGCACCCAGCTCTATGCTATAAACATTTTTTCAAAACGTTTACTTTCACTAAAGAAAAACGCTCCATCAAAATCCGTTGTAAATTTTCATATCTGTTACTAACTGGAGGATTTTGAATAATATCAAGCACTGTCATTATCACTTCTTGTGATAATGAAATAATTAAATATTCATATTTGGTATTGTCTAATGTAATACCTTTTGAAGAAAATTGAGTTTCAGAATGGACAAATCAAGCCCTGGGGGTGATCTTGCCAAAATGTTGGTAATTTAATAGAGGAAGCAGCAATTTCAGTATTCGAATGTGTTATAAGCTGTTGATTTAGCGGTATTGGTTGTGTCTGTGTTTGAATTTGCGGTGCTTGAGATGGATTTGGAGGAATATTATTGACATTAAAAACAACATTAGTTGTACAAGGTGGTGAATGAGCCATCATTTTGCAACACGAAATATAGTAAATAAATAAATGATTTTATAATAAAAATAATAAGAATAAGCTAAGATACCGGCAATAAATCTGAAAACGTTATTATGATACGGATGATTTGCTACTACATTTACTGTATTTGCGATGGGAACATGAATATCAGCAACAATGTCACAGAATATGTAGCCAAAGCAAAATGTAATTGAAGCTTGATTGTGTAATGAAGAAATGGGTCTATTGATTGTATAATTTATAAATACCGAATTTTCAGGCTTTAATAAAAATTTAATTTGATTGCAGTAGTTGTTTTTTTTACTCCAAATTACTTCTTAGCGCTTGTTATTCTTATTGATTGATGAAAATCGCCATCAAAAATTATATGCACAAATGGCAGGATCGCCAAATTATAGTAGAATTACAAAATTCTCTTTTCCAAATAGAATTATAATTTATTTAAATAAATATGTCTTAACAATTTGAACGTTGAATAAATAGTAATTTTCAGCAGTGAGATTTCTCTTAATGTAAAATCGTCAACAGAAACAAAAACTATTTCTTAACAAGTATCAAAGAATTAAAGTGTGTGTACATACATATATATTTGTATCAACTTATGATACTTCAAGGCCTTAAGCCACTCTGCATTCCTTTCTGCTTTCCTTTTTTTATGGAGTGGCTAGCAGTGGTGTAGTGGTCAGGAGTGCGCGCTACAATCGCCGTTCGGAGTCGGCGTAAAACTGTAGGGTCCCTTATCTTTGTGTGACAAAATCAAGGCGCACGTCACAAATCGGAGGAGAAGCTCGGCCCAACACTAACATATGTATGTGTAAGCGCCGGTCTATTATTATTATAATATATGGTTGAGTACCATTGGGAAGTGGGCGTGTCACCTAAAGTATAAACAGAGTTTTTCATACTGAATATCTCTGGCACTGTTCATAGTATAGTACTGGAATGGAGATATATGAAAAGTTGGACCAGAATGTTCCAATAAAAAAGCTAATTTTTGGCGGGACGAGGTCCGCCGGGTATGCTAGTAGACTATATTTGTATAGTCGATCTGGTTCAGCGGATAGTAAATTCTCATTCCCAAGACAGTCGGTCCCACACGCCCGATTTTTTCTGCACAAAAGACTGTTGTTTTAGAGAGCTAGGGCTGGTTTCTCCAACTCAACTTAACTTAGTTTAGGAATTTTTTGGACTTAAGTCAAAAGTTAGCCTACTTTTTAATACAGCTTATTCTTGACTAAGTCCAAAAAATCTTTTTAATATAGGTTAATCCCATTAATTGTGATCTTTTCATTAATTATTTTCTGTTTTACTTGTAATCCAAAATACTTTGAACTAATTTTGCCTTATTCATTTCTAAATTAAAGATATACCAGTCAAAAATCATGACCGTGGCCCAGCAGAATAACAGCAGCTCTGCCAGCGGATGGGCATGGTGTCAGTAGCAAATAAAGTTTTGTTGTTGTTGTAACCGGAGTGACAGTCCTTCGCCAGATATATATCTGGCCAGATATATATCTTGGTCTTTCCGGAAGTTTTATTTATTTAGGCTTAACGTCCAACGGCTTTACGCTTAAAACAATCACACATGAGAAGTATAAAATAGATTAGAACAATATGTTTCGCCCTTATAAAATATGAATTCAAGGAAGCTCCGTCGTATCTACTATTTTTAAAGCGGGGTTATCGATGCGTAAAGTTGTTCCTTTACATTTTTCGTGAACTGGTTGTAATATCCACCGAAAAAGTTCAATGTGGAGTTGTGTTCGTTAACTAGTCTAGCGATACTGCTTCTGGGTCCATTCCGTATGTAGTTCTTTGTAGTCTTTTTAGTTTGAAATAGTCGATTATGTCAGAGGCCTGCTCGCGGACAATTGAGAGAAAATTTAGCTAAAATCTCAGGTGAGATAACGATGCCGTTAACAAGTTTATAATATAAAAGCAGGTCACCAGCAGTGTACGAAAATAAACTATATTGTACGTTACTATTTCGTTTCGTTTATTACTTTAACAGTTCGGTACAATACGAAACAAAACGGCTGAGTTCACTTTGGCGATAGTACACTACAGTAGTTTAGTAGTTACAGACGAAACAACAAACGAAATGAATCGTGCAGGGAAAATATACTTATGTATGCACATATATGCAATAAACAAATACAAAACGAATGGCTGCAATGAATAAAAAAAAATAAAAATGTTTTTTAATTGAATTGGATATGAAAATTTACAGAAAAAATTATTTTTCACGTAATTGAAACGTTTGCATACATATAAAACGTACCCTATGGTACAATTGTCACAAACGAAAAGCAAACGTTTCTCGTTGGGGAAAATTACAGTGAATCTCATGATAAAAACATAGCAAGGTATAACCGTTCTCTCAATTTGTCGGCCATGATTTTTTTTTGAAGTTTGCCAACATTTTAAAATCATATAAAAATGAAAACAAAAAATTGAAATTGTTCGAAATTGTTGTTGCTTGAGATTGAAAATGAAAATGTGTGTGTGAGTTTGTGAGTAAATTTAAAAATTAAATTGTTTGGAAACGTCAAGAACTTTAAAAGTGACTCTCAGCGGTTCTACCTTACTATATTTTTATCATGGTGAATCTTACAATTTGTTTCTGACTATTTACAAAACTGTACAAAACCACAAATGATATGATGATCGATGAGCAAATGGGAATTGTTTTGTACAGTTTATTTTCGTATTACAGAACTTATGCTGAGTATATTCCAGTCGATTTACAAGCTGGTCAGTGAAAGTCGCCCAGACAATGTTGCAATATTCGAGTATAAGTTTAACCAGGTCATCAAACTGGCGCATGAGTGTGTATTGGTTGCGGAAATGTCTGTCAGAGCTGATAATGAGGCCCAACACTATATGTGCACTTATGTCGACAATGTGCGATATGTCGTTAATGTGACTAGGAACAGAATCGGGCCCAAATGTGACCCTTGTGGTACCCCTGATTGTGTAATAAAACTGCTCGATATGTGGCCATTAACTCTGACTTGCAGGTACCTATTACACAGGTAGAATCGAAACCATCCTACAGCGTTTCCTTTTACTGCGTATGAGCCAAGTTTCAGGATTAGTATGCATGGTCCACCATGTCAAAAGCTTTGCTGAAATCCGTATAAACTGCATGGACATCTTTACTGTCGCCCTTGCGCCCAAAGCGTAATTATTATAATGGCCCTTATTATGAGCTGCATTCGATTTTCGATCTTCGCTGGCTATC
>NW_023458561.1:19339577-19340678 GCF_013731165.1 Rhagoletis pomonella
AAAAAAAAGTGGTCACGGATTTCCATTCCTACTTGCTTGCATTTGTGATCAATTGTAAGCAAACGCGTCATCTTTCTAACAGGTAGCTTATCATCAGCAATTTCGCGCACTTTTAATCTCCGATCGGTCGACATCGTGCATTTGTCAATTGCTGCGGCTCCAGTCATTTCAATTACTGGACGTACGTTTCACGTGAAAAATACTTCTAAATAAATGCTTTCATTTATGAATATCAGGGTTAAGATTTTAAGGCATTTGCCTTTTTTGTCTGCTTAGTCGTATCTGTAAACAATTTAAAGAATCACACGTTTCATGTCTTACTTGTCAAAAATTTAAATTTTAATTTTGCCTTCTTTTGTCTTGTTTGGCTATATTGCCTTTTCTTGCCTTTTCTCCATGTTTTGCTTTTTTAATATTTATCTCTTCGTAGAAGTTCGCTGTATTGTACCAATCGGGACTACAAAAAATTACACATGTACAAATCTGTACAAAAGTAACAATCGTGTGACACTGAATTAAAATTTGTGCAATGTTAAATAAAATTCAAAAAACTTTCGTAAATTTCTTACCTCCCCTGGAACAAATAGCTTACCAAACCATGTATTTTTTTTGGAAATTTGGACTTCATTTTGAGCTTACAGCTTTCAATGGCATCTTGACGACTTGTAGCAGTATATAAATCTTGAACTGCAATATATTATGAATTTTTAAAGCAGTAGGTTTCGTAGTCCATAACAATGCCCTTGTATTTTTTAATTTGGAATTCATACTTCCGACTGCGGAATTTCGATGAAACATTCTACTTTGCGCCTCAGTCTGGCGCTGTTTGAGCTGGAGAACAACTCAATGAAGCTTTCCGCTTTACCTTCTGTACGAAAAACTGCGATCTCCGTACGAATTTTGCACCATAACGCGACAAAACCTTCGGATCTCGCGAAAACGCACTGAGGACCTTCCCAGCACTGTTTTTATCACTTTGACCATGCCAACCCCCGCTCCCTGCTTCTCTCGTAACTGCCCGGAGTTATTTGTACCGATTAAAACCCTGCAAACCGTCGAATAGTGCAATCTTAAGTTTTTAGCAATTTTACGTGTACTTAA
>NW_023458561.1:19340778-19373924 GCF_013731165.1 Rhagoletis pomonella
GTCGAATAGTGCAATCTTAAGTTTTTAGCAATTTTACGTGTACTTAATACCGGATCATTTATAAACTCGTGCAAAATGGTTTGTCTCGTTTCTAACTCGGTTGCAATTTTTAGCACAACTAAGAATCAAATTCGAATGAAATTTCTTCTACGTCCAACTAAGGTCATGGTCAACTTATGATATTTAAATTTCAAAATATTGAAATCTTTTTGGGTAAGTTATAAGCAGGGAACGGATTTTATGGAAATTGCCTTTTTTTCTAATGAAGAGATAGAGTATATTCGATTAAGAATGTCCACGATTTAGCTTTCCCTGATTCCAAATATACACATTTGATGTTGCCTTTTTTTGCCTTTTTTAAGATATTTGCCTTTTTTTGCCTTTTCTACCTTTAAAAAAGTGATTATGGCATTTACATTTTTTTTTTTTTAGATTAAAAAATATACACATGCCCATGCGGCTTATAGAAGCGCAGGGTGCGCTTGCCAAATTGGTGTTGGAAAAATTCAAAGCCGTTTTCTCAGCTAACGTAGGCTTGGAGACAATAAGGGGTGTGGATAAAATTGTAAAGGGCGAGGAAAGCGCTCTTATTCCTGATAATATGAACGTTTCAAACGTTCCATATTTAAATTGGAATCCACTTGTATCAACTTACGTCGAGCGCACATTTAGTACATTCACGGCTTTTCTTCGCGAAAATCGAATGAAAATGCTGCCAGAAAACTTCAAAATGCGTCTTGTGGTTCAATGTTACTACAACTATACAGATTAAAGTTTTATGAGTTAGAAACTCGAAAGGATAAAATAGTCAAAGATTCAAAGTACAAATTTTTCATATAATGAAACTACTTCATGGTTTTTCTCTTTTTACTTGTAATATAAGCATTTCTAAAATAAATATATTTTTTGATTGTTCTTGGTATTTTCTGTCTTTTTTTAGTGCCTTATTTTGCTTTTTTTGCAATACCTTTTTTTGCCTTTTCCTGCCTTTTTCGCTATTTTGTTTTGCCTTTTTTGCAATACCTAGTGCCTTTTTCGCTATTTTATTTTGCCTTTTCCAGCCTATTTCGTTACTTTATTTTGCCTTTTTTATAGGTTTTTAGGTCCTAAAAATCCGTTCCCTGGTTATAAGCTTCCCAAACTGTCGCAGTTTTGGTGTGTTCACCCTTTAATAGGAGTATTTTACTTGCCTGCCGTTTTATAAATAATTTTAGAAATGAAGCACTAAAAGCTAAAGGTATAAAACAACGCTCAAAATATATTCCATGAAATAATTTTATTGAAGTAAAAAACCACTTTTTAGTTTCTTCAAAGAAAGTGTCAAACCATCAGCTGTTCAAACAATTTGAAAGGTGAATAAGCAAAATTAAAAGTACATCTGAATTTCCACCTTTTAAATATATCGTAGCGAAGAAATATACAGTTTTGTAAGCATTTTTGTTAATTTGCTTGTGTATTGCGTATAATAGCAGATCGCCAAATAGTAAGAAAAAACTGGTATGCAAACAAAAAATTGCGTGCACGGTATATTTGACAGTTTTATCAGTTTTTTACCAGAAAAGCGTTCCCGTACTTGTTGGTTTCTCTCCCTTTCTCTGAGAGCAATTTTGCTTTTTGGCAGTTTTACAGGTTTATCCAGAAAAGTTGAGGAACGAAATTTGTTCATGCAGATAGAGAATTTCGAGATGAGAATTTTTTCACAGTTAATGGGTGTAAATATTTTCTCAGACGAAACCAAACAGGTATAGTACATGATAGGGGGATGGAATTTAGACCGCGTAAATTAAGGCCGCGTTCTTATTTGTTCGGCGGCCTGATTTCATTTTTTTTCGCGGCCTTATTTCACTTGCAAAAATTAATTATGCCTGATTCCACTTTTTGATCGTTTTTGATTGGCAGAATTAAATTGTCCGCATCAAATCACAAATAAATTTTATTTTTCATTTGGTCGACAAATCAAACTACAAAATAAAGAAAGGTGTTCTCTGCAAAAGGTATTCAGCCCCTCTTCTTCGGCAACACAGAAGGGAGAATTCTACTTAGTGAGGGCTATGTGCGGCCGAAGGCAAGTGCCAATTCATAGTATGTCGGTCATACATGTTTGACAACAGGGGTATTCACGATCCGGTGCATACTGTCTAGCATGGTGCATAGATAGCATAAATAGCATGATTGTTGTTGCCTCTTGTGTTCAAAATACAACGAAATTCGCCAATCATGCTATTTATGATATCTATGCACCATGCTAGAGAGTATGCATCGGATCGTGAATACCTCTAATGTCATCTGAAGACACTGTCGAATAAATTGAAATAAAATCTATGCATGTCGACTCAAGCGACAGGTGCGACACATGCGAATAGTCAGCATTATTAATTACATTGTATATATGTGAAGCGATTTTGAAAGTTTTGCAAGCTCCTATTATAGTAACATGTATTTAACAATTGTCTAATTAAAAATCTATACATATATGTACATTAGGGTGGTCCTTAAATGTAGAAAGCAAATTTTAACATCAGATTTCCTAAGTCTCCACTCCTTCGTGATGCTACTATAGTCGAAGGTATCACATATAAATTTAAGACGTGTCGCACAGGGGCCAAAGTTCAGATTCCTCTATGTAGACTCAAAAAATTAAAATTGTTTTTTTTTTCGTCTAATACCCAAAATCGATTCTATCATTGCCGAAGATATCACATATTAAGTTTGGTCCCGACGTGATGACGACGTCTTAACCGACTTCAATCGGGACTAAAATTTATATGTGATATCCTCGATTTTATTAGTATTGATTTTGGGCATTAAATGAAAAAACATATTTTTCAAAATTTGTATGGAAGCTCGTTTACACATTTCTGATAAATTTCTCCAGCGATTTCACTGAATGAACTTGATAAACTGAAGCCAATGCAACTCTGTCGCAACTCCAGCTGTGTTTTCTTGGGCAATAATCGAGATCTGCATAAAAATTTTACACACAAATTCAACAACAACGATAAGATTCTGATAGAGATCTGGTTGAATTTATGATCTGTTCTGTTGATTTTGTCACTAATTATTTGGTAGCGCGGACAAATGAATTCATACACAAACAGACATTCTGACATTGTATCTTTTAACTTGATTCAAATGGATATTTTCTCGTCTAAATATAATTGTTTCTTAAATTTTTTAGCCCATGTGTGTTTCACACATATACGAAGAGCGGCAGCTTAGCAGTGCATTTAACGCACATACTCTCACTTATTTAATCGTTTGAACCCAGCCAGCAAAAACTCCGAAAACCGATCCGTAAAAGGACAAAACGTGGTTGAAAGAGGATTTTTTGTCCGTTTACTGATTCCATTTTCGGAATACTTTGACGATCCGTTTTCCCACTAAAGTGTGCGGCAGAAACGTATGTACAGAAAAGTGCCGAAAATAGTTGTGGAACGGATACCTTATCGGCTGTTTTTTCTGAAATAAATCTGATTGAATTTTTCGTTCAATACGCTTTCCTTCGGCACTTCACAGATACCTTTTCATGGTTCAAAAGAAATAAAATAAAATTAGGAAGCGCCTGACGGAATTCGAACCCTGGAAGCTAAGAAATAGCGGCACACTCCTCTACACGCTCAGCCACTGCCGACTACGCAGGCATGCTTTCAAATGTTTAGCTTGAGCAAATAAAATACAATTATTGCTTTCAAATGACATCATCTTTTTCGAACGTTTCGAACATTTTCCGGATACGAAAATTGATGATAACTGTGGCCGTTTTTTCTATTCGATTTCGGATACGGAAAATTGAACTAAACTGCACTGTCGGCAAAATTTACGTTTCTTTGCTGGCTGTGAAAGTGTTAGTATGCCGACCACAGGTATAAAATACTGAGCTCGATAACCAAAGAAAGCACGACCATTGTCGCAAGTGTAAATGAAAAGAGAGTATGGGGCGTTCATGAAACAGAGTGCTTAAATTTATAAGAATATCTGCTTGGTAAAGTTATCGGTTTAGATGAATACCACTAATATATTTTTGTCCGCAGAATCCGAATCTGTGGTAAAAACATGTATGTCCTATTTAAAAAAATAGACCGATACCTGAAAAAAAAGCTACTCAGGGTCAAAGGTCACAAAAACGGGGGTTTCGCGATTTTCAGCAAAACCGTAAGTTTATCATAAAATTAGTTTAGACAAAAAATAAATCAGATAATTATCTATAAAAAATGTCTAAATATTTTTTCTTCCTAAGAGCCACCGTTTCCGAGATATAACGATTGAAAAAGTTGGAAGAGTTGTAATCGGCATAATATGTATTAGTACAACACGTATACTTTTCAATACAATTTTTGAAGTGAAACTTCTTTAGCGGCGGTTGGTTGGTTGGGAGTAAATTGGCGAATTCAACGGAAATTGCACACGGAAATGGTGCAACGGAAATAGTTGGGGCTGAAACAAGCGCTTATTGTGTGTATGCATATGGTATTAATTTCACAAAAATTTGCTAATAAAAGGTTAAAGAATAGAAAAAGACCAATACAAGAATGAAAGTACGTGCATAAGTAAAGAAGAGTATAAAGCCAAGGAGGAGAAGCTCGGCCAAACACTAAGTTATGTGTAAGCGCCAATCTATTATTATTATTATTGTTATTATAATTATTATTATTATAAAGGCAAAAGTAAAAAAAATGTCGGCGGCTGTGGTTTATGGTAAGCAGTGCGCGGTCCACTCCGCAACGCCTGGGTTCAAGCCCCGGTCAAAGCAACATCGCAAAAAATATAGAAAAAAGGTTATTTCTTAACAGCGGTCGTCCCTCGGCAGACAATGGCAAACCTCCGAGTGTATTTCTGCCATGAAAAACAGCTTCTCATAAAAATGCAATCGCCGTTCGGAGTCGGCGTAGAACTGTAGGTCCCTCCGCTTTGTGTGACATCATAAAGGCGCACGCCACAAATCGGAGGAGAAGCTCGGCCAAACACTAACATATGTGTAAGCGCCAATCTATTATTATTATTATAAAAGTAAAAATAAAAACAAAAACAAAGATGCGTAAAGATAAAGGCAAAAATGAAGACCAAGGTAATTTTAAACACTTTACTTATATATATAAGGGCAAAGGTGAAGGGGAATGTGTAGATGAAGAAAATGATAAACATAAAAGTAAAGACAAAGAGGAGGATGAGGATACCGATAAAAGTAAAGATGAAGATAGGGGAAGAAAGATTAAAATAAAGATAATTAAAGAAGAAAGGATATAGAGAGAGACACACAGACTCAATCTGGGAACTATTTTAGGATGTTAGAGATTTTCGGGATTCTCGGGACTTATCGATAAAATAACCGATATTTTTATCGGTTTTGGTATCGCTATTTATCGATTATATATCGATTTATTTATCGAAATTTTTATCGATATTGTTATCAATTTTGCTATCGATGTTTTCGGAACTTATCGATATAACAATCGATATTTTTATCCTTTTTTTTTATCGGGTTCGTAATCGATATTTTTAACTATTTTGTTGGAGATATTTTTTATCGACTTTGTTATCGGCATTTTTATCGGTCTTGTTATCGATATTTATCGATTTTGTTATCGATATTTATCAATTTTGTTTTGGATATTTTTGTCGATTTTTGAACTCTTTTGTTATCGATATTTATCGATATTGTTATCGATATTTACCGATTTTGTTATCGATATTTATCGATTTTCTAACGATATTTATAGATTTGCTATCGATATTTATCGATTTTGTTATCGACATTTATCGGTTTTGCTATCGATGTTTATCGAATTTGTTATGGATATTTTTATCGTTTTTGTAATCGCCATTTATCGATTTTGTTGTCGATATTTACCGATTTTGGTATCGATTTGGTATCGATTTTGTTATCGATCTTTATCGATTTTGTTATCGATATTTATCGGATTTTTTATGGATATTTTTATCGATTTAGTTATCGATATTTTTATACATTTTGTTATCGATATTTATCGATTGTTTTTTATCAATATCTATCGATATCTATCGATTTTGATATCAATTTTGTTATGGATATTTTTATCGATTCTGTTATCGATATTTCAGTCGATTTTTTATGGATATTTTTATCGATTTTGTTATAGGTATTTTTATCGAGTTTCTAATAGATTTTGCTGCCAATATTATTATCGATAGAGTGTAAAGATAAAAATGAATGTAAAGGAAAACAGAATAACATAAGTGTAATTAGAACGAACAGGGGTAGATGTAGGGATCTAGATAGAAAAAGGACAAAAAATGTAACCTTAAGCAAAACCTGATGTATGTATGTATGTACATATGTATGTTTGTATATTGGTTATAAGGCAAAATAGATATGTATGTAACATAAGTTTCACTTCTCCAGTGTGGCCCATGCGCTCTTACTTTTTGTTCATCATAGTAGCAAAGTTTTTTTTTCGTAAATGATCACTTCTCAACCCAATTGAAGTGCATTATAACCTGCATAACTAATATTTTCCAATTGCTACTCTATTTAAACCATATTGGTAAAACAAGCTACTAATGATGCTGATGTAATGATAATTAAAACAGCAATAGAGCAAATCAATTAAACAAATACTACTATTATTTTAGGTGAAGATGTAGATTTACTCGTATTACTCACTGCTCGAACTCCAATCGAAGAAACTATTTTTTTTTAACCTGGAAAAGCTGGACATCAATCGGAAATGTATTCAGTTTATCTACTTTTGCAAAGTTTCAAAATCATGTACTATTTTTACACGCAATAACTGGCTGTGGTACGACATCTGCATTTTTCAGGAGCGGTAAAACAATTGCTTTATCGTACCAAGGTTATTAAATACACAAAGTTTGGTAAAAATTGATAAATCAGCTACCGAGATACACATTTGTGGTCATAAGTGGTCAAAATCCAAAAATTTATAATAGTCTAACTTCTTGCTCAGTGATCATTGCAATAATCGATTTTGAGACAATTTGCTTCAGTAGCTACTGGTTTATCGCAGTTTTTATGTTTCCGTAAATTACCGTTATATGGGAGGTGGGCGTGGCTATTGCCCGACTTCAAACATTTTCAACATATTTCTTAGCTGGTTCCTAAACGCGGTTCGTACCGAGTTTGGTAAGGATTGGTGAAGCGGCTACTAAGATACAGTATTTAATCATAAGTGCATTTTGCATTAGATTTTGAACAATTTGGATCCAATATTTACTGAAATATCATAGTTTTTGCATTTTTCGACTTTACCGTTATATGCAGTCCGATTTCGCCCATTTTCAATAGCAACCTATGTACCAAATTTCGTTGCGATATCTCAATTTTTGTTCGAGTAATCGTGTACATGGACAGACAGACATGTCTTAATCGACTTCTCTTTTCATTCTGATCATACATTTGTCTATATCTATCTTGATTCCTTTACAAATAACCGTTATGCGACCAAAGTTATAATACCCTATGCTCAAGTGCTCTCGGGTATAAAAAAAGTGACATCTGGTCAGTTTAACCGGAACAAGTATAGAACATCCCCGATTTGATAGGTCATATTTTTGCGTTTTTCAATAAAAAAAAACATTTCCCTCAATTTTAGAGGGGGTGGGTGGACGGGTGGTCTAGGACACCCTGTATGTATATACATTACGTACGTACATACATACATACATATCTACACATTTCAGATTAGGGTTGCCAGATTTTAAAACGGAGAAAGGAGTACATTTATATTTTCGATAGAAAAAAAGCAGTACAAGACCTAAAAAAGGAGTACAATTTTTTTTTTAATTTTTTGTACAATTTATTGTTACAAATTACCATTAATTAGGTACAAATAAACAAAGATATTTTAGAAACCTTTTTCAAAGCAACAATAAATGTTAAAAATAAATAACTAAATGGGCTGGCTTTCCAATAAGGGCGGTCGTTAAAGAGATGGTGATCAAAGGGGGAGTGGGCGTGGCACCCAATTGTGATATTTGGTGATTTTTCTAAGGCGTCCCTAGTGTTTGCCACAATATGAATGGCGATGTACAGGGCGTAAGATAATAACTTTTGCACAGGTTTTTTGAAAAATAAAAGGGTCCTTTATAGATGTTGCGAAAAAGAGTATTTTTTGTTAACTTTGTAAATACTTTACATTAAATTTAGTAATTAGTTTTAAAATTTTAATCCTTATTTGCATTTTAAAGCTTTGGGAGATAAGTTCATGCGGCACTCACGTCTGTATGGGTAGGTCGCCCTCCTAGTCACCGGTTCGGAGTATTTTCGATTGCTGAGTATGAGGCCTTATGTTGGACAAAAGACGGAGTATAAAGGACCCAAATGGGGGAAATTAGCCTATATTTACAGAAGATATGTAATAAAGTAACCGATGAAGACTTGCGTGCCGCTTGCGCTTTTCTCCCAAACCCGCTGGTATACCCAAATGAAGGTTAAAAACGAATTAATAAAATTTTCGCAAAATCTATGAAGGTCCCTTTTATTAAAACCAGCGGCAGTTATTATTTTACACCCTGTATATGATAAAATAATTATAGCTGGAAAAAGGAGAAGAAAAGAAGTACAAAAGGAATAAAGGAGTACATTTCCATATATATTTTTTTTGGGAGTACAAGGGAGTACATTACAATAAAAAGGAGTAAGTTTACTCCCAAAAGCAGTACGTCTGGCAACCCTATTTCAGATTGACCATTGAAGTGAAAATTTCGCGGCTTTTGTTTTGGTTTTAAACATATTTTCCGTACATTTATCTGAAATATGTTTGCTTGGATTTACATATATTTATGTTTCAACGCAGGGGTGACCATTGGTCAGCTCAATTTGCATACTCACTTCCACACAGCCAAGCGACGATTATGTAAATGTAGGTACCTAACATTTTAAAAAGCACACGTGTTTGCTTTCATAATACGAACTAGTTAGATCGGTTGAACTTGGAAGTTTTACATAATCCTTACTGAAGGAATGGTCACTAATTAAAATTTGGTGCTACATATGAGTACAATGCGTTTGGGGTGTATTTCTTTCTTTGAATATTATCACGCGTATGTTAATTGCATACCCACGTTCCTCCAGCAAACGAGCGATATTTAGGCATACACAAATATTGTTTGTATGTATGTATTTCCAAAAGTTACTGCAAAGTTTACAGATCATTGAACATATTCGTTTATGTATTCACATTTTACGCAAGCTTTAGTCTAAAATAAATTTAGAAGCATATTTCCACCACAGACGGGCATCCTTATACTAGGTTTCATAACACTTTCAGGTAATCCATTAAACCAACTACGATGATGTACAGTACTTTCAATATATGTACATAAATATGAAATTCTTCAGCTACTACTAAAATGATTATTTGACAAAACAGTTTAGCTGGCCGCGAAAAACATTATAATTTTCATGAGTTGATTCATTCACAAAAAAATACTGTTTTAAAACAATCAGTGTAGCATGATTTCCGTTCCGGGCGACCACGTTGATTGATTCTACTCATACCATAGCACTTGTTTCTATTTTCACTTAAGTTAATGTACTTTTTAATGGACACTTTGTTTTTAATTGTGAAACGCTTTAATCGATATGAAAATTTCCCATCGGCAAAATGTAAGCTCAAAATGTGATATGATACGTACACCCACCTCTTGACTATAATCATTTATGTAGTACATTGTTGCATTTATCCGTAACTTTAATTTTTCAAGCCGGGCACATTCAATTATAATTGTCTGCATGTATGAATATCTAGGAACAATAAGGCACTGCATCAGAATAGCTTATGTTAGTGGTGGTGTCCGCGTAGCTCGTGTTAAATGTGAGAGACCTTTTTGACTCGACTTCCCACGCTGCAATCACGTCTACATATGTATGTATGGTCACAGACAGCAACCCTATTTAATCAACGATTTCATACAAACTCAACTCAAAGTTTACACTCAAATTGAAGACATCAACCCCTAGTGCATTTATATTTATTGAAACTATATCATATATGTACTTAGTATACACACACACGCATGCACATTTGAAAAATTATTTTACATTATTTTTTTTTACAAATATTATAGGGTGGTTTCGTAGTCACCCAATTCGGCGTTAAGCGATAATTGCTGTATGATATCCACTGCAACAGGTTTACCAACGGTGTTCCAAAGCAAACGTCATCGCTTAAGTGTTTTGTTGTCAATATTTTAATGTGGTTAAGTGCAATTAAGTGGATAATGTTTTGGCAATGTATTGTGTGTTATTGTCGTTTTTATTCGATGCACATTTTCTTGTTTAATGGGAACATTTGCATGAACACATTGATCCAATATTGGCAATTTTATTTGAATATAGAAATTGTATGAAAAGTATCGAAGAATTATAACACAAGTGTTGCGTTTATGCACATTAAAAATACGTACTTATGTACATGTGTATGTATGTTTGTATCTATGAAACTCAAATGGTAATTTTTCATATTTTTTTCCATTGAAATAGAGTTATACAATAATATATGCGCAGGTGGTTCACATGTCATTCTCTTTAACGCTCTACTGATCACCGAAAGTGTTTTGAATGCACGCATGTACATACATACATATGTACGTACATTAGGGTGGTCCGGAATAAGTAAAGTCGTAATTTTAATGAGCTTACCCTAGGATTATTCTATGACGAAAAAAATTATAGTCCTGTTCTTTTTATTTTGAAATGAAAAAATATTTATTTATATATAGAGGACCTATAAAAAAATATAGTACGAAAAAATTTCTAAACAAACCATTGAGTATTATTACTGGAAGAATCCTGAGGAGAAACAGAGTTCTCGGATCGACAAATATTGATTATCAAGAATTTTATACGATTTCCACGAAAAATGGCTTTCTTCCCATTTAAAATGCATAAAACTTTAAGCGTTTGAACGACCTCTAAATAATTTTTAATTTCGAAATAAAAAAAAACAGCGGTATATTTTTCGATTTAGAACAATCTTAGGGGTGAGAGCATTAAAATTCCGACTTTACTTTTGTCCCATGCATTTTTGGACCACCCTAATGTGCAGAAACGCACAGGACTTATTGAAATCTCTATCAGATATTTTTCTAAAGAGGATAATACACCTGTTTGGTTACTTCTAATAGCAAATCCAAGTTGGTATCACACCTACCCTGGTTACGCTAGGATCAGGTTCAGCCCATTCAATTTTTCTTCAAGTTCCTATTCGGTTATCATAATGAAATGATTTGGGCTAAAATAAAAATATTCTGTGAAAATCTCTTAAATTTAACTCTATTATCCTTAATTTTCCCTAGGGTAACCTTTCTAATTAACCTTCCTGACTATTTTCGTCGTCTGTGAGACCGACGCATCACTTTTGAGTTAATAACTTTAAAACAAAAAGTTACGTTACGTTTTGAAGTTGGATGTAGAAGACGGAAAGAAAGAGAAACGACAAAAAAGTGAAAGAGGAAACGAGAATAAAAACGAGAGGAAATGAGAAAACGTCAAAAATTACGCCGCGTTGATTTGTGGGTAGCGGCGCTGGCACTCGTTAACAATGGAAAACGCAACACTTGGCGCTCCAAATTTGGGACGCCAGTTGGCAATTACTCATAACGCACCGTTTAGCCTATTGGAGCTGGCCGATCAATTGATATGCAAGACCGGCTTATAGTTTAGTGTTACATTTTCATCAGGTACGTTGGTTTTGAAAATGCGCAATTAAAACGTGCCATTAGGGGTACATTTCTACACCCAAATTCATAAAAAATAAAGAAGACTTTACCTGCTTTATAAATAGAAAATTTGTGTGAAAATGTCACTTTATAAAACCCTTTAAGCCTATTTTATTTTTTATGAATAAGGCCATTATTGTTTAATAAGTAAAATGTTCTAAAAAATGTTGTTGCTGTCATTGGGTCTGCACTAGGACCCGGCCTTTTTAAGGTCCCAAAAATCACGGGATTTTCGGGATTTGTAATTTGCACTGATGTCAATAACAGAAACTCCTTTTCTTGACCAGTATTGGCTATATTTCTTTTTTAATTTAATAATTAATATTTTTTTATAAATGTCTAGCTCATTATATGTACATATAATACCGCGATAGTAAATTTTACACAAATATCAATATATTCTCGAAACCATGGGCCAAATATAGTAAATTTGCGTTTTTAGGTTTTCACTCTGACGTCGGAAATTCAAAATTGATTTAAAAAATCCTGTAGTATTTAAACAGATTCAAGTTTTTGGTGCAGAAGGACTGGTAAGTATTGAAAATGTCCTTTTAAATTGTATCCTTGCAATTTCGCAATATTTGTTTTTGAAGAAATTATATGTTAAGGACCTATATAAACTCGTTAACATCCTCGAATTTCATCTTCCTAACTGTTTCAGCTTAAAAGATTACCTACCTATTCGTTCTTGTGAATCCAAAAAAAATTTAGTTATTTTAAACTCTAAAGAAATTTCCTCTTGCATTTGGTACCCATATTTTTATTCTACATTGCATTGAATTTTTTAAATGATTTTTGGAATTAGTCGTATCTTGGAGTTAGAAATTCCCTTAAAATAAATCCTGACCTCAGAGAGAAAAAGTAAAAACGCCACTTTAAATAAAAAAGTAGGTTTCAAACCCATTTATTTATTATTTAATTTATGGTAGGAGAGCTTCAAGCAATTTTTTCGATTAAAGTTGTTGAAAAGGAATGAATATCCGAATCCCGGGACTAATCCCAGGATCCCTGGATTGTGATAACGACATTCCGAAAATCCCGGGATTGTAAAAAGCTGAAAAATTAACATCCCTAGTCAGCCTTATTATCTATCTCAAACGAACGCACGAACGATTCGTTTGCAGAGGAATGCTTAAAAAATTTGTCCGGCGGCATCATTCTAGCCGGTCTAAACGTAACCAAATCGATGTAAAGCAAGACGAAGGCGACCGATAGAGTACTAAAATTGCAATCAGAGACGATATCGTCTGCAGATGCCATTATTTGCGGTATTTGCGGACGCGAGCAGCCACCTTTTTCCCCATATTTCCTTTCAATAAGACCGCTTTCTCGGCCGTCCTTGCATCTCCCTTGACTTTACGGCTGGAAGTAGCCGCTTCGGAGCTGCCACGGTCCGACGTTCTTTTGGGCTTCTTTCCGTGCCTGTTGTAAGGTCGGGCAATAGACCGCCAATGACTAGTGCTGCTCCACTTGCGTGTCAGTGGGTAGCTGCCTGGGAGCTGGGATGATGCCTTGGTGCAGCAGGGTTGATCCTCCGAGTTAAGCTTATGAGTGTCGCCGGCATCATTGTCCACCATGGGCATTGACGGTTTAGCTTTCTCCCTGAGCTTTACTACGCTAAAGCCATAGTTCACCACGTTTCTACGTAGCTGGTGGGTTGAGCTATTTGTACTAGGTCTCTTTTTAACGAATTTCTCTCTCCTTTCTTTGGCTTTTTCTTCAGCCTGCTCATAGCTCATTTTATGGAAAATTCTACTCTGTGAATTTCAAAGGATTCTACAAACCAATTAAAAAATTATACATACAAACTTATGCATATAGAAAACTTGCTACTTCATACATGCTATGTATGTATATATATCGCTAGCTTAGAAAGAAAAGTTGCTAAGTCTCATTTTAAAAATTTTACAGGAGAGGAAAAAATCTTCCTATAGCCATTTTCTTTAACTATTTCGCAAGACTTTGAATCAAACATTTTGGGCGTTTAAAGCAAAGCAAAACTCCATAAGAATCAGAAGGATTCGATATTTATTAAAATATGTCGTATTATTTTGGCCTTATCGGATTTGTGGTGCTTCTTTTGGACTTAGCAAATTTTCCTTTTAGTGCTTATGAAGAGGAAAAAATAAAACAAGTACCTTTATAATTTTCGAAACCATGCGTATTCAATTTCTCTAGCCTCCTATATCAAAATATGAGTTTTCATAAAAAGTGGACTTAGCAACTTTTCACTCTAAGGTAGCTTTTCTTAAAACATCATGGACTGAATAATGAAAGCTACTGCGATACCTTTGGGTCGTGGTGAATGCTTTACCAAATTTTAGTAGCGGTAGAAAGGCAGAAGCAAAAAGATTGTAATTGTTTTACCTAAGTAAAATAAAAGAATCTGATTGGTGTTGCCATAATGCAGCCCTCGGGGCCAAATCTGGTTCTTTGAAATTGTGAACATGTAATAAAAAAGAGGGAAGTTTCAATCAAGGCATAACAAGGTAGAAGTGATTTCGACATTTCTCTCCTTTGAATTGCGACTGAAATGCCAACACTTAACCCTATACTATTCAAAATTATATATATTTTTTTTAATTTTCAAATGTGAGCTGTGCGACTGATTTTAAATACACAATAAAATGAAAAGAAACTACAGGCGGTGCGTTATGTTTGCCAAAATCCTGGACAACAAACTTGTGCGTTGTTTTAAACCTCCGAATTGTTAAGTGAAGCGACAACGGTGGACAAATTGCTGCGATGTTTCATTAGGAGACTCTTCACGTGTGCGCGTGACTTTATTTGTTGCCCATCGCAGCCGAGTATTTCTAAGCGGACGCGTTTGTTCCCTGGTGCAGGATTTATCATACCGGATATGAAATGAAAATCTCCCTCTCATATACATAGTGGTCAAATGGTGGTCTGATAAAACCTAAACCAGAATTCCTTGTTGATATAAAGAAACTGAAAGTAATTTTTAATAAATTTAATGGAAAGTAAATTTCGAATTGCAAAAATTTAATACCCCAATTACTGAAGTTAAGTTTTGATGTAAATTTCAAGCTTTTTTTTAATGTCTAATAAACTTTAGAATTATGTACTTGAATAAAAAAATAAATACTGAAATACATCGGGATAGAAAACACAAGAAAATTGTCAAAACGGTTTTATAAAGGTGTTCTTACACGATATGTATTTGCATGTGTACATGCCACTTTTTACATATGGAAATGTCAACATATCGTGTAAAGGCAAATTAGATTTGTTTCTGTACAAAGCAGATGCACGTACATACGAAATAGAAATGTTTCTATTTTCATCTGACACACAGATAGAATCATCTGAGTTTAGTTTATTTCGTTTTCAAAGAAAGTATTTTTAAATAGTTAAATAAAGACTGTGAATTTGACAGACATACACAATTATATATGTATTGAAAAAGTCACATTTACAGATGCAAATACATACCGTGTAAGAACACCTTAAATAAGTGTGTTTTATGTAGTGTGTAATTTTGGGTAGGTATGCATTTCCATATTTACATTAAAACGAAAATACAATAATTAAAATGAAGCTTATTCTTATGATATTTTTATTTTTTAGCAGTCCTTTTTTCATACAAAGAAAAATGCCCCTTTGTTGAGAATGCTATGATCCTCCACTTGAGGTACTGTTGAGAAACAACGTTGGAGATTTGAGAAATACCTTAGTTCTCAACTTAACCTCAAGTTTGCTCAAACCTAAATGTTTATTGGGTTCTGACACCAATTGTTACGATTCTTGACTACTTGACGGATTTACCAAAAATTTCTAGATTCGTATCGCTGGACTGTTAAATAAATGCTCACGATGACCAATTAACTTTATTGTACAACAAACAATTTACAATACTCGCTAATGCAATAGCAAAACTTTACAATGCTCGGTAAAGCAATTACAACGCTTTATAAAACTTGCTAACACAATTTATCTCTGTTTCAAAACTAGCTTATAGCTTGCTGATTCGCAACTGACTGACTTGTAGCTTGCTGTTGCAGCGGCTTTATATCTGCGCTCGAACTTATGGCAACTCTAAAGCGTTCTGCGGTCTATCGCACATTTTATCATTCTCTCGCGGTTCGCAGTATTCATCCACTTGACGTTTCCCGCTGTCGAATCAGTGTTGCCAGAACTTTTTGGGCTAGCCGGTCGGATTGGAAAAAAAAGCGGCTAAAAACGGCTAAAATGTTTTAGTGAAATTTCACATGCTTTATTTAAATAAATCGCAAGAAACGAAAGACTAGTTAACACCATTAATTTATATCGAGTGTATATTCCTCATCATCAAATGAATCACTATTGTATATATCACCTGAATTCATTAATTTTAAGAGATCGTCATCTACAGTAAAATTATGGCAGCATTTTTCTTCACGTTTTAAACCGTATCTTATATATAAAATAGCGTTTAACGTTTTAACGCACATTGGATTTCTTTGCTTAGTTTTTATTATATTCATTGAACTAAATATTCGCTCTACTTCTGCATTACTTATAGGGAAAACAAGAAAACTAGGTTGCAAAGGTCAGCAAAAGGGTTTTCTCCTAGGGCATTTCGAAATTGATAAACTTCGGCCCAAAATTTTACAGTTGAGTCTAAATTACTCCAGGTATGTAACGTTAACCGTTGCCATTGCATCTCTATGGATGTTTTTTTGTCGGCATTATATTTGTGTTTTTGTTGCTGTAGTTGAACAAATACTTTTGGTTTAATTACTCTTAATGCATTTCAAACCGAAAAAAGTCATTTTTTTTAGTTTGGCAATATTTGTAGGGAGGCGTTGGCGTATTTCCTTTATTAAAGTGATAATAAAATAGCGACCATTTTCTCGAATTATTTTCTCGGCTTCGTGGTCAAAAGCGTTTGTGCTTACTTTTGTTTTTAAATACTCTTCAAAACTGTGATAAAACTGAGGAAATGGAGCAAGGTATGGTTCCAACGGGGAGCATATAGGATCAAATGTGTCCGCGCTAATAACCACTAGGCAGCATAGATGCGAAAGTAAAACATTGAGTTCATTAAAAATCTTCATTGGGTCTGCATTATTGCTTTCGAAAAACTTGTTTACTTTTTGCACCTGAAAATTAGGCAAATAGTAAAATCGGCTAAAAACGGCTAAGTTTTTTTTACAAACCGGCTAACAAATCGGCTGCCGGCTAGATCAAATTTTCTCCGGCTAGTTGCTATCAAAACCGGCTAAATCTAGCCGGAAAACGGCTAAAATGGCAACGCTGTGTCGAATATTCTACGTTATTCCTCGAATATTCTGCCATTTTCTTGTTGTTCGCTTCGCGTTGCCGCAGTAATTGCCACCATATTCTTTATCACAAGAACTTTTCTTTTTCACAGCCAAAAACCTTTGTGAAAAAAAGTTTTCACAGTGAGAAAAGGACGGCATATGAAGTGAAACCGGGGAAACTATTCTAAAAAAGATGGAAAAGCTTGGTCTTCTGCATGATTCAATAATACAAGGTTCGCTAAACTGACAGTTGTCTCTCTCGCACCGCTCCCTTAGCAGTGGCACCGTGTTGCTTCTTTGCAAATTTACTTGGAAAAAGTGTTGCTTTGTTGTGAAATAGAAGTATAACGTCGTTTAAAGTACAAAACCGCGTATGTGAGATTGCATAAATTATTTTTTAGAGAGTAAAAACACTCATATTTCATAATGGTTCTCTTTTTTATAAAAAAAATCGCATTTCTGGCTAGTATATTTCAGGACGAATGGATAAGGATTTCGCCAAAGGCTTGTGTGAGCAAATCCAATTTTTGGCAGCCAATGTCAGTTACGCGGTTTTGCAGAATGACGATACGCGGTTTTGTACTTTAAACGACGATAAGCTTTTGTGCAATATGTTTATTTGTATATGCATATGAAGAACATTTAACTGATAAAAACAAAAACTCTTTTTAAATTGGATGTTTACATAAATCTCATAGTAGTTTTATTTTAATTTTGAGTCTTTTTGCAGTTTTTATACGGCCAAATCGCACAAAAATTGCGTAATTCAAGTAGATAAATTAACATTTCGTTTAAAATGCCAGATTTCCTGCAAAAACATTCGAATTTACAAAAGGACTTTCACTACTATTTGCCTACTTTGGGTACTTTTCTAGTACCATTTTCGCAGCAATGGATTTCATTCCTTCCCTTTCCACATCCTTCGTAAATGCAACCTTTTGTAAGGGAGTGTCAAGCCGCGGCTGTCAATAATTATCTAACCTTGTATTATTAAATCATGGTCCTCTGTACCACCACAAACTGCCAGTTTCAAACGGGGCACCGAAATTGCGCATATGGAAACTGTGCATTTAGACATTATTTCGGTTTCATGCCATATGCTTTATTCGGTTTTTACCATATGCATTATTTCGGTTTTAAACCGAAACTGTGCATGTATGCATTACTTCGGGTTTTCATATGCATTATTTCGCTTTTAAAACGAAAGTATGCATATGCATAATTTCGATATTTTTTTCATATACATTATTTCGGTTTTCAACCGAAACTGTGCATGTATGCATACCTTCGTCTTTCACATATGCATTATTTCGGTTTTCATCCGAAACTGTGCATGTATGCTTTATTTCGGTTTTTGCCATATGCATTATTTCGGTTTTGAACTGAAATTGTGCATGCATGCATTATTTCGGTTTTTGTTATATGCATTATTTCGGTTTTCAACCGAAACTGTGCATATATGCATTATTTCGGTTTTTTTCATATGCATTAATTCGGTTTTCAACCGAAACTGTGCATATATGCATTATTTCGGTTTTTTTCGTATGCATTATTTCGGTTTTTTTCATATGCATTATTTCGTATGCACAGTTTCCATATGCACAATTTCAGGGTGCCGTTTCAAACCCACAACATACTCAGGTCTGCAAACAATGGACCAGCTTGTGCCAAAGAAAAATAAATCACTTGTGATCCTTTCAGGAATGCATTATAAAACTGAAGTAAGAGGTCTTAAGAAAGTCACTTTTGATATTAGATCATAACAAAACCAAAGGTGACGTTAATAACATGAGTAAATGCTTAGCAGAATACTCAATCAAGCGGCGAACAAATATATGTCCTTTACCATTATTTTATAATATTCTGGATCAGTGTTGCCACAAAGATTTTTAATTTTTACCAAACCTCTAAAAAAATTACCAAACTCAGAAAAAATTACCAAATTTTTATGAGCATAATATTCCAAACAAATTGGAAATTATTTTTCGACGTACGTTGATAATTATTTTGGCGACGACTGAACTACACCACGTCTGGGATTGTGGCCAGCTTAGATCTATATCATTTCACAAATATTTTTAAAACATGAAACAAATAAATCGTTCAGAGATTTACAATCATTTAAAAGGTGTTTAACATACAGTTTTTACCTAGAGTATTTTAGATAACTTAAAACCAAAACATAAAACCAGAAAATGTATCGTTAAACAATAGATACAATTTACTTTTAATAACATATGTTAGTGTTTGGCCTTGATATTGTCACACAAAGCGGAGGGACCTAAAGTTTTACGCCGACTCCGAACGGCGATTGTATTTTTATGAGAAGCTGTTTTTCATGGCAGAAATATACTCGGAGGTTTGCCATTGCCTGCCAAGGGACGACCGCTGTTAAGAAAAAACCTTTTTCTAAATTTTTTGCGATGTTGCTTTGACCAGGGCTGAACCCTTGGTGCTGGTGAGCGAAAGCGCGCACTACCTACCACTACACCACTTTTACAATTTTATAAATGGGTCACATTCGTATTTAATCGCAAAATTGTAATTAGTCCTGTGAAGTAACAATTTTCCAAAACCATGATTTGTGGGAAATTGCTACATTGCGAACTCATATTAAAAGTTCTGAGTTGTCAAAGCAAATTGTTACATTAAAGAGCCCTTACAATTTTTGCCTCTCCTAAAGTGTAGACACATACATATCTAAGTACATAAGCAATTTTTTTTGTTTTTTTGCAATTGCAAGAAGGTTCAAAGTTATACATTTTTATAAGTCATAAGTTAGTATTAAAAACTTAAAAAGAAAGACTTGCGTTGAAAAAAATTACCATACTGAAAATTAAACTACCAAATTACCAAACAGTACCAAATTACCAACAGTCGTTCTAAAAAGAAAAAAATTTCCAGTTTTGGTAAAAAATTACCAAAGCGGCAACGCTGTTCTGGATGTAGCTGGCTTTGCTACGTACGTACATACTTCACGCGATAATCCGATTTATGGTTTCCTAGATATAGCAATTTGAAATCGCAAAACATACCCGCTGCTGTTGACATAAAGGTTAAAGGGCTTGGCCTGTGGATGTACAATAACTTCTTATTTTTTCAAAAAGAGGTGCCAGCTGATAAAAAAAAATAATTCAAATTATATTTAAGTTTAATCAATTATTACACTATGAGTATCGATCGAAATTGTTTTGAAAAGCTTTTATTTCTAAATTATATGTAGAAGGGTTGCCACGTTTTTCAAAAAGCACGTTCGACTTAAATAAAGGCAGAAAAATGTAAATGTGTATCCTGATATGGATTTCAGACGAAAGAGGTTGTGGTTTGAAAATATTTTGCAGAATATGAATACAAATCAAAATTGCTTTGAGGAAACTTTATTTCCAAACTGCATGTAGGCGGGTTGCCACCTGATTTTATAACTAAATTCAATTTTAATTAAGAGTATTAGATAATTTGAATATGTATCACAACTCAAGTGTCAGACGTAAAAAGTTTAACGAAGTTTTTAGTTTAAAAATAATTTGAACAGGATTGTCATCTGTTTGAAAAGTCGAATTAAATTAAATTATATGAAATATTGAAATATGGGCGTCAAACAAAGGAGTATTAAAAATATTTAGTTCGAGCATTTATAATATTAAAGAGGGTTTCCACTAGGGATGTTAATTTGTTCGATTTTTGCGATCTCGGGATTTTCGGGACATCGTTCAAACAATCCCGGGATCCGAGGATTAATTAGATATTCATTATTTTCCAACAACTTAACATGAAAAAATTGCATCAATATAGTTTGAGAAGCTGTCCTACCATATAATAAATACATAAATGGGTTTGAAATCTTTTTTATTATTTTAGTTGAAAAATATTTCATTAGTAACAAAACAAAAGAGAGCAATTAAATTTTTACGCATTTAACAAGACTTTAGCGTGTACATGTAACTTAAGGCATGTCGAAAAAAGCTCGATGCAAAAAAAGCTTAAGTCAACATATGTATGTATTGTGCGGCTGAAAGAAGTTCATAATACTAGTGGCATAAATAAAAGAAACGCCTTATTTCAACCAGTTTAGTCTATATTTCTTGTCTTTATTTAATATTTAATTTTTTTTTATAAAAATCTGCCCTATTTTATTAACTACATTTAAATGAGCGTTTCAAATTTGTACAAAAATTATAAAAATGTTTTGCATTTGCCAAAATTTCAAACTCTTAACTCAGTATTTTTAGAAACATTTTAGGTACGCAGTTTTATAGCCCATTAAATTAAAGTAGGATAAAATGAAGTTTCATGCAATTACAAAATACCGTTAATTTTTGGAAATTTTTAAACGATGCTGGGCATTTTCTTCCATATAAACAAAATGTCGAACATACTTTGTATGGAAGAAAATGCGTGACACCGCCAGCAAAAAAAACTATAAAAAAACAACGTTACTTTTAGTCACTTGAAACTTGCACTTTATCCTCCTGTAATTTAATGGGCTATACTTATAAAAATTCTGAGTAAAAATATTGAAACAGTTTGGCACAAAAAAAAATTCAAAACACAGCACGCAATCTATATACTCACGACAATATGGGCCAAATATAGTAAAACTGCGTTTTTAGTTCTAGAATTTTTTTATTAGAGCTTTATAATTTCAAAGATATGATAGATTCTAAAAAATTATTTAAAAAATTCAGTGCAACCTAGAATAAAAATGGATAGGGTAGTTTAGTATAAACGAAAGAATAGTATCAAAAATGACCCTCTAAGGAAGTAAGGTTAAATCTATAACATGTGCATTAGAGTGGTCCAAAAAAATAAAGTCGGAATTTTAAGGCCGGCACACCCTAGGATTGATCTATATGGAAAAAATATACCCCTATTTTTTATTTTGATACCAAAAAATATTTAGGGAGTGCTCAAAGCGCTCAAAGTTTTCCATGTATTTTATATGGAGAAAAAAACATCTTTTCGTAGAAATAGTGTAGAATTCTTGAAAATCAATATTTTTTGATCGGAAAACTTTACTTATCTTCAGGAGATTCCCAGTAATAATACTCAATTGTTTCTTTAACAATTTTTTCATGGTAACTATATTTTATAGGTCCTCCAAAGCCCTTAGAAAATGCAATGGGGGACCAATAAAAAATCTGTAATCATAAAAAATGGTCAAATAAACAATCGGATATTAATACTGGAAGTCTCCTGAAGAGAACCACAGTTTTACGTTCGAAAAATATTGATTTTCAAGATTTTTATACCATTTCTACGAAAAATAGTTTTTTCTCCATATAAAATACATGGAAAACTTTGAGCGCTTTGAGCACTCCCTAAATATTTTTTGATTTCAAAATAAAAAAATATGGGTATATTTTTTTCGGTACATAACAATCCTAGGGGGTGGCGGCATTAAAAATCCGACCTTATTTTTTCTAGATACATTTTTGGACCACTTTAATGTACATATATTAACTTCTTACATTTTGCTATGCTTCGGGATAAATTTAAACAATATGCGATGGAGTTTAAAAGACAACCGGTATGGGAAGATAATAATTTACAGCCTTCCATAAGTGCTAATACATCATTTCTCGAATTCGATGAGGAGTCTACAGGTATTTGATTAAAAGAAACCAACCTGCAAAAGTTTTGTAAATAATTTGTTTGCTAAAAAACTGTGTACTCAAAAAATTCTAACACTTCCGAGGAAAAAGTTTGAAATTTATGTGAAAATTTGTTGCACTTTTTTGTAGCTTTCTACAAATTACTAAGCTTGGGTTTGTATCGGGTTTGTCTGAGAATGAACTATATTTTAATTGAAAATTCTTAAAAATTAATAAACAAACATAAGTGGCACACAATATCACTTTGAAATGGCGTGCTATAGATATGACCGATACTGTATATCTACTATATATTTGTCGAAGTATGTATGTATGTATGTGCCACGTTGCAGCCTAAACGGACGGACAGAATCAAACAAAATTTTGATAGAGTATTGCAATGACTCCTGGGCCTATAATAGGGTGGAAAAAATTGGGATCCTACAAGGGGGCGTGGCACCTCGCATAGGCGTCAAATTTTTAATCAGCCATAACTTCGGAACCATAAGTCACATGACCTTGAAATTTGGTATATAGACATATAAAGGGTAGGTGCTTATAAGAAGGTATGTAGATATAAATGAGTTTGTAGAAGGGGGCGTGGCACATTCCATAGGCGTGGAATTTTTTATCAGCTATAACTTCGGTACCTTAAGTCACATGAACTGGAAATTGGTATGCAGACATATCAATGGTAGCTACTTATAGGAGGGTATATATAAATGAGTTTGTAAAAGGGGGCGCGGCACATCCCACAGGCGTTGAATTTTTTATCAGCTATAACTTAAGAACCATAAGTCACACGAACTTGAAATTTGGTATGCATACATTTTAATGGTAGGTGCTTATAAGAGGGTACATATAAAGGAGTTTGTAAAAGGGGGCGTGGCACATCCCATAGGCGTGGAATATTTTATCAGCTATAACTTCGGAACCATAAGCCCCATGAACTTGAAATTTGGTATGAAGACATATCAATAGTAGGTGCTTATATGAGGGTTTATACAAATGAGTTTGTAAAAGGGGGCGTGGCGCATCCTATAGGCGCGGAATCCTTTATCAGCTATAACTTCGGAACCATAAGTCGCACGAACTTGAAATTTGGTATGCAGGTTTAGCTATGGTAGGTGCTTATAAAAAGATAAATATAAATAAGTTTGTAAAAGATGGCGTGGCAAATCCCATAGGCGGGAACATTTTTATCGGCTATAACTTCAAAACCATGTCACATGAAATTTAAATTTGGTATGCAGACATATCTATGGTAGGAGCTTATAGTAAGGTATATATGAATGAGTTTATAAAAGGGGGCGTGGCACATCCCGGAGGCGTGGAATTTTTAATCAGCCATAAATTGGGAACCATAAGTCACATGAACTTGAAATTTGGTATTCATACATAGGTATCTATGGGAGGTGTTCAGAGTAAAGTATATATAAATGAGTTTGTAAAAGGGGGATATACATATATATATTTATCTATTAGATAACTCGGGTATTTAAAACTGTGTGTGTGTGTATTTTTTTTAAACCTTATCGTCTTTAGATTATTTTGAAATGGAAAGTTTAAATTGTTTTTTAATCTCGCGATGCTGTTAAACGAAAAAGGGTCATTCATAATGAATAAAACTCCTTCCGAATTATGTATTATACTAGAAAAGTGCAGCTAAATAAAACAGCTAATCGAATAGGCAGCTAAACGGAATGTCCATAGTAGAATAATTTTAATTTAGAAATTTGATCGTTACCTTAATCTATTTAATATTAATAATGGAACAAAATTTGTAGTATATATTAGTTATAGCACGATGAAGCCAAAAGTATGGCTCCTAAGGATGCCTCAATGTAAACAAAGAAAACAGTTGGTCCCCTTAAATTATGCTGAACTGAATATTTGTATTACTGTTTTATATTTTGATTTGTTTACCCCGAACGACGTCGGGTGCTCTGCTAGTGTATATATAAAAGGGCAAATACACGACACAAGCTTGCTGGTACCATCAAGTGATTGTACCATCAGGCTCGAAGCATATAACGTACCAGGTCGCTGGTACAATTTCTATTTCTTTACAAACGAGGTCCAAAAAAGACCGAAATGATTAGAGCCGAAATCTCATAATTCTTCCACCAACACGGCTTTGACTCATATAGTGGAAGAAAATTTCGGTAAAATACTAAACAGAAATTAGCTAATTTCACCATTCCGCGATACCAGCATGGTGGTACAATAATAAAATTTTGAAATCGTTTTTGATGTCGCACAGCAGCCGGTACAATCATACCACAAGAACACACACAGTCAATCGGCTGGCACCAACACTTGAAGGAGCCAGCATAATGGTATCTCCCATGGGCTCTTTAACACATTAAGCATATTTGGGGCTGTGAACTTATCTATTTTAAAGCATGTATAGTTAAATCCTTAATAGATAAGTTAAAGGCCCTAACACTTGTATAGTTTATGCATACATATACAAGTTTTTCATGTCAAGTAAGAATAAATCAGCCCTATCGCCGATTTGGTGTGAATAAATCTTTCCCATAATTTAACATGCAAAACAAAAACAAATTGGGAAAAATTGTTTTTGTTTGGCTTTATAATTTTTGGGAATATTTGTTCATGTGAAGTTCGCGATAGGGCCGAATTTTCCAAAAGGCTAAAAAAAGGCTAGGGGCAATTTTAAATTTACGTGGGTAAAACGGCAACACTGCTACTTATGCTTACCTGGGGATCATACTACCACGACAAAAAATGGTAAAAACAATAATATTAGTATAAAACTACCTATAACTTTATTTAATCTAAGAACTAATTTAAAATATAATTTAGCGCCTCCCCCAATTTCATTTGAAAAAAAACAAATTGGAACAATTTTTTTTTTTGGAAAAAGATGTGTGTATATGTAGAGGGTGGCGACGAATAACTGTTACCCAGGAGTTTTTATTAAATAAAGGGTCCTATGGAGATTTTGCGAAGAAAGCATTTCATTGTTAATTTTATTAATTAGTTTTTAACTTTTAATCTTTATTTGGGGTTACCAGGGGAAAACGGAATGGTAAGCGGAGAGAAAAGCGCAAGACTTCGTCTGCATATATTTGCCATATCTTCTTAACCATAGGCAAATTTTCTCCATTTTTTCCATTTTGTCTTTATACTAGTTCTCTTTTGTTGTCTTTTTTAAACAAAGTCTAAGAAACAATACACATGAAAAAGACTTTCATTTACTTATTTCCGAATTGTTTACACTGCTGGCAAATGCAAATAAGGATTAAAATTTTAAAATTAATTAATAAAATAAAAAAAAAATATGTGCCAAATTAACAATAAAATACTTTCCTTGCAAAATCTATGAATTCCCCCTTTATTTTTCCAAAACACTGTGTAACAGTTATTCGTCGCGACTCTGTATATTCACATGAAAATGAAAATAACCGTGGTAAACTATTTTCTCCCGTGAGATAACGTGGTGTAGAGCACCGCCCATGCCTCTCCACAAATAGGAACGGCTATCAATCTTGATAGCTTGATTATATATTGGACTTAATGCCATGGCACTTGATTTGGGTTGCTAATTGTTCCCTTCTTGTAGTATTTCGCAGTTGCTGCGGCTGAAGAAGTCATTGTTGGCGAGTTTAAACTTGGTTCATAAGACGGGTAGCTTCCCTCCGCTTTTATTACTGCAGCGCATTTCCAATTTCTTGTATAATTTTCTTTATAAAACAAACTTTGATTAGTTTATTCATAGTTCAGCAATATTCAAAATTTATATACTTCTCCAAATGCGTACACATCCATCATCGCCAGTTGATATTAACATCGTTGCCAACATGTTCCAGCAAACTCTCCAAACTGGGCAGTTGTGATCGCTAAACTTTACAGTTTGTATATCAAGTTTGGTATTTGCAGATGCATCGCTATTTTAAAATATATGTTTATGTATGTATAAGTATTTAAATTACAATATATTAACTGGATAATCTTACGTGACGCCTCGCATGTTCACAATATACAGATCCTTGCTAGCTACTGCCAACATATGAAACGTACGACCAGGATTAGGTGCGAAGGCCAAGTCAGTTACTGGTTGAGTTATTTCATTTATAGTCTCAATTTTTACACACTTTCGAGCACTTTCGCTATACGCGAATATGAAAACCTTCCCCGTGTGCGTAGCAGTCTCGTCACTTCCAGCCTAGAAGATATTTTATTTCGACTATTAACAGAGTAACAAGCAAAAGCATAACATTTACTACCGCTAAAAGTTGCGAAGATAGCATATACGTCGAAGTATTCCAAGATATGCAACTCAATGGTAGTTTGTTCGCAATTTCATGTAGGACAGGCCATTGAGTGAGGTTCATTATATCTGGCGCCTCATAAATACGAATTATGCCGTCGGCCGATGCAGTAGCTAACAAAAGGCCTAAGTACTTTGGCGCAAATTTGACATCAGTGACACTAGTACGAGAGTCAGCAAGAGTCATTCGTCGCACCCAACGGCGAGCGGGTGTCATTAAAGAAGCAACTTTCTCACCAACAACTTCTTCCCAAACAGATGCCGTGCGGTCAAATGAGCATGTGACAATAACTTGACCGAACTCTGGATGCGCCCACGATATGCGCCAAATCGAGCCAGCATGTGCTTTCCAGTTGCTTGATTCTGTCCAATTGCCTTTATCATCCTCATCCCAGACCTAAAATATGTGTAAAATGGACTAAAAATATTTCGGCGGCAATATGGTATGTAATTGCTCGAACCTTCACAGTTTGGTCACTGGAACAGGTCGCCATTCGGCGTCCATAATAATCAAAAGCTACATCGTGAATAACATCCTTGTGGTCTGCAGATATCAATTCTACTTCAAACATTTCACAAACTTTGACAAAATTATGCACTCTAAAAGCTCGACCGGTCAACAAAAATTATTAGTAAAATAGTTACAAGGAAACCGATTTCATCGGTGCATTAAACACAGGGTGACAGAATAAAAAGCACACTTTATCATCGATATCTTTATCTAATATTTAATCGACACATAATGGCTTTGTTTCTTTTCTTTTCTAGCAGATAATTATCAGGAAGAAGAAGAATGGGAACATTGAGGGAATCACGCTCGAAAAAAGCGAAATAAAGAAATAGTAAAGAAACGCAAAGCTAGCAGAGACTAGTAAATAAACATCTGATCGATGTATTTGGCTATTGAAAATATTTGGCGCGAATTTTGGTTTATCCATTTTGACAGCAGGAGAGCCAAAAAATAAGAGCGTAAGAACGAGAGAGACCTGCTGATTCTGCAAGTTTTTTGGGTTAAGAAACGCTTTCCAGCAGAAATTAGTGATAATTTGTGATAATTATCTGTTAGGAAACAAAGCTATTAACATTTTCATTTCAAATTTTTTACAAAAATATTTTTAAAATACAAAACAATCGTTTACAGTCTTTGCACTGCTGTAAATATGCGGTATACGTATTTAAAGTAATTTTAAACAGGATTTGTGTTAAATATTCTTATCACTGAATGGAATTTATTTTTGAGCTGTGCCCATACAGCCATATACCGTTCCGAATATGCAATTTACGGTTAAAAACAAAAAAAAAATGCATTCTTTTACAAATTATTCAGTAAATTGCCAGTAACTCTCTAGTAACTTAATTCCTGAGAATTTGCTCTCATAGCACAAAAGTACAAGAACGAAAACCCAGTAATAATTTGCAAGTTTTACAAACAAGTGATTATTTTTTTGTTTATTCGCAGCTAGCTGCTAATAAAACAATATATATTTTATTTAAATAGGTTTATTTTGTAAATTTCAACTATAAAAACCCCATAAACATTTTTTTATTAGTTTCAGTTGCACCCAGCAACATGCGATCAGCTGTTTTTCTCACTTGCAAGTTCTTACTAGTAAAAATATATCCAGTAAAATCTAGCAACTTTTCCTCAAAATGAAATGTCACTTTGCGCTCTCAATTTCCCCTTTCTTACAAGTTTTTTGGGTACAAGAACACCAAAACATGATGTTAGTAAAAACTGGTACAAAGATAGATAAGACAATACAATAGGGAACAAATTTTTATTTTGATTTAATATCGAATTTTCATCGATGTCACCACCAGCACGCTTTCTTTCAAATGAAAATTTGGCTGTCAAACCATGGAATTGCCTCCAATAAATGTCAAGCAATAAGCGCTGACATATATCTATAATATATAATAATAATACTCTAATACCATGTCCCCACCGGAGCTAACCACGTAGTTATGGCTGTTGAGTTGGTTAGCCCGATAACCCACTTGATTTAGCGTAGTTTCGCCATATAAAAATGTCACCAACTCGAAACCACGTCGAAAGTCTGGACAACCCTGTATTTTCCCGCCATCTGTGGGTCATTAGCGTTAAGATGTAAAAAAATTCGTTCCTACTAGTGTTTGGACTCCGCTAAGATCAGGTGAGATTTAGTCCGTTTTTGAAAAAATTTTAAATCTAGTCCTCTAGTCCGCTTGACTTCAAATCTATTCCGTTTCTCTTTTTCATTCATGTTAAGCCCCTCTTAGGGCCGTTTTTTTGAGTGTTCACCACCGGTTTCAGTAAAAAAATTTAAAGTTAGTCAAATTTCACTGTTAAAAAGGTTGTAACTCCTTCAAAGCAATGCGTCAATAAAGTTCGTTATTTTTTTATGAATGGATGTAGAAATTGGCGGATACAGAACTTTACTTAATTTGTTAAAAAAATATATGTAGAATGAAATTTACTCTTTAAACAATTAAGTGTTAGATATGTCCTACTTTATAGAAAATGTTAAAAATTACCTAAATATGTAACATATCATCCTTACATTGCTTCGCGTTCTTATTTTTCCAAGAATAGAGAATATTTAAGTCAAACAATTAATGGCTGCATTTCTTTATTCATTCTGAACGTTTGGAATAAACTTTTTTGTTTATTTATTCTTTAGAACGTTCCTGATGATATGTTGACGTACATTTCAAACGCATTCTGTTTATTCCGGCTGTGAAATGGGATTATCCGGAATGTATAAAGAAACGCAGCCAATGTCAGAAACGAAAATATAAAATTAAATCTAGTACGGAAAATTTGTTTTTGCTCGGATTTTTGCAGCGATTTAGTTCTGAAAACCTCAAAGCGCTGTGTGGACAGCGATAGTTAGTGATGTGGTTAAGTTCGATTTGAGATGGTTAACATTTTGGTAGGGACATGGTATAAAGTAATTATTAATTAACTAAATCATTACAGTAAATCACTTTTATAAAGGATTACTTAGACATATACAACGAAATATAGCTATTCTGACATTTTTACACACTTATGTACGTACATATGTACATATATGCGAATATAGTTAAAAAATAGCTAAAAAGGATATTTCTCTTTAAACAAGACGTGGCAAAGCCTACTAGGTGCAGCCCAGGACTGAGCACAACCGACTGGAACGAACCTGCGAGCCTAGTGCTCAACCGCCTTCCGATGAAATACTTGATAGTGGTACCGGGGGGTCGGTACTTGGACGGTAGTAGGTTTAAGTAGTTCGGGTTAAAGTCCACACTGACGGGTATAGTGAATTAAAAGCTTGTTGTTACGAAAACTTACTTTTTGTACTGCGTATTTCTATATAGAATTCCAAAATTGTCTCAGAATGAAAGTGCCAAAAATAGCGCTATTGTGCCTACTTTTCCATCACTGCTGCACACTCGCTTGTCATGACAGTGCGAAGATTAGATCCGTGCGGATGACATCCGTCGGATACCGTATTAGGCATGATGATATATTCAGGCTTCTTTTTGTTTTTGAAAAAATAAAATTTTAATCAAATTATCCGCCTTCGAAAAATATTTCACCCCGCGTTTACTGTTTTTTTTTTCTTTGTATATTTTCTGATATATGTAGCAGGTAAAAATAGGGGCAGGGTCAAAATGGTCAAACTTATATAAAATTGGTCTCGAATTGAAGATCTTCGAAAATGTTTTACCCGTGCTTTGTTTTTTAATGGCTTTCTATATTTCTGAGATATGGGCCAAAACGTGGACAACCGCATGGGTATCAAATTAGAGGTATTCGTAACATATTTTATCTGTGCTTTATAATTTTTAATCGCTTTCTAGTTTCCGAGATATGTATATAAACTTTATTTAAAAACACCTTTATTTTTTTTTAGACATTTCTGATGTTCAAAGACCACTGTTAAAATTTTCGACGAATATTTTTCTAGAACAGTAAACTTTGGACCACGTCAACCGATTTCGATAATTCTATCAGCAAGGTAGTAGGTTTGTTCGTCGAAAATCCAGCAAGAATTATCCAACACTCAAAGTATCAGAGAGTAAGACAAAATTCTCTCTCATGATGAGAAACTTGCACATTTCTGCACGAACGCAAATTTACAGGAATTTATTAATAATAAATTTTTAGATTTTTTTAAATTCTTTCAGATGGAAAAAACAGGATATACATGTATATATTTCTTGTTGTTCTGACTTTCTTTAACATACATTTCAATTTCTTTATCGTACACCCGACAGCTAGGGTTTCTTAAATCGACTCTGGTTGCAATTGCATTTCGATTGCGAATACATTTTTTTTTCACCCGAGTTAAGTTTAAATCATTGGAATTAAATAAATTAATTATATTAACAAGTATTTACTTCCTTTTTTCATAAACAAATCGCTCGTTTGTAAATTTTTAAATTTAACGAACTGGCAAAATTTTTTACAGCAAGAATTTGCAACTTCTCTCCACGAGAACTGTCACTTTGCTCTCACAATTTTTGAGTGTTGGATAATTTTTTGGTCTGCACGAATGGGATTTGGGCAAAAATCATAATTCTTACAAATACGTACATTTTTTTTCGACGAACAAACCTAGTGTCTCACAGGTAGTCCCATACTAATTTGGTTGAGATCCGAACATTGGATCATGAAAAAAATCAACGGTACTCCTAAATTTGTATATGAGAATTGAAGTCGGTTGTGTTTTTTGTTTAAAAATTGCTTGGTATATTTCAGTTCGGTTATATATGTAGATATATCGCATTGTAATATTCTTATTTATCATGAAATACACTAACACCTTAAACATATTCTATAAATTTCAAAAACAAGGGAACAAGAATCCATATATACCTGCACACATATGAAAATTAGTGCCAAGGAACTTGGTTTGGATTGCTAATTGTTCCCTTTTTATAGTATTTGGCAGTAGCTGCAGCTGCGGCTGTGAATGTAGGAGAGTTGAGACTTGATTCATAAGCAGGGTAACTTCCTTCAGCTTTTAACACTACGGCGCATTTCCAATTTCGTGTATAGTTCACTAAAAAATACAATAATTGATTTTAATATAGATTTTATAACTAAAAAACTACTTCGCCATATTCGAACGCATCCATCATCACCGGTGGAAATAAGCATTGTTCCCAACATATTCCAACATACTCTCCAAACTGGACAATTGTGATCGCTAAACCGAATGGTTTGAATATCAAGACTCATATTTCCAGACGAATTGTTAGACCTTAAGGAATATTATTATTTTCAAAAAGAAAGTATGTATGATATTTGAAATTACATGTTTCCACGGATATTTACAATATAAAGGTCTCTACTGGCAACAGCTAATACATGAAATCGACGACCAGCAGCAGGGGCAAAAGCTAAATCAGTCACAGGTTCATTTATCTCGTTTATAGTTTCAACTTTCGCACATTTTCGGGCACTTTCGTTATATGCAAAGATTAAGACTTTACCCGTATCCATAGAAGTATCATCACTACCGGCCTGAAGATATTTAAATAAATCACGCAATCGTACTTAGATTGGTTAAATTTTCTTACGGCTATGAGGTGCGAGGATAACATGTATGCTGAAGTATTCCACGATATACAGCTCAGGGGTAATTTGTTTGCTATCTCGTGTTGTACAGGCCACTGTGAGAGGTTCATTATATCTGGTGCTTCGTAAATTCGGATTATACCATCTGCGGATACCGTTGCCAATAAAAGGCCTAAGTATTTTGGTGCGAATTCTACGTCAGTGACGCTCGTACGTGAGTCAACGAGCGTTGTTCGACGAACCCATCTACGAGCCGGAGTCATAGTGGCTGCGACTTTTTCACCAGCAACTTCTTCCCAAACAGAAGCAGTGCGGTCAAACGAACACGTTGCCAAAACTTGGCCAAATTCCGGATGAGCCCATGATATGCGCCAAATTGAACCAGAATGTGCCTTCCAGCTGCTTGAAACTGTTAACTTGCCTAGTTCATCCTCATCCCATATCTATAATTGTAATATGTTAACAACAATCTTTGTTTATTAGGTGTATATTATTTACTTTGACCGTTTGATCACTAGAACATGTTGCCATGCGACGTCCGTAATAGTCAAATACAACGTCATGAATAACATCTTTGTGATCTGCGGATATCGCATCCACCTCAAACATTTTTATAAGAACAAACAATCGAACGTTTATCAAAGAACCATCACAGACTCATATAAAAATGTTGCAGTTCAACCGAGATTCAAAATATAACCACAGGGTGCTTAAAAAATGTTTCCTAT
>NW_023458561.1:19383924-19401891 GCF_013731165.1 Rhagoletis pomonella
CAGTCTTGACCAGTGCGGTGTAGAGCACAGGACCACACAGAACGCAGTAATCAAGTTAAAAAAAAAAAAACGAATGCAAAGACCTTTTTATGTGCGGTAATAAAATATATGCCGTAGCTACTACAGATAGCTATTACAGAAAAATCTGCAGTGATCAGCGAACATCACCCCGCAAAGTACTCATCATTTTACCCAAAGCGTCGAGAAAAGTCCCATATACAGTCATATATATCTGTTTGTATGTTTTTAAAATACAATTTGCAGAAAATCGTCCACTACAACCACCAACGCAGCGACGTTTAATAGCAAGCAGACAGGCAACCATACAGCCCTTATTTTACAAACAATAGCATTGACTTTTGTCAAACAACCTAAGTAGCTCTTTAAATTTTGCACTAGATCGAAATTTCGTAGAGCACATCACGTTCTGCTGACAAAGCTCGTCCATTGATAGCTTCTCTGTGGTATTTCGAAATAACAAACATGTCAGCCGATTCGGATATGGAATATTCGGACAACGATTGCGAATATGAAGATTACTACAATTCAGGTGGGTTAAATTTAATTAATATGACAACTTACGTTTACGTATTTATTCAAGTATTAAATTACTTTCACTAAAAACAGTAATAACTTTTAAAAATGTTTACAACCCAATAAATGTTTCTTTGCACTCATGTTGTTGTTGTTGTTGCAGCGGCTACAACGACCCCGCCCACATCGGTTAATACCGCTCAGGGCCTGTCGATAAGCTGACTGGTCCAGAGGTTGCTTTATAAACCGTCAGTTCGTAAAGACGGAGGGCTCCTCTCAAGCAAGTTTCTGTTCGTGTGTCCACGTCTGTGGCTCCCTACTATGAATTGGTTGCAGAGCATTGTCTTGTGCTCCTTTATGGGGAGCATTTTCGCCTCATCGTGCAGGTGATGGTCTGGCGACATCAGAATACATCCAGTTGCTGTCCGAAGTGCAGTGTTTTGAGTCGTCTGCAGCTTCATCCTACTAGTCCCTGGCGACCACACTGGTGATGCGTAATTTAAAACCGGCCGGCCTATTGCCTTGTATGTTGCCAGCAACGTTTATTTGCACTCATAAATTACCCTGGTAGTCTGTCACTCTAAAAAAACTGAAAAATCAAAAAAATAAATGTTACTAGCGCCAAAATGCGTAAATATACACAATACCTATCTCAAAAAGCAATACCCGAAAGATTGTGGAATTTCGTACGTTTTAAGCATGCACTTTAACGGTCAATGTTCGAAATCTCTACCAGATACTGTGGAACTTTTTGCAAAATTTTTTCAGTTCGAGTTTCGCCTGTGAGATGAATGTCTCGACATCTGCTATCATTAACGCCATGTCTACCCTAACTCCGACATTGAAATGTGATTCTGATGGTACTACTACTTCGTCAAACGTTGTAGTTAGTTTGTCATCATGTGTTCCTTTATGTCATATATTCAACCTATCACTTGCTAGAATTATTTATTAACATGGATTAATTTTATACTCTCTTTTCTTGCCAAAAGAATAATTGAGCCCCACCAACATGGTTTTGTCGCTGGTCGGTCAACTCTCACTAATTTAGCTTCGTTTTCAGAATTTTGTGTTTCTTCCTTCAAAAAAGGTTTTCAGGTAGACACCACAATTTTTAAACCCTTTTCGTATTCTCCATACTCTTGTAACCGGTAAATTTTATTACCATCTCAAGAACAGGTAACAAAATATTGCCCCGTGAAATATGCAACAACAGATTCAACAAGCATGCATAGCTGAATTGCTGAATAAATTAAAACGTTACCAAGCTAAATAGAATTGCGGTTGCAAGAAGTGGTGACAATTGTTGGTAACAAAATTTGCTTGTTACAACGGTTATACGGACTTTTCTAAAGTCTTTGATAAGCTGTCACACTTAATGCATATTGCTACACAAGTTGGAGTGCATTGGTTTTCACCCTAAATACCTAAGATGGTTAAAGTCTTATCTTACAAATAAATATCTATCCCTTTGTTCTAAGATTAGGTGTCCCCAGGGTAGCATCCTTGGTCACTTATTGTTTGTCTTGTTTATAAATGATATTAGCTCATGTTACAAATACTCCAGTTTTTTTTATTGTATGCTTATGACTTAAAACTCTTTCGTAGAATAGCCTTTTCATCTGATGTTCTCTTCCTTCAGCAAAGATTTAGGTCTGTTGAGCGTGCTGCCGTGACTCGAATTTTTCGTTTGTAAATCATAATTGTCATGTACTTCTAAAAGTTTAAAGTGATTTAGCATTTATTCGAAGATATGCCAAGGATTTTAGAGACCCTTATACTCGGAAAGCATTATAGAATTCCTTTGTGCGATCTAAACTTGAGTATGCCTCTGTTATATAGAGCCCTATTTATAATTGTCACGCTTAAAGGTTTGAACGAGTTCAAAAAGTGTCAATTCGATTTGCCCTCGCTTGTCTTAATTTCTCAAATCCAATTCCTTCATATTACTCCCGGTGTAAACTAATAAATTTGCTATCGTTGGAAAAGAAGGCGTACCCATTTATTATTATTTGTCTTCGATCTTATCTCTGGCTCCCTTGACTGCCCATCTCTTCTTGAACAGGTTACTTTTAATGTGCCTACAGACATGGGCGTACGCAGAGCACAATTTAGATTTTTTTTTATGTAAATTTTATAAGAAATGTTAAAATACGCAGGCATGTTCTGCAAATCTTACGATTTCAAATCGGTGCGATTTACAAAATCTATGTATTTCGGAGGATTTATAGCAAAGAGGGAAACATTTGGAACTAAATCGATGGATGTAATGTAAGTGTCGTGATTCTAGCAGTTTCCATTTGAAACATTTAATACTTTGATTACAAATATACAACAAAACTTTGCAAATCGCAACGATATGAAATCGTACGATTTGCAGAACATACCTGATAGCTATTAAAACTTTATAATAATTTACCTCATTAATTTTTCTCTTTTTAACCGATTTCAAAAGTAGGAAGAGGTTATCAATTCATCGGATTTTTTTTTATGTATGTTACCGCATAACTTTGGACCTCATTAACCGATTTCGATAATTCTTTTTCTGGTTCCTCAGGGGAGGTCCCATACTAATGTGGTTTAGATCCGATCATTGGATCATGAACAAATTAATGGTACTTCTAATTTTTTACAGTAAAATAGATGTCGGTTGTGTTTTTTGCTTAAAAATTACTTGTTATTGTAACAATGGAGTTGTACCGATCCCTACAAAGGAATTTATATTGCATGAGGTTTATTATGATCTTATTGAAGAGTTAAAATACAAATTTTTTAGTTACCTTAATTGCATGCAAATTTTAAAATGCGACTTCGTCTTTACACCAAAATCGTATTTTTTCATTATTTTTAACCGACTTCAAAAAAGGAGGAGGTTATCTATTCGTCGGAATATTTTTTTATGTACATATGTTACCACATAACCGATTTCGTTTGGATCCGATTACTGGATCTTGAAGAAATTAACGGTAATCTTAAAGTTTTACATGAGAATTGAAGTCGGTTTTGTTTTAAAAAATTACTTGTTTACTTAAACAATAGAAATTCATACATAACCGCTGAACGGAGCGGACGTGTGTCGCTTCAATTTATTATTTAGTTTTAATTCGAATACTTAGTTAATATTAATATAATATGTATAATTATGTATTTATTCATCTGTAAATACCACGGATAAATTGTCTGCCACTTCATCGTCACTCAAACGTCGACTGAGCAAAGATTTCCCCGCTGCTAATGCAGTTAAGCTTGACGAAGGTAGATGGATAGATAGATAATATGATGAGGTATGCACTGCGACCTAATGATCTATTGTGCCCTCCGCTCTACACAAAACTTCCTCCAAGCCAAGATCGCTCAGGATGTTCCAAAGTTTCTTCGGGGATAAAGAGGGAATGTGCTTTAACTGTGGCCACATTGAGCCTAAACTCCTCTGTTGTTGTTGTAGCGGCTACAACAACCCCGCCCAGATCGGTTAATAACTCAGTCGTTGTCGTCAAGCTCCACTAACGGAAGCCCCAGGAAGCGTGCAGCACCAACGGGGTCTGTCCACAGAGACAAAGGCGATAGCTGTGTCGGTTTTTTTGGGGCATACAAAGATATGTTTCGAGTCGTGGGGTGTCTCTCCGCATGCCGGACACTTATTTGGCACATCTGCGTCTAATCTGCTCAGGTATGAGTTTAACCTGCTGCAGTAGTCAGAGCGAAGTTGAGCAATTGTAGTTCTAGTCTCCCGAGGCCGATGAAGCTCCGTCTCGTCGATGCCCGGTGGTTGTGTGCCTAAAACGGCATTCACAGGTCTGGAGTCTACATAACTCGAGATTGTCTCCCTGTGAATGCCGTTCAGGCCCTGTGGATATGCTGACTGGTCCAGAGGCTGCTTATTGAACCTCTTAAAACCGCCCGGCCTATTGCCTTGTATGTTGCCAGCAACATTTCTTTGCGTGCGCAGAGAAGGAGAGCAGACTGTCGAAGTTCACTCCGAGTATTTTGGAGTTTTTCGCCGTCGGAATTGGTGTGTCAGTAGATATTGGTCTACCACAAGGGTCGGTGTTATCTCCAATACCCTTTAATATTTATATCAACGACATAAACTCTTGAAGTATTGTAAGGTTGTTGTTGTTGTTGTAGCGGCTACTAAGCCCCGTTCGGGGCGGTTCATTCATCAACGTTGTCGTCAATTTCAGCTCGGGGGAGGCCCAGGAAGTGTGCGACTTCCACAGGGGCTGTCCATAGGGACAGGGTCGTTAGCTGAGTAGGGTTCTCAGGGCATGTGAAGAGGTGCCGGGAGTCATGTGGCGACTCTGCACATGCCGGGCATTGGTCGGGCACATCCTCGTTGATTCTACTCAAGTAAGAGTTGAGCCTGCTGCAATAGCCAGAGTTTGTTTGATAAACCTCTGGACTTCGTCCGTCAGTTCGTAAAGATGCCTTCTGACGTGCCGTGGCGAGGGCTCTTCCGCGAGCATCTGTCCGCTGGGATGGCCACGTCTGTGGCTCCCAGCAAGGAACTGCTTGCAGAGCATTATGTTATGCTCCTTTACTGGGAGCATCTGGGCCTCGTCATGTAGGTGTTGTTGGGGCGTCATCAGGAGGCATCCTGTCGCTGTTCGTAATGCCGTGTTTTGGCAGGTCTGTAGCTTCATCCACTGCGTCCTGCTAGTCCCCGGCGACCATACGGGCGCTGCATAGTTTAGAACCGGCCGGCCAATTGCCTTGTCTGTTGCCAACAACGTTTCTTTATCTTTGCCCCAAGTGCTGCCGGCCAGCGACTTGAGGACATTGTTGCGGCTCTGTACTTTGTTGACAATTGCGGTTGTATGCGCCGAGAAGGAGAGCAGACTGTCGAAGGTAACTTACGCCATTGACGTGAATACCCAGTTGCAGTCTGACCTCCTTCGTCCAGGTGGTGAAAAGGTTGCCGAGAATTTCGCAGGGGATAGGGCAAGGCTCCTTGCAGTGAAGAAGCGAGAAAGCTCGGAGAGATACCCGTTTACTTTCGAACACAAGTCATCAATTCCTTTCCCAGACGCCATGATCAAGCAATCGTCGCCGTAAGAGACAATCGAGACTAACTCTGGTGGTTGAGGGAGCTTTGATATGTAAACGTTAAACAGTAGTGGGGAAAGGACACCACCCTGTGGAACCCCCTGTTTTATTTTTCTGAGTTTGCTCGATTTGTCTCTAAACATTACCGACGAGTGTCGACCACTCAGATAATTCGCCGACCACCGTTTGAGCCTCTGTGGGAGAGAGGAAGCCTCTATATCTTCTAGTAGCGTGGAGTAGCTACGGTGTCAAACGCCTTTGACAGTTCCTACGCTACTAGAATAGTTCTCTCACAGGGCCGGTTGCGGTTAAGGCCACGTGTTATCTGAGTGTTTATGGCGTTAAGTGCTGTTGTTGTACTGTGCGCTTTACGGAAACCATGCAGATGCTTTGCTGGGGTCAGGTGGTTCGTGAAATACGGTAGCAGCAAGGCCTCTACCGCTACCGGTGAAAGGAGTGTTATCGGTCGATAAGATTCTCCTTTGTTGGCTGGTTTCCCCGGTTTTAGCAGTGGGACCACTCTCCCCACCTTCCAGATGTCTGGGATGATGAGGGTGGCCGTTGACATATTGAAGACCTCCGCTAGGTACGCTACTCCCGCAGAACCCAAATTTTTCAGCATCAACATACATATTCTGTCGGGACCCATGGCTTTGGAAAATTTCGCCTTCCCGATGGCCCCCTGAACTTCACCGCTAGTGAAGGCAAGGGGGGCACAAGTTGTTGGCAGTTTGTGCAGCCTTCTGGCCACTCGACGCTTGGCGTTATCCACCGGAGGATGCATCGCTCCGAGTCCGACGAAGCATGTTCGCCGAAAGAAATTTCGACCCTGTCGTCGTGCTCCGTCAGATTGGATAGCGACCTCACGGTTGACCAAAGCTTACTCACACCAGAGGTGAAGTTACGGGTCTACAGATGCTCTTCCCACTTCTTCCGCTTATGTACGTTCACTAGTTACCGAATCTCCGCGCTGAGATCCCTGATACGGGGATTTCCGGAATCGGCCTGACGAAGGTTGTCACGCTCATCAGCTAGAACAGCCGCTTCAGCAGGGAAGTTTGGATGTGGATCCGTGATGCATCTTGCCTGCAGCATCAGTGAAAACCCTGCGAAACTTACGTTCACCAAGGTGGACGTCGGTTGGTGTGAAGAGCGCAGCGAAGATGCTCTCAGTAATTTCCGCGAAGCCTTTCCAATCAGCTTTAGAAAAATTGATGTAGGTCCGGTGTTCCGCGGAAGCAAAGTCGGTTGGTTTATCGATCGAGATGACTATGGGCAGATGGTCTGATGCCAAAGTCAGCATAGGTCGCCATGATACGCTGTTTATCAGGCCAGCGCTGACTATTGTTATGTCTGGCGAGCTGCAGCAGCTGCTCATAATCCTGGTGGGTGCGTCGTCGTTCATTGTGCAGATGCCCTCTTAGTCTGCAGTGTCCTGTAAGAAAACCTGTTAGTATTCTCAGCCTCTCCTTTGGGAGGCTAATTAAGCTCTTGAATCTCCTCTTGTTATACCCTCCTAGCAGGATTATTGCTTTCGCATACCTACCGAACTCTGCCAGTTCGAGTCCCTCATATTGTTCCTCCCCTCTCTGAGCTCTTCTTTGATAGTGCTGGGACGCACTCCCAGGAAGGGCTCAGGGCCAAGTGGACTAATGGCTGCCGCCTCTCTAGTGAGGCAATTGATGTGGTTGTGCCTACCAAGGAGTTGAGCCTCTCTATCACTCAAGGACTAGAGACGATTTGATTTCAAAGGATAAAAGAGCCTTGAGTGCCGCCTGACTGTCACTAATAATCACAATTCTCTCATTACGGTATCCTCTATTTATGATGGTCTCCGCACACAAATAGATGGCGTAGACTTCAGCTTGAAATATGCTCGAATATTTCCCCATAGGGATTGAGATCCTGGACCTAGGTCCGTAGATTCAAGCCCCTACTTTACTGCTTAACTCAATTTTAAACCTCTTTTCAAAACTATAGTTCTACATATTTCATTCCTCGGAAGCAGGGCTAGCTGGAGCGAGGACCCTAGCTTCGCCATGTTCCTGGAGGAAATGACCCTCCCTCTTCCATATCCCTTTCTCGAAAAATTGAGTAGAGTTCTTTTGGCAACCGGTTCTATGGCTATATAAAGGGGCTCGAGTTCAAGGACCACTTCCAGCGCTGTCGTTGGACATGCATCGCTCCCGTTATGCATACACATGCCAGTCGTTGTAGCTTAGTAAGCGATTGTCTCACAGTAGCCTGAACGGTTCTTGAAACCCAAGCCACTGCCCCATATGTCACTATTGGCTGTACTATCATGGTGTAATGCTATATTAGGATGCTAGGGCTACAACCCCAGGATTTTCCCGACAGACGCTTACACACCATTAATGCTTTCGTGGCCTTGGATGTGGTCGCATCCGCATGTTTCTTCCATAGAAGTTTGGTGTCCAGGATTAGGCCTAGGTACTTCACTTCGCTGGTGACATTGGCCACGACCCCATCCATGGTAATGTCCCTCATGCCCGGTAGGCCCCTTTTTCAAGTAAATGGACGACGGCGGTTTTAGCTGGATTTATACTCAGCCCTAACTTGGCACACCATTCCTTTGTTAATCTTAAGCCTCTTTGAACGATGTCACTAAGGGTGCTCTCAAACTTCCCTCTGGCAATGATCACTATATCGTCCGCGTAGCCTTGGCAGCTGATACCATTGTCAGAGAGAAGCTGGAGGAGTTCATCCACTACTAGGCTCCATAGAAGGCGGGATAGCACCCCCACTCACATTACCTATGCTCAGATCTTCACTTAATATGTACTCTAGTAACGACGCACCCCTTCTGTTAGTGTCGGAACTTCCCCACTATACGTGGTGAGCATTCGCATCAGCGCCGAGGATCAGTGGTAGTCGGTCCTTTCTGCAATGCGCCACCAGTCTTTGTACCTCTGCAGGCGGTATGTTGTTGGTGTCCCCCGAAAATAAGCGGCAGCGAAGACTAGGTCCTTGGGTCTTCCGTCCACCCGAAGCGTCACCTGAACTGCCACTAGATCTTGGGTTAGGAACTCTGTAATGCAAAAATAATCAATATTGTTTTTAAGCACTACGCATGCTCATGGCCCCTCCGCGGAGAGGTCCCATATTACCTTATTACTTGCTACTTTGAGGCCCCTTACCTGGCCCCTGTAAGTCTACGGCTCCTGAATTAGTAATATGCCCAGAGCGCCCGTCGAAAACCTGCTTGTAATTACAGCCGAGGCTGCAATCGCATGATGCTACTTTCAAGGGCGGTGGGTGCCTCATCATTGCTCGTCGAGGTCCGAGAGCCGTAAATCGTCCTCGCTTCTCCCGTCGAGCTCAAGCCTTCTCAGGTCTAGACCCTCCAGCAGCTCCTGCGTGAGAGCCGCCGAGTTCTGCTCACTGGTACCTCCCGGACTCGAAGGTTGTGTTTGAGGTGTGGGCCGACACTCTATCTGCTTCTGTTGGAGCAGGGGGATTTTCATCCACCTTAGTCTCCTCTTCGCTACCCTCCCCGTGTGCTGCCTTCTGTCGCCAGGGCCGCATTGTGACAAAGCTGAATCTATAGTGCAGCTTATATCCGGAATTTCTGACGCTACAATGAGTCTTCGTCGATGCCTACATTAAGACGTACACCGTTGTCCTCGATTGCGCTCGAAATGATACGCCCTCAGCAGCCCAAACGCATAATCAGACGATTTCTCAGCACTTCTCGGACGGAAGATGGACATATTGTGCATCGGGTGGATGTCATCCGTTTGAAACACAATATGGCCTCTTTCCAGCTTTCTAACTTAGGTGCAGCCTCCTCCAGCAATTTTGCCGTGCCCTCATATTTACAGTCCACTAGCAACATGCCGGGACGGAAGTAAACTCCGCAGAAGGCCAGCGGGTGCGTCCACCCCTTAAATATCTCGTCCATCATGGCCTCCTGTAGGGTAGTCAACTCCTCCGGACTCAGCGCCTCCGCAGGGTAGTCTTTAGGCAGTACCGCCACCCTGATGCCCCTAAGTGCATCAGAGTAGCTTGGCGTCTGCCCTCCCCCACCCCGCGAGGACGTTGATTCCCAGTACTTACCCCCGGGTCCCGGGTGGTGGCTGCTCCCGTTGCTTCTTCGGATCAGAGGTCTGGGGTGTTAAATGCCCGCTCTTCCGCTTTGCAGCTGGTGCGGTCTCGCCGGACCCCTTTCTTTCCTACCTTGGTCAGTGTTCTTCTCCTCTCTGCGATCATGCCGCTCTTCCGCTCTGCAGCGGGTGCGGTCTCGCCGGTAAGCCTGTCTTGGTGGTGTCCCTCACCCCACTTATCAGAGAGTGCGTCCCTACATTTCTCGCTATTATATCCGACTAATGGTGGGTGCGGTCTGTTTGCGAGAGATCTCTTGCCTCATATCGTTTCGAGGCTGACCCACTGAGGCTAAGTTGCCGGCGGTAGTCCAGGGCTCCTGCTTGCCCAGAGGCGGAAGTGTGGGTGGTTCAGCACGCCTATCCAGGTGGCGCTGTCTCTCTTGCCTCGTAGAGTCTCGAGATGCTGTGGAGCTAGTACGGCTGCGGGACCTATCCCGTACTCGAGCCGGTGCGACATCGTGCCTCTTTTGTTGCTCGGGGGTCTCATGCCCACCTGCTGGTCTGACTGCCTTCTCGTGGAAGATGCCTGATCTGGTGCAGGGTTCCTCTTCATCTCTTGCATGCTCTATAAATAGAGCTACCTCAGCGTCGGAGAGACTATTTAGGAAGTTCTTCCTCCGAACCTCTTGTGTGCTGTTTTTCTGTTTAGTTTTAACCTCTTTTCTTTGTTAGGCCTTAGTAGCCTCTTTAGTTCCGTTAGTTTCTTTTCTCATTTTTGTTGTTTTTGGTTTTGGTTTTTATTTTTGGTTGTATTCATCTTGTTCGTACGACCGCGTGCCTGACTCGCCAGACGTAGCAGTCTAATAGTAGTAGGGGGATCTCGTCGTCCGCCGGGCCAGCGCCCCTTGTCGCGGTAAGGACACCATTACTTCTCGGGGCAACCCGGCGTCGAGCAGGCGCCGTTATAATAGAGCCGGTTTTCCTCCTGGCTGCAAACAGTGCAATTGGGTCGGTGTCGCGTTACACCCTGGATTAGGAGGTGGCAGTTCTTGGTCACCGTCAGGGCCAGCGGCCCTTAGCTGAGTCAGGGTAGCGCGGATGCTGCGAGATCATAAGGGAAGGACCGATTGACGATTCGGCTAAGCCCCCCCATCAGCGACAAGGTGCCTGCCCTAGCGGAGGTTGACGAAGGTAACTCACCCGCAGCAGTTTTAGTAAATTAAACGAGATTGAGGAGAGAGTTCTGCAGCAGACGGAACAGTTGCGACCGCTAATCACACACAAACTGGCCGAGGTGGAGAATAAACTGGCAAAGCGAATCGAAGAGGAGATATCTGTCCTCACTGCTACGGAGGGGAATGTGCAAAAGGCAGAGGCGGACATCGCTTGCATTAAGAACGAGTTAGAAAGTTTAATTCAAACGAGAGCTTCACCTGATATTGCTGCTGATGCTGTTGCTTCTGGTGTACCCTTTAGTCTGCGTTCAGACACGGAAACTCGAGTTGCTTATTATCGGCGATTTCTCTTTTGGTGTTGCCCTTTGCATTCACACACAGCAACTCTTTTGTACGCAATTGTTGTTGTCAACTGTGAACCGCCAACTTGAACTATTCAGACGAACGAAAGCACAAAGCTTGTTGCCGCAACAAAAGTTTCCGTGTCTGAACATCGACTTAAAGAAGTGGAAAACCTTAAGAGTATTTTCAACCATACTTGTCTTTCTATTGACTTCTTGGCTCCTCAAATTAGAGATATTTTCCGCACAAAGCCGTCAAGTGAAAAACTCAACAGTGCGATTTTGATTAATGGGTCGATTATCGATAGCGATCGAACTTCAGTTGCGTTGCTAGTTGCCAAAACGATATTACAGATGGCAACTGGCAACTTTCGACTGACAACTGCAGTTGCTACAAAGTATGTATACAGGCGACTACATTTTTGTGGTTGCTGGGAATGTTTTTGGGGCGTATTTAGGATCGAAAATTGAAGTGTGTCATATATTTTACTTTTTAATAATTTGAGCGATATTAACATTTTGCAATGCAGTTTGCTTTTACAGAATATGGTACAAATAACAAAACTACTTGAAATTTTAGCTAAAATTTTTTTCTTTATCAACTGAAGCACCTATTTTAAAACAAGCGACACACCAAGTTTTCCAAATTGAAGTCATTGTGGTGGCACTTCCTTCTGCGAAAAATCGAAGAGGTGCGCAAGCTTTCATGAGCGGAGGTATTGAAGTTGAACACGAGGTGGTTCATTTGTTTATTAACCAATTATACTACAGCTTCTTTTGGAAGTCCTTTGTAAATTAACTCAAAACGATAATAATAGAGAAACCTTAAAAGTATTGACTTTTGCTTACAGTGCACGCGGTAGTTCTAGAGGATTGGAATTATCCTTTAAATGTCACCTGATTGAGGCCGCATGCACTTCTCTTCCTCTTAAACAAATAATGCTGTCTTTTCTTTAAAACTCTTTATTTTAATAATTTAATTTTACTCGCACAGTGGTTTACAGCCGCTTGCAGGTTGTCGAACAGTCAAATTTCGATTATCGATAACTCTACAGCAACTGACGAGTTACGTGTTTGTGGTTTTTGAGAGCCTCACCAAGGAGAATAGACATTTACTGCACGAGGCCATACAACTGCCTCGTGAAGGAAAACTGCTAAAGGTGTTTACGTATAGAGGTTTTGGGCATGTGAGAGGTGACAAAAATGATAATAGCACATCAACATAACTAATGAGCGAAGATGACCTGCTGCCGTTTCGTTAGATGTATAGTTATATGTATATTTTCAAATGTTTTGATCTAGAATACGTCTTACGTTTCGATATAGAGGCTATGCTGAAATGTTGTAGTTGTAATTTTTAGAACTAGATAAGAAGACAAAAAGTATGTGTGTATAGGTATTTCGTCCTTTGAGTAACAGATGATGCAATATTTATAACCAAATCGCAGTGTATGTATGTAAATACATGAAGACCTAGGCAAATTTAAGCACTTGCAAAGTGCGCTATGTAAATTTTTTTAGATTTTTACTTTTTGGTGGTTAACGTACCAGTATTTAAAGTAGTTTCATGTCAACTAACAATACAGTGCAAAATCCTTATATATTCTGAAAAAAATAGCATCAAATGTTAGGTACTCTAGCAAAAGTCGCTATCATGAACCAAAAATACAAGATCACGTAAGAACGCGACGTTGTATTTGTAACTGGTTTTGAGAAAAAAGTTTGCGAAAGCGGGTTCGTCAGCTGAGCGTTTGTTTACATCACAAGCACCACTATTTTACACTTTTATTCAAGTAAAGAAGAGTTAATTCAACATGACAACACATTTTAAAGCATTTTGTTGCATCATTTTACCTAAATTGTGCGTTTAAAGTTGCTGACAATAATTTTGGCTAATTTTGGTTTTCGTTGTTTTCTTTGCTTTGTTTACTTTTCGCTCGTTTTCCAGTGAAACAAGATGGCGTAGAACCCGCTAAAAAAATCGACTTTTTTCACTCTCTTGTTCTTACGTGATCTTGTGTCTTTCGTTCATGAGTCGCTATAATACTTACTGTATGTATATATACACTTTCAAAAGTCGCTATAATATTTATTGTACGTATGTATTTATACAAGTTCAAAAGTCTCCTTCTTCTGATGAACTTAGAAAACTGCAAAAAAACGTGGTAGTTTTGGTACCTAGTGGAAGACGTCATAAAAAAGAAGCAGGCCAACCTTCATGGAAGAGAGAACGCGAAAAGCTTAAAAAAGCTGGCTATATAAAACTTACTGTTTCAAAACTCACTATATTTAATTTCTATATATAAAATTTGCAAAAACTACCACACTGCGATTTTGATTTTTAATGTTATTAGGCTCTTATTTATCCAAATTTTCAGATAATAAAAAGAAATATACAATTTGGATGTTACTTGTTGTTGTAGAGGTTTTTTTTTAATTTATGGCTTACTTTTATAAAATCACATAACGCTGTTTGCAAGTGGACTACTCATATGTAGATGAAGAATATAATAAACGTAAAGGTAAAAGCAAAGATAAATATAAAGAAAAATATGAGGATGAGGATACCGATAAAAGTAAAGTTGAAGATAGAGGAAGAAAGCTTAAAATAAAGGTAATTATAGAGAAAAGGATATAGACAGAGACTCAATCTGGGGTCTATTTCGGAATTTTAGAAATTTTCGGAGTTCTCGGGACTTATCGATATAGTAATCGATATCTTATCGGTTTTGTTATCGATATATTTTATCGATATTGTTATTGATTTTGATATCGATATTTCCGGAACTTATCGATATACCAAACGATATTTTTTATCGATTTAGTTATCGATATTTTTACCATTTTGTTATCGATTTCGCTATCGATTTTGTTCTCGATATTATTATCGATTTTGTTATCGATGCTTATATCGCTTTTGTTATCGATATTTTTTTCTTAGTGTGTGCTTTCGATTTTGACTTGGATGTGCTCTTAACCATACCACGTATTCTACGTTTAAATTTAGCGGCTGTGTCTCCGTTACAGCCTGCAGAATAAGACAAAGGTGCTGAACTGTTCCTTTTTTCTTGTATTTTATATTTTGTAAGGATAGCGCAACTTGGGTTTTCTTGTTTCTGTTTTTCGTCATTTCTTCACTGTCTTAAAGTTGTTTTTGTTTTTGCTGTTTTCTAATAATAATAGCCTTGCGGTACTGAACATTTGATACAGCCGACAGAAAGGCTTTAATGTGGTTCACTTTAATGCGCAAAGTTTAAACAATGAGTAGATTGATGTTGTTAGGGGGACTTTTGAATATCCGTGTATTGATGTTATTTGTGTGTCGGAGACGTGGTTTAGAGCTGGTATAAGTGATTCACACTTTTCCATTAATAATTATAAGCTAATTCGGGTCGACAGGTTAGATAAGAAGGGTGGTGGAGTTGCGATATATTGCAAGAAATATCCTAAAAACTCGCCTAATTTCGCAATCGGTTGGTAATACCACTGAGTATTTGCTAGTTGAGGTATCTAATTCTTTTTCAAAGGTCCTTTTGTCGTGTATGAATAACCCTCACAAGTGTTGTAATGTGAATATATTTTTTAATATGTTGCCTGCTGTAGCTGTGGATTATGATGAAATTATTGTGTGGTGATTTTAATGTAAATTTGTTGTGTAGTGATTTGTATAGCTCCCGTTTGTTAGATGATGTGTCTAGTGTTGGTCTACCTATTGCAAATTTGTGTGTACCTACAAGATACGGAAATAACTGTTGTCCTAGTCTGCTTGATTACTTCATTGTTTCTGATCCGTCTAGTGGGTTAAAGCGCTCAGTTATGGTTGCCACATTTTTATAAATGTACTACAGTGGTGTTTTTCATGCATGCGTCTTTTGGCCTATTTGGCTTATACCTATAGTGAAATAATTAATCTTGGAAATTTTTAGTAACCAATACTATTAGTTTATAGAACCTTTAACATACGAAAAATTTAGTACTTGTAAAATTTAAAAAAATTTGAATTAGTAAAACTCATTTGTATAATAACTGGTTAACGTTTTATTAGAATCAATTCTTTGAAATGCTGGTCGGCCAGATGGTTACGGTGTTTAGATTTTCATATGAGTAGGTATTTAGTCCCAAAAATAGAGTATAATTTATAAATATTATTCATTGAGTATTTTTGGGCATAAACCAGCATTTATATCTCTACCGATTTCTTTAGATAGAAAAAAAAAATTATTTTCTAAAATAAAGCATGCAATTTGTGGCCTTTTTTATAAAAGTCACACGGCAGTTTGCTTATATTAAAAATACGTAAGCATAGCCGCTTAAGAGACATTGCGGCTTGTTGAAAGTTCTTTAACCTGTAAACTGTAGTTCTTATATAGAGTCCCACTATTTTGTGTTTGATTCGTAGCAAACGCTCGCAAACAACAATCTAAGAACAACACACCACTTTTTGCTTTGGGCATTTTTTGTAAATTGCCTACAGAAAATGTGGCAAGCGTGTGCTAAAATTACGAAGAAAAACAACCAACAGCCGAGCGTAATATTAGCTGTGTTTTCGTATTATCCAGCAAAAAATATCCAGTAACTTGCCAGAAACCAAATTTCGGAGAGTAAGCCAATATTTACTCCCAATGAGTGAAATATGCAAGAAAGTACGAAAACGCAAAACCAGCAAGAAGTTGCTAGTTTTATGAACAGCTGATTAATTTGTTACTTTCCGATGCAATTTTCTTATAAAACTAGTATTTTCCATCTTATTATATATTTAAATAGGTTTATTTTGTCAATTGCAACTCTAAAAGCACCACAAACAATTATTTTGTTAATGTGAATTACATTAAGCATCATGCCATCAGCTGTTTTTCTTGCTAGCAAATAGTTGCTAGTAGAAATTTATCCAGTTCAGCTGTCATTTTTGCTCTCTCAATTTCCCCTCTTTTGCTAGTTTCTTGCAAGTTTTTGCGTACGAAAACGACATCCAGTAAAAAACCAGTAAAATTAGTATTGGATTTACTAGATAGTGCGTACGCGAACAGGGCTATTACCTTGGTGAAATCTGCTAGCAGACTGAATCGAAATTCGCTGCTTTGCTTCTGTATACGTATACGAACAGCGGCGCTGGCGTTGCTCGCGAGCAAAAATTGCCCACCTATGGTTTACAGCATTACTTCGAGTAGCTTGTGGAACAGACCTATTATCGCAACTGGTACGTAACGACCCGGCGATATGCCCATAAAAGGATTGATATATTTTTTTTTGTATTAATTTCTTAGGCATATCAAACATATCTGAAACATGTCAACTATAATTAAATTATCTTCTTACTTTTTACAGTACAGTTTAAGGAAATTACAACGTTATGTAAAAACCTTAAGAAAATCCTAAAGTTTTTTGTTTGAATTGAAAGTTCAGTACAAATCAGTACAAATTTTGAAAAATCAGGACATTAGCATGCTGATTGAAGAAATGAATAAAATCAGTTATCCCACCTCATTCACAACCGGACACGTACAAAGCCCACTTAGAAACAGTGTCTTATATCAATGCAACGAACTGGAATTGTAAACTACAAATCATTGGCGATTAAAACTTTCCAAGTAGCTCGCGCCCTGAAAATTTTGAAATTCTCACCCACACAGAATATGTATATTCTTAGTGGATGTCAACAAGCTAACAACGTGCCAAATTTCAAAGGCCAGCTATTGGACCCTTGTTTCAGTAACATCGAAGTGGCAGTTGAAAAAACTGGTCCTGTTGTCACTGAGGACACATACAACCCTGCCTTGATTGTGAGCGTTCATTTCCAATCAAATCTGAACGTGACCACCACCGAAACATATTTATTTAAACAAGCTGACTATCCGGGGCTCAATCATTTCTTCTTAAACCTAAACTGGATAGACCTTTACAACGCAGTAGAAAATTTCAGGTGTTAAAAGCCCTCCCGAAAGGCCTTCCTGAGAGTTAAAAGGCCTTCCACTCTTCATTCTTTTCTCCTTTCTTTTTTGTATGGGGTGGCACACCATGGAGGCCTTCCAGAAGGGTTTTTATAGGACGTACTTCAGAAGGCCTTTTGGAGGAGTTCTTTTAAAGTTGCTTCTTTAATTTATGAAAATCATACTTCTTTGAAGTATTTGCTTAAGATTTATATCAAATATGTGTTGTTTCAATTTATGTTTATTGAAATTCATTTGTAATGCTAAATAATATAAATTTTAGCATACGCGTAAATTTTGAATGGATAAGCCCTTCTAGAAGGCATGCCAGGAAGCACCTTTTCAGCCCTTCTTGGGTAGGCCTCTTAGAATGGCTTTACTTAAGAAGGCCTACTTACATTATCTTCTGGGAAGCTTGATACGATCGTTGAAAAAGTTAACCTATTTTATGCACTAGTTTTAGTTAGTTAAGGCATCGCGCGGTTTGTTCCAGTAGTTCGTAGGAGAAACAATGAATTCCCCATCTGGTTTACTAAGCAATTAATAACAAAAATTAAACTTAAAAAGGCAGCTCACGCTTCTTACAGGAAGAATAACTCAAGCGTTAGTTACAGCAAGTTTCGTCACTGCGGGTCGAATGTAAAACTCTCAGTGCAGCCCGTTATAAGAAATACGTCGCTAGGGTGGAAAACAGTATCAACACAGATGCAAACCAGTTCTGGAGTTATATTAGAAATAAACGGCGAAATTGCATTGATATTCTCACAACTGTATCATGGGAAAGTACGTCAGCAAGTAATGAAGAACTAAGTAATCTATTTGCTTCATACTTCAAAAGTATATACACCCACCGTCCATGTCCGGGTAATATTGGCATAGA
>NW_023458561.1:19411891-19449650 GCF_013731165.1 Rhagoletis pomonella
GTGTACACTGATCATAAGCCCTTAACTTATGTTTTAAATTCACAAACCGAAAGAAGTCCTAGACAAATTAGGCATCTGGAATATATTTCGCAGTTCACTAGTAATATTCAATATATTTCCAGCAAGGATAATATAGTTGCAGATACACTTTCGAGAATTCCAGAGATTGAAGCGTTAGAACAAGTTAATTTTAAAAAATTATATTCTGAACAAATGAAAGACGATGAATTGAAAAGTCTTATGCAAAATTCTCCGTGTCCCTATAAGATAGTAGAAATTAAAATACGATTTTTGAATTAAAACATTTATTGTGAAGAAAACAATTTGAATACTAGGCCTTACATACCAAATAGTTTACGAAGAGAAGTATTTGACAAATTGCATAGTATAAGTCATCCAGGTATCAGAGCTTCGCGGCGGTTGTTAACTTCTAAATATTTCTGGCCTCTTATGAGGAAAGAGGTAAATGAATGGACAAAAACATGTATTGATTGTCAAAAGTCAGAAGTTTTTAGACATGTTAAGTTTCCAGTTTCAAAAATAGAAGTTAATAAGGGCAGATTTGAACATATACATACAGATATTGTAGGTCCGTTATCAATGTAAAATGGATTTAGATATATCTTAACTATCATGGATAGAAATACGCGTTGGCCTGAAGTTTATCCTTTAAGAGAAGCTACAGTAAAATATATTGTTCAAAAATTTATTCAGCAATATATTCCACGTTTTGGGGTACCGAGTCATATAAAAAGTGACCAAAGTGAAGTGAGCTAATTACAACTTCCGCAAATCATCCTCAGGCAAATGGAGTGATAGAACGATTCCACTGGCAATTGAAAGCTTCCATTGTTGCTCGTGGTACATCAAACAATTAGTCAGAAGAACTTCCGATAATTTATTAGGTTTGCGTTCTTGTTTTAAAGAAGATTTAGGGGCAACCCCTTCGGAAATGGTCAAAATTTACGATTACCAGGTGAACTTGTTACTGATACTCAGAAGGATTTCAATAACACAGACTTCTTAACTAAATGAAAAAGTTATTTTAAAAACTCTCATTGAGATTTATCACATCATGTTACTTCGGAAAATGTTTTATGCCAAGCAGTTTAAGGACATGTAAACAGGTTTTTGTTAAAATTATGAATAAAAAACGTGGTTTAAGCTGCCCTTATGAGGGACCTTTTGAAGTTAATTAGAAGAGTCTTGGGTTTTTTAAAATACTTATAAATGGAGAATTCAAGAATATATCAATCGATTAAACCTGCATACACGGAACACAAAGCAAATATTAATATAGATAGTACACCAAAGAAACGAGTCACATTTTCTTTACTTAAAAAATACAATCTTTGAAATTAGCAACATTTATACAATACAACTTTCTACTTGATTTGGAGGGGGAGTATTTGTAGTGTCATAAGTTGACACAATTATATATGTACACACACTTAAATTCTTTGATACTTGTTAAGAAATAGTTTTTGTTACTGTTGACGATTTTACATTCATAGAAATTTCATTGCTGGAAATTATTAATAATTCCACGTTCAAATTGTTAAAACATATTTATTTAAATAAATTATAATTTTATTTGGAAAAGAGAATTTTGTAATTCTACTATAGCCTTTTGAAGGCCTGAAAATATCTACTGGGTTGGTTTTGTGCGCCTGAGTGAAGTTTCACGTTTTAAATCTCAGTCAGCTCAAAGAAAACGTATGTGATGACATTCGGGTCTACGCAACCGGAGCGACCCAGATTCGTATCTGGCCAAGGACTGTCACTTCAGCATCATTCCCCAAAAGCTCTTTGGGAAATTTATATAGGCTGCATTTCTTTATTCATTCTGAACGTTTGGAATAAACTTTTTTGTTTACTTATTCTTTAGAACGTTCCTGATGATATGTTAACGTATATTTCAAACACATTCTGTTTATTCCGGCTGTGAAATGGGATTATCCGGAATGTATAAAGAAACGCAGCCATAATGTTACAACAACAACATCTCCAAAATAGCCTGTACTTAACTTTTTTATACTTAACCTTATGAAGTTTTAAGTTATTTAAAATATTCAATGTTTATACGATAAAAAACACACATTTGCTTAGTATGCAACAAAATTGGATAATTCTAAAATAATTAACGTAGCCAAATGGGATGATAATTTCGATTTTTAAGAGTAAGTATGTAGTTTAATATTTTAGCTAAAAAAAAATAAACAGAATCAAATCGCTGAGCGAACTTCGTCGAAAGAAAGTTGTCAAAATTAAAACGCACTGCAGTATATGTAGCGGCAACCCGACGGCATCGCTCCGCCCGGCGAAAATCACTCAACGATTTGGTTTTTTTTGTACTTTAAGGGATATGAAAATCGCAATGTCATTTATTCGTTGCATCCTAGCATGCATTCTATCTTAACATGTATCATATCGTATTTCTAATGGTGATTTCGTTTCTACCAAAAAATGTTGCCTTTTGATTGCCGCATTCTCTTTTTGTGTTCGATTCTAAATTAAAGGCAAAGGGTGAGAAAATTATGTGTTCGTTCCTTAAAATGTCACACTCTTGTAAGGCAAAAAAGGCACATTCACTGCCTGCGAAGCTTTGTCAGGGGAGATGGTTGCCCTGCAAATTAGATGGTTGTTTAAAACGGCAATATGATGAAATGCGTGAGCTAGACAAGGACAAGAAGGCAAAAACATGCCTATTCGCAGGGTTGAGTGCAACATCCAACACATTTTGCACCGGGGAAGGGTCACGTTTTTTGGAAGAAACGAACTCGCCATAATAGAATAAAACTAAAACCCGTTCCGTATTTTAATTTGTAGGTGAAGACTCAGATGTAGAGCGCTTAGATCCGAAGAAAACTGATCCCGAATACTTCGAATTTGAATGCCTCACGGTGGAGGAAGTGGAAAAATTGCTAAATGAATCAGTAGAAAAGCTTAACACGATCCTACACATTACTCCGTCACTAGCGAAAGTGCTGCTGCTTGAACACGAATGGGACAATCAAGTTGTGGTTGATAAATATCGAGAAGATGCCAATGCTCTGCTTATAACTGCTCGTATTAAACCGCCTAATCCAACGCTTAGTCTACCTGACCCAACAGCACCATCCACCAGCAAAGATGCAATCGCCTACAGTAATAATAGTGGTATTGGCGACCAGCCACGCAGCTCATTGATTCCAGTAGGTGTATATAACGCAGCGACGCCTGGTGGTGGTCCCACGTCGTATCGCAGTCAAATGTGCCCAGTATGTGCCAGTTCACAACTGGGTGACAAATTCTTTAGCCTTGCTTGTAGTCATGCTTTCTGCAAAGACTGTTGGTCAATGTTTTTTGATACTCAAATCTTCCAAGGAATTTCCACACAAATCGGCTGCATGGCTCCAATGTGTAATGTGCGTGTTCCTGAAGATTTGGTGTTAACCCTAGTGACACGCCCCGTAATGCGCGACAAGTACCAACAGTTCGCCTTTAAGGACTATGTTAAGTCCCATCCCCAGTTGCGTTTCTGTCCCGGACCAAATTGCCAAATTATAGTACGTTCACCGGAAATCTGTGCAAAGCGCGTCATATGCACTTCTTGCCATACGTCATTTTGTTTCAGGTGTGGTATGGACTACCACGCGCCCACTGACTGTTTAGTCATCAAAAAATGGCTAACGAAATGTGCCGACGATAGTGAAACAGCCAATTACATTAGCGCTAACACAAAAGACTGCCCAAAATGCCACATCTGTATTGAAAAAAATGGAGGCTGTAATCATATGCAATGCTTTAACTGCAAGCATGACTTTTGCTGGATGTGTCTAGGTGATTGGAAGACGCATGGATCCGAATACTATGAGTGTTCTCGCTATAAGGATAATCCGAACATTGCCAACGAATCGGTGCATGTACAAGCTCGGGAAGCTCTGAAAAAGTATTTGCACTACTATGAACGCTGGGAGAACCACTCGAAATCGTTACAATTGGAACAACAAACCATTGATCGACTGCGTGAGCGAATCAATGAGAAAGTAATGAAAGGACGGGGTACATGGATCGATTGGCAGTATTTGTTCAACGCTGCAGCCTTGTTAGCGAAATGTCGGTATACGCTGCAGTATACATATCCATATGCATACTTTATGGAAAGCGGTTCACGAAAGGATCTTTTTGAGTATCAGCAAGTGAGTAGATTCTCATTAGTTTTTGATTCTAAGTATTATTTCATAAAAGTACAACTAGTCCAATGTTAATGCAAATTTTAATAGTGCACAAGGGTTGCTCCATTAAAAAGTTTCATAATTTCTCCTAGTTCTTTCAGAGCTCAGAACATTTGTGTTATTTATGGAGAGCATAAGTGTCTTGCAGCGTTATGCATTAATATACTAAACGCATCACATGGCTGATCCACAAACCAAAACCAAATTTGATAAAAAAAAAATTTGCATTCTTCCTTAAAGGTTACTCGTAACTCTGTATGCATTTTTAATGCCGCTATACGAGAGGTAGGCGTGGTTTTAATCTGCTTTCGCCCATTTCCAATACCAAATTACCTTAAACCAAGGGTTGTGGACACGTCGATTTTCATTGATCTACATATCATAAATTTTACACGAGTTATCGTATAGACTTTCAAACGAACGAATAAACATCTCTCAATCGATTTCCATTTTCTCTTTTGTAAAATCAAAGTTCTCATTGGGGTTAAGGGCATCATTTGGCATAAAAACAAAGTGGAATGGTTTCAGTGGTCACACAGTTTTTAGTCTTATTTTTGGTTCAATAAAAAAATTAATACAATAATTATGTCAATTTATTTAATTCATACATGTACTTAATTTATTTTAAGGCACAACTTGAGGCGGAAATTGAAAATCTTTCATGGAAGATCGAACGTGCAGAAACAACTGATTTAGGTGACTTGGAAAATCAAATGGATATTGCTGAAAAGCGTCGGACCACGCTGCTCAAAGACTTCTTCCCAATCGATGTTTGAGTGCCAAATAAATGACTGCGGCAAAAGAAAGGAACTATTTTTCATTTAAGTCTACAGTCATTAATCCATAGTCGATAGTGGGTGGAACTAACTGGCTGCTAAAACGAATGGATAAACTGCAATATAAACGCAATGCGCTAAACATATTATAACTTGTTTAATACACACACACCTACATAGAAGTACATATATAAGCATATAGTTATTGAGAGCATAAAGCTTACCTACTATATAGCAAGATATATTACAAAATTTAAATGTAAAAACATTTGCATACATACATACATATGTACATACATAGTGATTTTGGGAAATAAGCATTGAAAGAGGTGAGATTTGTTAAATATGAACGTAATTCATGACAAAGGCACTTTCTAAGCGCATTTACGTTACAACTAAGTGATAGGTTTTAAAATATTTGCGATTAGTAGGACAATTTTTAACCTATGACTTAGGACAAAAATGTTTATTATAAAAACGGCAATGTAAACTTAACAAATGTAGACCTGTTAGCTAAGAATTAGCTTATCAAATTATGAATTTAACAAAACAAAAATATAAGAAGTCAATAATCGAACCCAGGATGCCGATTCAATTATAGACTAACTAGAGAGAATTCAAACGCACCTTTGTAGGTTCAACGAAACAATATATGTAACTACTATATATTGTGAAGGAATTGCAGTTTCGGGTGGATTTGCAAAATAATTACACTTACATGACGTGTTATAAAACTTTTCATGTTATTGAGGAGTGACTCGCAGTTTTCATCAGATTTTAGACGCATAATTCTATCTCTATCCATATAAAAAAAAAATCATGCTAAATATTGTGTTAATTTGTAAAAAAAACGTTAGATATTTGCACTTAATAATCGACGTTGTGAAGTATTGGAATATCTTTCATACCATATTCCAATATGACATTGGGAGTTCATTGAAAATCATTAGTTTCTTCCTTGTTGTAAATTTGTTTTCGCGTTGTGTAATCACACAAGATGTGTGCATACCTGCACATACATACATATACCTACATATACAGTGACCATGACCATGTGTTGATGTTTTCCGGGCAAATTTTTTTTTGTTATTTTTCTATAAAAATATCGTCCAAGCTTTATTCAAAACCATATAAATCACTTTTCATACTTTATACAAAATTTAGGAAGATTCAAGAATGTGCATCAAAATTTCAACTTTTTACTCTGAATCTTTAGGACATTTTTGGGTATGCAGTTTTATAGCCCATACAACTTTAGTCTAATGAAGTGCAAGTTGCAAACGGCTAAAAAATCACGTTGAGATTTGCAATTTTTTCCATATATGTATGTAAGCATGAATTTCTTATGAAATAACACGCAGGAGACCGTTAGCAACAACATTTCAAAATCTATTTGCATGGGCAACCTTTTTCAATACAAAACAAGCGATTGAATAACAGCTTTTGGAGCGACCGCCCAACTCAGCAGCACAACCGCTGATTACTGGGCTGTGCAAAGGATGGATCAATGCTTCAAGAAGCAAACACAACAAAAAAAATAGTTTACTAAGACATAAAGTTGCAACCATGATACAATAATTTTTAGAAGGTAGTTTCACTTCTTTTTATCCGCCATGTTAGCTATCTGACAGAAAACGTGTTTCGTATTTTTTGTTGTACCAACTTTTTCAAAAAAAATCCAGCTTTTGACGTTGGAAAAATAAATAATAATTTTCGAATATTTTTTAATAATTTTCTTCATAAAAAATTAACTGCTGCTTTCGTGGATATTGCAACATACGGAATAGATCTAAGGATACAGCTATAAGAGCCATCGCATACCACAGACTTTATCGGCCGCCTATTTAAATAATAGGGCTCGCTTGAAATATGTACATGAAGATGTATGGAGGTGCGCACACTACACCAGCTTAATCGCTCCGACCAATTAGTTGTGGTGCAATGGAAAGACTAGCGAGCCCATCTAAATCGGCGGCCGATATAGTCCGTGGTGTGCGATGGATCTAATCCATTATAAACAAGAAATATTGCCGTTATATTTTCATTTTTATGATTTTTATTCATGTGATTAGCAGTGGCAAAAATGTATGTATTAAATACGTATATTTATATTAAAAATTAAGTGATCAGTTATGAAACATATAAATATTTACATGTTCTGTTAAAAAATATCTAAAATAACAAGCGAAAATCCCCAAGTTCTATATCGTAGCAGTGGCCACATTGCGTGTTTGTCACAGACACGGTTTATGTCAAAAATTTTGAAATGAAACTACCTTCTAAAAATTATTGTATCATGGTTGCAACAATTTTTATTTTTCCCAATTTCAATTTTGTATTTTTAATTTTTTTTTTGTATTTCGAATGGCACGCTTTGATTTAGAAGAAGAAAATCGAAGCAGTTTTTGACATTTTTGATACCAGAAGCAACAATAAAATACACGAAAAGGTTTTTGCTCTAATGCTACTACCTGTTTGATATGCTTTGCGGCCAGGTTCTATAAATTGCAATTGTTATATAAAAAAAAAAACGAAAAAGTAGTATCGAAAAAAACTCTCAAAAATAAACGCGATTATTTATTCGGATGAAACTTGCACTTCATTAGACTAGAATTGTATGGGCTATAAAACTGTATACCCAAAAATGTTCTAAAGATTCAGATTAAAAAGTTGAAATTTTTATGAAAATTTATTGAATTTTTCTAAATTTTGTATAAAGTTTGAAAATGTGATTGATATGATTTTGGATAAAGTTTGAGATTTTTTTATAGAAAAATAACACAAACTAATTTAGCTCCAAAAACATTATGAATATTAACAAAAATCAACAAGTGGTCATTTTATTGAGTCACTGTATATGTGTGTGGTATTCTGCCTTATCATGAATATTTGGTGAAAAATTGCTCCGGAAAATTTAGCTATTGTTTTGCGATTTTATATGTGCGAGTGTAAATTATTTCACAGGTGAATACGTTATACGATAGTGTGATCGTGATTCGAAGTGAACTACTTCGCTGGGTGAATATTCAACATACGATAGGTGAACTACAAAAGTGAAATGTGAACGAGTTCACACGGAATGAAAATTCATGATAAGGCCCCTTAGTTAAGGTATTGGTCCAATGCAGGCTTACTTTGCTTGCTTCGCTTTGAGAACTGTCAAAAGTTGTTAAAAATATACTAAAATGCATGAAGGCTGGCCAAATGGCAACTTTGCTTCACTTGCTTTAAGCGCCTCTAAGTTTCAAAACGGCAAATGTTTTATTTGAAAGCGTTTTATAGGCTTTTGACGAAAAGGTATGCTTCCGTTCTAAATTAATTCAAAACAAACTGCTGCACACTTTTATGAACAAAAATTTGCTTGAGAAATTAAAAAACAAAAAAAAAAATAACATAAGATAGGTTATTTGAAGTTTAATAAAAAGGATTTGTTTCCTTATTTATATTTAACATATCGCTGGCCTAGAGTGAAGAGTTGCTTAGTCCACTTTACAAATTTTACCGGAACTTTGAATACAACATTTTGCGTGTTTAAAGCTTGAAATACATTGGAAACGATGGGCCACGGGCCACAGCTTCCAATTTGTTATCCATTGTCATGAATTTGTATGAGTTTGACATTAAAGACGAAGATGAAGAACCTTATCTGACGCTAGAAAAATTGGAAATAGATCTAATCTGGGGCCTATTTCATAAAGCGACAGTGATAATTTTGTCGCGACAGGCATTTTCCGTATTGTTAGTGACAATTCGCCAGTTTGGTGGGTGTTTAGTTTCACAAAAACAATTGTCACCACCGTTTGGATTCCATGACAAATCCTATTGAAGAAGTGACATAATTGTACTTGTCGGGTTTTAAAATTGTCGTTGACAAAATTGTCGCGAGTCATATGAAACTTATACGTACATTATATGTAATATTGTATTTGCTTTATTTTAGCTTTAAGAACTATTCAAATCATTGAAAAGTAATGAAATGTGCGCAATTACCATATAAATAAACTTACAAAACTCTCTTGACAATACTATCCGACGGAGCTATTTGGTTTTGTCGCTATTGTCACGACAATTTTGTCGGAGTGTCAATTGTAAGCACCATTTTCGGACAATTGTCGACAATATTCCAGTATTGTCACTGTCGCTTTCCAAATATTGTCACAGTTGCGTACAAGCGTATATGAAACAGAAAAAATATCGCCGACAATTCTGGTAGTGAAATTTTATAGAAAAATCGACAAATGTTGCACCAGTCACTTTTATGAAATAGGCCCCTTTCCTCAACCACAGCCGTGGTGTACCTCTGTCGTCGCCAAAATAATTATCTACATAAGAGTACCCATGATAAAAACATAGTAAGGTAAACCCGTTCTCTCAATTCGTCGATCATACTTTTTTTTAAGTTTGCCAACATTTTAAAATCATATAAAATTGAGAGTAAAAAAAAATTTATTGTTCAAAGTTGTTGTTGTTTGAGATTGAAAATGAGAATGTGTGTGTGAGTTTGTGTGTAAAATTTTAATATTAAATTGCTTGCAAACGTCAAGAATTTGGAAAATTCCTCTCAGCGGTTCTACCTTCCTATTTTTTTTATCATGAGAGTACGTGTTAAAATAATTTGACAGCTGTGGTCCGTAGCCTGCCTTTTCCAATGTGTTTCAAGCTGAAAGCAGCAAAACTCTATACGAATCAGAAAAAATCGGACTTTATTAAAAGATTTCGCATTATTTTGGCCTAATTTGATGTTCGGGGCCCCATTTTGCCTTACAAAATCTGTCTTTAATTGAATATAGGCGAGAGAAAATAAAACAAGTACTTAGTTACTTAATCCTTAATTTCTCTTGCTTCCTATATCAAAATATAAGGTTTCATAAATGTTTACTAAGTAACTTTTCACACAAAGCTAGCGATATTTATGATGTTAAACCACTGGTCAGTCATCTCTTGAAAAATTGATTTCCTTTAGGAGTTTGTTTTTAATATATTTACATATAGTTATATGTTTATGTATAATTATTATCATTCCTTTGAAACGCAAAAATTAATTCGCATTCAATTAAAAATAAATCTGAAAATATTGTTTTGTATATACTTTTTTTAATGATCTGGAATTTTGTGGAAAACTAATTCTTATTGTAAGGGAACAGACCTTGACTTTTTAACTACACAACTGGCTGCTTTGACAGCGTTCCAAGCCGCCATTTGGCCAAACGACTTTTTGAAGTAAATCAAAGCAAAGTGAGCAAGCCTGCATTGGGCCAGGGCCTTTAGGCTTTTTTCTTTGTTGATCGTTTGTTTATTTTATTTGTAAATTTTACTGTGTATAGTTCTACTTACACATTTTGACTGAATAAGTAATAAAATAAGTGTAGATTATATGTAATTGAGCTTTTAGTATAAGCTCTTTAATTGTATGATTAGTAATTAGATATCGTATTTCAAACAAAATTACCGAAAATAATAAAAATTGGATCACTCTTTAAGTCTGAGCTGGGGAAAAGCATGATATTTTCAAAGTTGCAATTGAAATTTCATTCGATAGCATTTATGTATAATTTTACTAAATTATAAATTTTAACTTACATATGTATACACATATCGCACACTCTCGTTAAAAGAGTCAACTCAAAAAAACTTTAGGTCGATCTTTTGCATAATCATGTACGATCCACAAGCAGTAATGTATATTTCCGGATCTGATATTTGAGTTGTGTCTTCTGAAGAGGGTGTGGGGAATGTATCAGACATTAAATTGAAACAGTTCATATAATTTTAAAAAATACGTTTTTAAAAGATAACAGAATTGCGTGTAAAAATGTAATATTTGCAAATAAAAAGCATTAATTAATCTAGCGTATCTGTTCAGTGGGATTATTGAATAAGGTTAATGAAGTGCAGAATTATCGAAATCAATAATTTGTTACATTTGGGGTCTTCCCTTAAACTCGTAAAAGCCTCGTAAAGCTCGTAAATTTACGAGCCTCGTAAAAGAACTCTCAACATTTGTATGGAGCTCTATTTACGATCCCCTCGTAAATTGACGAGGCAAATTTGATGCGCAATCGAAATTTGTATACTAAAATGTATGATAAAATAATGAAAATAAATGAAAAATAATAAATAATACGCGAATGAAATGAATGAATTTCATCCACTAACTGTATTGGCTTAGGTTTTCTGCTAATTTTCGGCATTTGCGATTGTATTTTAGCCAAGAGTGATCGGGACAAGATGGCGGTATGTTATGGAAAATATTACGAAACAAAATTACTTCACAAAATCCTGGTTTATCTGTCAAATAGTCACTTTACGCACCTATTTACACCTTTTATGAGTTTTACGTTACGGTTTAGATTCATTTTGAAATTAGGCCGCTGGCAACAAATGGATTGGGAAATATTCACCTGAAAACCATCCCAAAAGAAAGAGCACTGTCCCGAATTTAAGAAATGTTTCCCTTCCTTTTTCTGACCCCTTTACATGCCCTGGGGGCCCATTTGAAAATTTGATAAAATTAGCATTTCGAAAGGGCAAATGGAAACTCGTATTTCCGCGTAGGCAGCCCGCGGTCGCGCTTAGAGAAAATAACCCTCATCAGTCTAACCCCGACTAAGCAGACCACAGTATTTTTGCGCAGGACGCCTTTCCGCTTTGGCAGCCTTCGGCCGCGCTAAGAAAAAATAACCCTCATCAGTCCAACCGCGGCTACCCAGACCACAATATTTTTGTGCAGAACACAATTCCGCGTTGGCAGCTGCGGCTATGCAGACCACAGTATTTTTGCGCAGAAAGCCTTTTCGCGTAGGCAGCCTTCGTCGGCGCCTAGAAAAAATAACCCTCATCGCTCCAACTCAGGCTACGCAGACAAACAGTGTTTTTGCGCAGAACGCCTTTCCACGTTGGTAGCTTTCGGCCGCGCTAAGAAAAAATAACCCTCATCAGTCCAACAGCGGCTTCCCAGACCACAGTATTTTTGGGCAGAACACATTTCCGCGTTGGCAGCCTTCGGTCGCGCTATGAAAAAATAACCCTCATCGTTCCAATCGCGGCTACGAAGACCACAGTATTTTTGCGCTCTTAACAAAATAACCCTGAACAGTCCAACGCCGACTACGTTGAGTACAGATTTTTTGCGCAACCTTACGCCGCGCTTAGGAGGAATAACCCTCATCGGTCCAACCCAGGCAATGCATACCGCAGTATTTTTGCGCAAATACCCTTTTCTCGTTGCAGTCTTCGGCCGCGCTTAAAAAAATAACCCTATATAGTCCAACGCCGACTACGTTGACTACAGTATTTTTGCGCAGAATACCTTTCAGCTTTGGCAGCCTGCGGCTGCGCATTGAAAAAACAACCTTCATCAGTTCTACCCTGGCTACGCAGACCACTGTATTTTTGCGCAGAATACCTTTCCGCGTTGGCGGTCTTTGGCTGCGGTAAGAGAAATTAACCCATCATCATTCACCACACCGTGCAGCATCGTCTCATCGAAGCAGACATCGACTGCAGGGATACCATCCCAGAATGTCAGAGTATTGCTATCCGGCTAGGCGACGTCGAGCTCGAAATATTTAACGTTTATGTACCCCCCGTCACCAGTTGCCCGGCAGGATATCACCCTGTAATAGGTTCGCTCCTCAGATGTGAAAACCATATGGGAGTTGGCGGCTTTGGCGCGCAGCACGATCTTAATCATTCAAGCCTGTCAATTGATCGTAGGGGAACACATTTGGCTGAGCAGATAGACGATTCGACTTTCTGCTGCTGCTGCAGCTAGCCAGACATAACAATTTGATTTATGTTACTCCTGCCCCATATGTCATTGTGGGCATTAGCGTCATATCCCACGATGATTTGCAGTTTATGTCTGCCACAATAGTCCACTAGTCCCTGTAGTGACCGAAGAAGACTAGCATAGCATTTTCTCCAGGAAAAGCAAAAGGGACAAATTAGTAGAACCATTCCTTCAAGGTGAAAAGATACACTTCTCCAAAGAGATCAAATATCTAGGGGTTATCCTTGATGACAAGCTCTCATGGAATCCAGAGACCAGGGTCTATCTGGACCTGCCGGAAACCTATGGACGGAACTGGGGCATCAGACCTAACCTGGCGAGGTGGATGTATGATGCCATCTCCAAACCCATTATCACCTATGCTGTACCCGTCTGGTGGAAGAAGGCGGAAGTGAAGTCCACACAAACAGCAAACTACAGAGACTGGCCTACGTGGGTATCACTGGCGCGATGAAAACTACACCAACGGCGGCTCTCGAGGTGCTTCTTGACTTGCCTCCCCTACACATTGTAATCAAGAAAGCAGGGTACGAAAATAAACTACAAAACAATTCCCATTTGCTCATCGATCATCATATCATTTGTGGTTTTGTACAGTTTTGTACATAGTCAGAAACAAATTGTAAGATTCACTGTCATTTTCCCCAACGAGAAACGTTTGCTTTTCGTTTGTGACAATTGTACCATAGGGTACGTTTTATATGTATGCAAACGTTTCAATTACGTGAAAAATATATTTTTTCTGTAAATTTTCATATCCAATTCAATTAAAAAACCTTTTTATTGTTTTATTCATTGCAGCTATTCGTTCTGTGTTTAGTTATTGCATATGTGTACATACATACATATATTTTTCTCTGCACGATTCATTTTGTTTGTTGTTTCGTCTGCTACTACTAAACTACTGTAGTGTACTATCGCCAAATTGAACTCAGTCGTTTTGTTTTCGTATTGTACCGAACTGTTGAAGTAATAAACGAAACGAAATAGTAACGTACAATATAGTTTATTTTCGTACACTGCAAGAAAGAGGCTCTGCTGTTTATAGGGGACAGTGTAGAGGACAAGAAGTATGTACACCCTTCCACCCTTAGAGTTATAGTACAAGAAGATGGGTTGCGCATAAGCTTTGTGGACCTGTGCCTTCCGAGGTTTAACTTTTCACATAATTTCAAAGCCTTTTTTCCCGACAGGAATAGCTGGGACAACGAACGACCTAAACCCCTGAAGGACAGCCACATCTGGTATACTGACGGCTCAAAGACTGACCACGGCGTCGGAGTAGGAGTCTACGGCATACAAGCCAGACTGCTCCTTTTCACCAGCATGGGGTAGGGTAACTTTGTCTTTCAGGCCGAGGTTCACGCCATTGAACTTTGTCTGAGGCAGTATGTAGAAAGTGGGGTAACCAAAAAACACATCTATATCTACTCGCACAGCAGAGCGGCGCTTCTCTCTCTTAAAGCGCACGAGGTCATTTCAAAGCTGGTGTGGGATTGCCTTCAACTTTTAATACTGATAGCCTCCAGGAACCGGGTATACCTCATATGGGTACCAGGACACAGTGGAGTCATGGGCAATGAAGTGGCAGATATTTTCACCAGAAAAGGGGCTGCACAGAGATTCATAGGCCCAGGACCCTTTACTGGTCTGCCATGGAGCTCCGTTAGGCGGAACTACTGAATCTAGATGAAGAACGAAGCACAACATTACTGGACAAATACGGAAGGTAATAGATAGGCCAAGTCCTTCATTCCGGATATATCAGCAAGGAGAACCAAAGAACTCCTTCACCTCAGTAGGCATGAAATAAGAATTCGCCCCGTTTATGCTTTAACCACGTATCCAAAATTTTTGGGAAAACTCATATTACCACTTATAACAGCTGTTTAAGCGTCACACTATTTGAAAATAGAACAAAGACTTAATGAGGGTACTCACTACTGTTAGTGGAACCAAAAATATTAAGTAAAAAATGCGTTTATTGTATCCTAGGGGAAGAAATTAAGCATTTTTTCTTACACTCTCTAAAATACCTCTATTGCAGATACGAGGTTAAGGCAGAAACGGGACGAATTGTTACAGGCATTCTTACTGGCCACTGTAGGGTAACGAAACACTTGTCAAACATAGGGGTTGTCAACTCTGACCAGTGTAGGTTGTGTAACGAAGAAGAAGAAACAGCAGAGCACATTATGTGCCACTGTGAAGTCCTTACCAGGACCAGACTTCGCTTCCTAGGATCACCGCACCTAGGAGCACACGACCTAAATGGCATTCAGCCAAAGGACATCGCGAGGTTTCTTAAAAGTACGTGGATCAAAGATGACCTGTAGTTGAATAGAGGTGTGTTACAATAAATCGTTGCGGTCGCGGTAACTAGGTGACTTGCTCCATCCTCTAAATGTAATCTAATCTAACAGTGAGGTTGATGTCAGAGAGGAAGCGAGAAGCGATGCTATAAGATGGCGCTACTTCTAGCTTTAAACCGCTGCATGTGTATTCATAAGTAAAGCGCTAAAAGGTGTCACAGTGAGAGCGAGCAGCAGAGCGAGTTCGAGAGGGCAAAGCGGCAAATCAGGTTGTGAAATATTAGATCGATTTAATTTAAATTAAGTAATTTGTTTGATTATGTTTATATCATTATGTATACAAACCTACTTAAAAAATGTTATTTTAAGTCATCACAAGTTCTTTTTCCGCAAGCTGAATATTTTGCATATTTTATTTCTTTCTGATTTTTAAAATAAATAATTAAATGAAAATAAATAATTAAATGAAAATAAATAAATTAATTCTTTTCCTCAAAGTTATTATTAATTTCTCGCACGGCGTAATGGGACTTTTTATATAATTAGTCCAAATTCTTTTGAAGAATTGAATAGATTTTATTGAGAATATAGACAAATGTCGCTACTGATATTCTTGGGTAGTTATAAAATTTGTCCGGCTATTAGCGCAGTTCCAAATATAAGTTGAATTCACTTTTTGTTTTCCTTTGATGGTTAATTGGATGTATTCAAAACCCCTTGTCGGAATCCATCGTTCACACTGAACTCCCAAAAACGAATACAGCAGCTCGCTTGTAGCATTACTTCTCGCTTGAACTATTATCCATTCAAGCATCAACTCCTCTCTGACATCAACCTAACACGTAACAGGAACACAAATATATGAATCAGTGTTTTGACATCGTTTTGTCAGTATCCATGATCCAACGACTGCAGATCACGTAATCCGCCATCGTTATATTTGTAATTAATTTTCAGAAAAAAGTTTTCGTAGCGTTTTTGATGTTTTTTGGTTCTGTTTACATCGTCTTCTACCTCTTCGTAGTGATATTTTAGCGATTTTATGTGTTTTCTGCAGCGATTTTAATTGGGAATTTTGATTTATTACAAATATATGATATAATATGTAGTGCTTTGTGATTGGAATCTGGATCTGTTTGATTTGCCAAAAGGCGTAAATTTGCGTGAAAAGTGGGTGCACATTTGTGGTCAGAACGTTGGCATTGAAAAATCGACCGGTGCCGATAATATGCGATTGTAAACAATCATTAAAACCATATTTTATGAACTGTTTTTGCTAATTGTCATCAAGTTTCACTTTTTATATTTTATAATAAATACCAATCTAATCGCACTCAATCACCGCGCCTTTTTCGTTTTCTTTGTTTGATTTCATTTTTAGGCAGATGTCAAAAACGCTCAGAAATTTACTTTTTTCATTCTTTTCCGATTGCGTGATCTTGTTAGTTGGTTCATGGTCAGTATCGTTTGAACGACTATCGGAGTTGTGCTAAGGTGCACCTGGTCTCTCTCGGCAGTTCCGTTTCCTCTAAGTTTATGGGCGACGATGCTCTCATTGCGCGTGCTGAGGCTCGTTCGGACCGCATCGCTGTGTAGGCTGTTTCGAAGCAGGGCATTGTTGGTGAGGTTCCCTCGGTGATATCCCACGAGGTATTGCTTCGACAGCATGATGTTATGTTCTTTCACCGCCAGCATCTGGCTTTCTTCGTGGGGGTGCATATGCTGCCCATAAAGGAGCACAACAAAATGCTATGCACGCAATTCTTAGTAGGGAAGCATAGACGTGGACACCCGAACAGAAACCTGCTTGCAAACGAGCCCTCACCAAGGCACGTCAGAAAACATATATTTGAAAAATCGGACGAAGTCCAGAGGCAGGCCTCGAGGGTAATTCACAGGGAGTCGGTCTTAAGTTACGTAGACTCCAGACCTGTGAATGCCGTTCTGGACCTCGGGAGATTCGTGCCTGAGCAGACTAGAAGCGGATGTGCCCAATGAGTGTCCGGCATGCGGAGAGACACCCCACGACTCGAAACATCTCTTCGCATGCCCACAAAACCCCACTCAGCTGACGCCTCTGTCCCTATGGACAGACCCTATAGAAGCTGTACTCGTCTTGGGTATCCCGTTAGGCCGTGGTTATGTCACCAATTTTAATTGGCAATCAAAAGAGAAAAATTTCGGTGATTGGTGAGAAGTGGTTACGCTCTGTTTGCTGATTTGCGAGCACAGGGTTGCTACTTATGAAATGCATTTTTCTATTTCATACAATTTCGCACACAATGGCAGCACTGAAGTAAAAATGCAAATAAAAATGCATCAAAATTGAAGTCGGAAAATGAAAAATGGAAGAACAACTTCATATTTTTTCTTTCTTTAATATTTAATTTTCATAATAATATTTTTTTTAATATCTACTTTACAATAATAATAAAAAAAACATTTTTTACTATTCTAATATTTAATACACATACTTTTTCGCAAAATAGCGTATTGCTACCCTGAAAAATTGGCGTGCTGGCTGTTCGGTTGACCCAGCAAATCGTGGTGGCTGTTCGATTTCGAAATTCTCTCACTCCGTGCTGTGCACAACAACAATTGCTCGGTGATTGCCAATCGTAATTGGTGGCGTAACCACGGCCTAAAGGTACGACCGCACTAGGCGACGCACACGACACTACACAGCGCGGCAAAATATTCTTTGCATGGGTTCTTATGGAACCACTACGCTGCAGCGGAGCTATGCACTACGCTGCAGCGGAGCTATGCGACGCGACGCTGCGCGGCAAAGTTGACCAACTAGGCAAAAATGTCGCGTCGCGTGGTGTCGCGCAGTTCCGGTGTCGCATAGTGCGGTATACCCAGCGGAGCGACATAACATTTCATACTGTATTTTTAACTTGAAGAAATTGATTTCGAATTGTGAGTGAATATTCTCATGCATTTCATTCAAGAAGCAAATTTTATGTAAAGAAACATAACATTTGAGTAGAATTCGCCAATGAAATATAAAAATAAAAGGCATTAACATTACATCAGCGCGCCTCTGAATTTTCAGTGCGGTATACCAAAAAGTGTCGCGTAGTGCCGCTGCAGTGTCGCGTCGCTTAGTGTGATAGTACTTAAGTTGAGCTTGACGACAACGACTGAGACATGGAGTTGTTGTAGCCGCTACGATAACAACAACAACAACCTTCATACATTTTCGTACAGTTCATCTTAGGTAAAGAACATAGTAATGCGACAAAGAGAGCGACAAGACATTTTCGGATAATAGCGAGGAAAGAGACAAGAAGCGCCAAAACATAGTGAAGCAACCGTCAGCTCAGAAAAAGCCAATTTACACGACAACTTTTCACCCTGCGTTTTTGGCACGTTACCTTTTTAAAAAGTCTTCGGAAATCCTCGTGCATTTACACGATGACTTTTTCGTTGCGGAGTTTCTTGCGTATTTTTGACATTTAAGCGTAAAATTGTCTTTGGTCAACTCTTTCGTTCTCATTTTTAAAGCGGAGCGAATCGCGAACTCAAAGCAAAAATACGAAAAAGTGAACTCGATAAAAGCGAAACGTAAAAAAAACCCCTCGATTTCGCTCACCGTGCGTGCTTGCCTACCCCGCTGACTTCGCTACACTTCTTGCCTACCTTCTCGGCACGCATAACTTTCCACCCGGGGTGAAAAGTCATCGTGTAAAGCAAAGAACATAGTGACGTGACAAAGAGAGCGACAAGACATTTTCGGATAATAGCGACAAAAACAAACCTTTATTTTTCAATGTAGCAGCACATAGTGAAGCGAAAAAGAGCATAGCGATGAAAACAAAAAAAAAAGTGTTTTCGTTGCTTTCTGAGCTGACTGTTGCTTCACTATGTTTTTACGTTTCTTGTCTCTTTCTTCGCTATTATACGAAAATGTTTTGTCGCTCTCTTTGTCGCGTCAAAGCAACAAAAACAATTTTTTTTTGTTTTCGTCGCTATGCTCTTTGTCGCTTTTTTCGCATTTCGCTTCACATTGAAAAAAATGTTTGTTTTTGTCGCTATTATCCGAAAATGTCGCGTCGCTCTTTTTGTCGCGTCACTATGTTCTTTGACTTTGAACATCGAATTCGCAGGTTCGATCCCTGCTAAAGTCTAGAAAAAAGAAGTCTTATGAAGAGATGTTGTGATCTCCGAAATAGCTGCTATAACTTCTACCGCTTAGACTTTGTTGCTTTTTCAATTTTTCCTAATAAACAATCGTGATACAAAGCTCAATAAAAATATTAACAAGTAATTTTTAGAAAAAAAAACCGACTTCAACTCTCATATAAAAAAAGTATATATATATATATATCTCATGATCCGCTAATCGGATCTTAACCAGATTAGTATGGGACCACCTCTGAGACACTACCTTTCCGATGCAAAAAGAATTATCGAAATCGATTGACGTGACCCAAAGTTATGCGGTAACATACATAAAAAAAAAAAAATATTCCGACGAACAGATAACCTCCTCCTTTTTTGGAAGTCGGTTAAAAATAAGATGTTAATAAGCCACAATAACATTGACAAATACATAGTTTACGAAGAGCCTGCCTGAAACTATACAAAAAAGCAAAATAAGCAAATGGATATATAGAATTGACAACAACAACCACGCTGTCGAGTTTAAATAGCGGCAAATCAGCTGCACTTCATAGTAGTTGGTTGAATAAGGAAAATGAATTAGCAACAAGAGTTTACGGGATGTACATAGCCCAGTGGTTAACGCCTCTGACTTTGAACATTAAATTCGCAGAGTTCGATCCCTGCTGAAGTCTAGAAAAAAGAAGTCTGATGAAGAGATGTGGTGATCTCCGAAATAGCTGCTATAACTTCTACCGCTTAAACTTTGTTGCTTTTTCAATTTTTCCTAATAAACAATCGTGGTACAAAGCACAATAAAAGTATTTAAAAAAAAGTTCTTTACGTTTCTTTAGTTCACGAGATCATAAGAGACTACAGTGTACATTTAAACTTCCACATAGTTCATGAAACTTAATTTTGTGTTTTTACTTTCGTTTGATAGAACTGTAGAAAAAATTAAGCCAAACGGAGAAAAATTAATATTTAAACTACGAAAATCTAAGCGAATGAAAATATGCATATATCTAAAGTCCATTAAATCCTCCAATAAAAAATTGGGTGCTTTTTCGAGGAAAAGCGAGATTTTTCTTGGGTTTTAGTGCTTTTTCAAATTCAAAACTTGGCAACACTGTTGATAATAGTTGTCAAATGTAACGAGTTGCAGACAGCGGCAGTATTGCTGTCTCTGTACAAATGTATCCAAATTAATGTATTTTTGCTTTGCAGGATACTTGGTATAAATATGAACATATTTTCCCAAAAATGAGCTAACCAATCAGCTTACTCGATCTATCTTATAGGATTCTAACTAATAATTTTTGGAGTAATATGACAGTTTTGGAAGCAGTTGGGTGCATTCCATCTTAAAACAAAAGTTCCTTTATTTTCGCACTAAAATTAATTTGCAGAAAGTATTTTTAACCGATTAAAAAGAAAGAGGATATTATAAATTAGTCGAGTATATTGTTTGTAAATCACATTAAATTAAAATTCATTTCGCTGGGTTAAGATAATACATTGGATATATTTTCACGCTTATTTTGGATAATTGCAAGTCCATGACTATGGCAACAGTGTTCAGCTGTCAATTCAACCAATTTTTTGGCGAGACGAGAAAATTGGCGATGTTGTTGCAGGCAGGCAGTATTTTGCGCATTCTTGTTCTGCAAATTAAATGATTTAAGATAAAAAAGGATTCTCATCATCAAAATAAAGTTCGGTTAAAATTTATCCTTGTTTTCCTAAGTGAATTCCAAAGATTCATTAAACTGGGAGAGGTATGTACCGTTCTTAAATGTGTCCTCACTATTGTGACACTGCAGTCATGCATTTATTATCATTTCGTGAACTATAGCTGAATTTCTAGTTCCATGTCTGCTGCAAACTCCAACATGTCTGCCACTGATGAGTATGAGGAGCCTGCTCCTGCACCTACCTACAATTGCAAGCGGTGTAAAAAGGTACATATATGTGCATATATCATCTACCTTTGTATCTAATATCTATGTACATAGACCTTCTCATGCAAAAGGGATCAGCTGCTGCACAAAAAGGAGGTACATTTTCAATCTAAATCATCCTATGAATGCAAATTGTGCTCCAAGTACTTTTGCAATGGTGGCAATTTAGAGCGCCATATGAAGGTTCATAACGACGTTCGGCCTTTTGTCTGCCACATTTGTCAAAAAGCATTTGCTCAAGCAGTTAACTTACAACGTCATTTCTCAGTGCACAATGGAGAACGACCGTATCAATGCAGTTTTTGTACCAAATCATTTACTCAACAGAGTAACATGCATCGCCATCAACTAACTCATACTGGTGAGAAACCATTCCGTTGCAAGCGCTGTGGTCGCTATTTTTCCCAGCGTGTAAATCTTAAAAAACATATAATGGGCCACCTTAATGCGAAACCTTACGCATGTGCCATTTGTCAGAAAGCCTTTATACAACTAAGTAACTTCAAAAAGCATCTGCAGTCCCATGTTAAAGAAGGAGTTGAAGTAGATGTGGCCGCTACTGTTGCTGCTGCAACTGCAGCAGCGCGTCAAAATATTGCGCTCGCATCCCAACCAGTGTAAGTAAACCATTTCAATTGAGGGATTTACAACGGTGTCGTATTGTTGTGTGTCGTAAACTTTAAAAGTAAATGTTAAGAGAACTTGAAACCACAACCAACTATTTTTTAACACTTCGAAAATTCATAATGTGACTTTTATTGTACTTTGCGAACCCCCGTAATATATTTTTTAGGCGTTTAAAGTTTACAACATACAAAAATACAACACTTAACACACCGTTGTGAATACTCCAAATATATTTAATACACATGCATTATATTTCTTACTTCTTGAAGGGCTTTTGAATGTGCAATTTGCCGGAGCATTTATGATAATTTTGCTGACTTTGAAATGCATGAAAGTGCATGCACTGGAGCCGTACAACCAAAGGTGGACCCTCTAGACACAAATACTTCTGTTGACGACATGTATTCTCCAATAAAGTTCGAGGTTGCTCATCTGGACACTCATGAGATAATTATTGAGACCACCCGATAAATCTACAGAATAAAAACAGGGAAATGTTTAGCTATTTGTACAACGATTTAGGTGTGGGGGCGGAGGGGGAGGTGGTGTGGGCCCCACAAATCCCCCCGAAACGAAAGAGGATTAACGCCGCTTTATGACGCCGCCCCAGTGATGTAACCTTGGGAAAGGATGAGGTAACTAGAATTCCCTTTCTGTGTGGTAAATCTGGGGCTGCCGCCCCGTGATGTCTATTTTGGTGTTTTATAAAAATATCTTGTATATAAAAATGTATATACAAATTTATAACAAAAATTTGCAACAAATACCATATTTCCAACCGACATTATTGTTAAATTAGTGCACAGATTTAGTAAATTAAATTTTTGTAATAACCCTGCAAACCAAAGTTCCCGATACCTTAAGGAAATCGTTAGGAGTATCTCATTTCTGTAACGATTTTTTTCCGAATTTTCAAAGAAAATTATATGAAGTGGTTGACACGAACTCGTAAAGAAATTTCTGTAAGATATTCTTCACATAGCATTATTTTCGTTGCTTCACAGATTTTCTTCCGAAATTTCGTAAAAGAATGGAAGTGTGCGTAATTTATTTCATTTTAGAAAATTCGGCAAAAAATCCAATTAAATCTTAACGAATTCTTTAAAATTTCTTTACAATGCAGAATACTCTGAAAAAATGGTTTGCAGGGAAAGCATGAACTGTTGCCTACAAGTGTGTGTAAAAGTTTTTTGATTCGATTCACGCGGTCTTGCACAGCAACCCAAAATCGTTGTACAAATTCATAAACAGTACCCTAAAAACATGTTTAATGTAAAAAAAAATTAACTTACGTCTTGGGCTATACGTATAACAATAAACAAACAATATCTAATAATGAAAAACGTATTATAATAACTCATATACTTGTATGCGGAAAATATTGAAAAACCTATATGCTTTCTGGATAAGCAAAGAATCTTAAGATGGCATTGAGTTAGGCGTATTCAAATATTAAAAAACATCTTTAATGTAAGTACAACTCTGTTCGAAAAAATAGAAGTGACTTATAACAAAAACATTTAGATTTTTTTTTAATTTTAAAAACAACTGCTAGTAAAACTTTGGTGCCATGTGGTAGCCCTAAATACCGCACCACTGAATTTATACCATGTTCTGACCGACAACGAAAACACCTTGACAACGAGTTTTGAGATTGTGGGCTGAAGGCTGTTCACTCCGATTGTTGGTGTTTTCGTTGACATTTCTTACATCCTTTGTTTACAGTTTCGCTACACAAAAACGAAACCAAAATACTTTTCCTTCAATTTATTTTCATTAACAACCTTTTACTTCAATGCTTATACTAGGTTCACATATAAGTAGATTATCCTAATTTTCGAGCTTAACACCCTAATCTGTAATTATAACAAGAGATTAGCCATATAAAATTCGTCCCTTGTTAATCTGTAATTATAAAATAATCTCAGATTTAACCGATAACTTTTCGGTGTCCATCCTAGTTTTATCGATTGTTTTTGCGAAAGAGAGGAGAAATGCCAAATGTAAAAGTAAACATAAATGTACGCTAGCCAGTAAAAGAGGTTTGTAAAGGTATTTTTAATAAAATGTTAAGTTAAAATATATTTATATTGCTTATTATAGCAGAAAAACGTGATCACGGGGGCACAGAGAAGAAACATAACTTTTCCTTGAGATGTGAGAATAACAAGCACAACAAATTTGACGGCTAATAATCTGAGATTTGCCTGTGTAAACGGGGTGATTAAAAAACGAGCTTTGATTAAGATAATATTGATATGTGAACATAGTTTTACTTTATTTTGGCCAGCCATTTAACAATAAATCCAAAATTACGTATTAAAGATGAAAAAATATGACTTCCACTTCGATAAATAATCGAAAAAAACTAGTGCAGACACCGATTGGAATGAGTGGAACGTGAGTTTTCAAGTGGTTTTCAGCGAAAATTAGTTTTCGTTTGACAGATTTTACATGGACGAAAACACAAGTTTTAGGTCGAAAACCAGTTTTACCAACGAAAACATGTTTTCGATGTCGGTCAGAACTTGGTATTATACTTCAAAGTGAAAGTACATAACGTTCATTGCGTCGCCGTCACCGTCACCGGCAGTTGTCAAAAAAGTTGATTCGGTATATTTGTATGAAGTAATACCATGTTCTGACCGGCAACGAAAACACTTTGAAAACGAGTTTTGGAATTGTAGGCTGAAGGCTGTTCACACCGGCTGTTAGTGTTTTCGTTGACATTTCTTACATCCTCTGATTGCAGTTTTGCTACACAGAAACAAAACCAAAATGCTTTTCCCACATTTTCTCTTCATTAGCAACCTCTTTCTTTCATTCTTATTTTAGTTTGGCCAGCCAATTAACAATAAATACGAAATAGCGTATTAAAGATGAGAAAATACGACTTCCACTTCGATAAATAATCGAAAAAAACGTCGGTCAGAACATGGTATAAGTTACATGAACAAGCTGACGGTGACGGTGCCGCACAAATTAGCTCAACTCTCAATTTTGCTTATGCGATTGCGACAAATGACAACTATTCAGTGTTTTGTTTACACGTTTCAACGTAAATTTTTCCAGTTTGTGAAATTTTCAATATTTATAGAAACACGAAATGTAAAAAGTAATGGAGGAAAACCTAATACAAATAGTGAAAAGGTAAAATGCTAATTTTGGAAAGAGTATCAGCGAGTTAATGATTTTTCGGGCGCAATGTCAAACGAATGGTGTTGACTCATAAGCATCGTTGACGGTGATGGTGACGGTCTCAGTATATCCTGTAAAAAAACTGTAGTGAAGTTCTTTATGGGGATAAAGTTTCCAGAGGTGAAATTTTAGGTAGCATACAATTTCTTACCCGCATGGTTGCTTTTCAGCACCAACGCAAGAAACTTAAGAAATATTTAAAAAAAAATATGCGTATAGTGCATTAATTTTTGAAAGAAATACCATATAATGTATATACTCTGATTAATAATATGAAAAAATGGATTAGAACCACCGTTTAATGTTATATTTGATGCAAATTCATTTTGCCACTCGGGACGCTCTGCGCATTGCCACTGAATAATAGGTTTACTTAAATGCTTACATCCCTGGTCTTTCTTCTTTCTCTATTGCATCGTGGTGAATTCACATTTATCAGAAATGTGACAACAAAAAACGAAGTGAGTATTTTGTTTCCTAATTTTTTCGATTTCTATTGTTTAATGTAAATTTTATGTCTTTTTAGGATATGTTGAGGCAAAAAAGAAGGCGCAGTTGGAAAATGAAGTGATTAGTGCGAAGTAGCAGCGCAGGCACATTTGGAAAATTAAGCCGATAAGCAAGATAGAATTTGGGAAAGTGAGTGCCTGGGGCATAAATGCAGTTGGGCTCCAAATCTCGAATTAAAAAAAAAAATATTGGAATCGATAGAGATGATTGATGATTTTTTATAAAAATGTACGTTTTTCTTGAACTTCAGGCAATCGGAGCACCCTTTAGCCCGGTTGACAATCAGCTGACTTTGACATACAAATTTTAGATTGATAAACAAGTCTTGCGGCGGTATACTTTTTATAAATCGCAAATTACCACTAAAATGACGAGATTAGAGAATGACGGAAAATCGGATGTTAAATCTGTGAAATCGGATAAGGAGCGGTCCAACAAACGCTCCCACAAGAAAGAAAAACAGAAGCCTCAAACAAAAGTAAGTATTTTATTTTTTGGTTACATCTTTTTCTATAGCGCTTACATATGTATGTATGTACATATCGCAGGTTGTTATTCGACATTTGCCACCAACTATGACTGAAGAAGATTTTCTTAAACAGACAGATCCTTTGCCACCACACGACTTTTATTATTTCGCTGCAGCTGATTGGTCTCTAGGATATGACGCCACTTGCCGAGCCTATATAACTATGAAAAACTACGATGACGTATTTCTCTTTAGGGATCGTTTCGATGGCTATGTTTTTGTCGACACCAAAGGCGCTGAGTATCCCGCTATTGTCGAATTTGCTCCGTTTCAGGGACTAGTTAAAAATAAATCGCGTCGCGTTGACAATAAAGTGAACACTATTGAACAAGAACCACACTATCAGCAGTTTCTTGCCAAGTTGGAGGAAGATCGGGAGGCTGCTAAAGGTGGAGAGTGCAAACTGGAATTTAGTTTAGACCGGAAGAAAGAAGAAAAAATAACTTCCACACCGTTGCTACAGTATCTGGCTAATAAAAAGGAAAAGCGTAGAGAAGAGGCCAAACGCCGCCAAGAAGAAAAACGTCGACAACGTGAAGAAGATAAAGAGAAACGAAAACAGGCACAATCCCAACAGCAAGTGACGAAAATAATATCTAATACTGAAGGAGGCGCTAAAGGTGGCAACAAGTCAGCAAGTGGTAAGGAAAATATTGTGGGTGATAAAAGTAACCAACAACAGCAGCCAGAAGAAGGCAAGAGTTCGCGGTCTCAGCGGCGCGCTGAACGCAATCAAAGGAGACGTGAAGAATTTGTGCGAAGGCGGCAGGAAGGAGAGCAGCGTGAAAAAGCTACTGATGGAAAGACAAAAACGGAAAACGAAGTTGAACCGAGCACTGGCAGCGAAAATAAACTAAAAGAACAGACACAGCAGGCAAACAAGTCCGACGATGGCAAGCAAGCTTCTCGAAAGGAAGGTGGAAAACGATATAGTGAACGTCGTGAACGCGATAGAAACCGTAACCGCAAGGAAAAAGAAAAGGAAAAAACAAAGGATACCAAAGCCGATGACGAAGAAGTGAAAGCCGAAGGTAAATCTCCAGAGGCTATTAAGGCAGCGGCAGCTGCAGCGGCCGGCGGAGAAGCCATCGTCAGTGAGTCTGTAATGAATTTTATAAGAAGCGTGGCTACGGCCAAGGAGTTTGTGCCCAAGCATAAACAACAAGAAAAAGAAGGACTACAAAATAAGTCTTCAGATGAAGCCGTGGCGCAGACTACCGATGAAATGGTTGCTGATGCAAAAACATCAGTGGAGGAGCAGAAGAAAAGTGATTTGAATTTGGAAGATGATTTGCGTGCTCAAAAACAACGCACAGCAGAGGAACAGCGTCGCATAAGGAATAAGGTATTACGTTTCTAAAAAATTATTGTAAAATATAATGTTGTATTCCCTAGGATCGACCTTCGATTGCTATCTATCAACCAAAAGCACGATTGCGTATTTCAGAAGAACGCGATCCGAGTGGTTCTCGAGCACAGGGCAGCGGTAAAAGCGAGACTCGCAGTAACCCTACTTCAGATTGCGAGAGTGTTAAAAAGGAAGAAACACGGGGCAAAAAAGTTTCGCGTTACTCAGAGCGCCGAGCGGAGAGACGAAATAATAAAGATAAACAAAAGAATTTTGTAGATCCCATAGAGTCAGAACAGAAAATAGATGCAGTGGAACAACAGAATCCCGATGGAGGCGAAGGTTCGCAACGTAATATTAGTAATACAGAGGAAAAAGAGCCACGCAAATCTTCTGAGTAATACATTTCTGAAAAATCAATAAAATATAATAAAACTAGAAAATTCGAGATGTACATTGAAAATTTCTTTAGAAGAATGACCGAAAGCGATGCAGAGAATGTATGAGAATATGGCTCTTTGTCTGCTTGAACTCGCTAATCTCCGAAACTAGTGAACAGATTTTACTGGTGGGGTTTTAACTAGTGACTCGACAGTAACCTCGGAATAACATAGGGTATAAAACAATGGCCTCTGTATGATAAGGTTCGTTTGGGTTCGGTTCAGAATACATTAAAGCATTTTATTTTGCAAGTTTTGTAATCCACTTTGTCTAAAAATGCAACCCTATGGTAAAACTGCTAATATTTTTGAGTTTAATGGCATGGTGAGTTATAATTTCGTCCATATATAAAATGTTCGAATAAAATGCATATCACCGCCAACAAAAAAAAAATAAAAATAAAAATCGGTGAAAATTTTAAGATATGGGTGTTTCATACGTCACATACGTGACAGTCGTACGTTTCAATCAGATACAAACAAGGAAAAACATTTGTTTTCTTTTACTTTTTTAGACCCTTCTATAGCACATAATTAGCTCTACATTTAGCCGAAAAATTAAAACAATCGAATCGCATGGTCCCGAAATATAAACAATTAAAGAGAGTGTCGTTATGTGACAGAAAATGGAAATCGATTTTTTCTTTTCCTGGAAAATCGCAAAACACTCGTATTGTGAATGGCTCTTTTCATGAAACTTGTTTTAATATGATTTGGAGTAATTCTGTTGTTTTTAAAATGTGAAACGTAAATTTCCATCGCTATATTTTTGTTAATATTGCTTTTAAATGTTTTTTTTTTTAGCATAAATACGCATTTTATGTCAAATATACTTTATATTTTGACTTCAGCGCCGATTCAGGGTAATTTTTTTGGAAATCTATGATTTATTATGTTTCAACTACAATACGTTAGATATATGACTTTTTTTTTTTGCCGCGGTATACCTTTCAGTCCACTTTATGAAATTGTTCAGGAGAGCCGAAAAATCGATGTAGTTTCCATTATCTGTCATTCTGCATCAAAAACTACCGCCCTTATTCTAGAACCCGAATTTTCGTAATTCGTAGCTACGCTGCGAAAAACGAAAAATCCACATGCTGCAACCCTTGCGGAAACATGTGCAGCATTGCCAGCTATCAGTTGTTTTTCGAAGCTAGCTGAATGAAGGAAAACAAAGTGGAAAGGAATTAAAAAAGCCCTCATCATGTGCTTGTTTATTGTAAAATTGGTTAATTTTATATATTTTGAGGAAAATTATGGATTCTGATGTATTTCCAATTATAGCAGCAGAGTAAGCGGGCGCTATGGCAATGGATTCATAAAGTTATGCGGAGCTGTCGGGCATAGTAACCATGGGCGCATCTATGTCAGCTTCTAGTTGAATTGTTGAACCACAAGCCAGAACTCCTCCTATGCCTGAAGCTCTGGTTCTCAATCCAGTTAATGCAATAAGAGCTTCTTCCAAGCCATTGAAAACATGCACTTTGTTAGGTCCACCACCTGTTGCGCTTGCTTCTGCCTTCGGCCGCGCTTAGGAAATATAACCCTTACTAAGTAGAATTCTCCTTTCTGTGTTGCGGGGAAGAGGGGCTTCCGCATGTCAAAGGTATACAACATTTCTTGTGCATATCACTCTGGCTACGCCGTGCACAGTATTTTTTCGCAGAACCCACGTCGAAATTTGCAAAAAAGTACATAGTGCAAACCGAGTTTATTAATAAGCTAGTGGTAGGAAATTTGAAACATTTATCTTAAATAAAATGTGAATCCTTTGATGCGTTTATGCGTTTGGACACAACTACCGAAAATCATTGTACAAATAACTAAATCGGACCCAAGTTTCTCAATAAGGGGCAACAAAGATTTTGTTTCGGTCGTTTATATAAAGCAGTGGATAAAAATATACGTATATGCCAAAGGAAAATTTATCTGTTTAAATGAACACCACCAATATTTCTTGCAAACACACATCGATTTACATCTTTTATTTCGCCTCCGACACAGAATTGTTTTCGTACAAAATTACGCAAAAAAGCTTACTTGTTCGTTTTTAGGCATGCCATTGTTACGAATTTCGAAAGTTCGAAAATACGATTCGGATTGCAGCACACTATTTCTACGATTCGTATCAAAATCCGAATACGAAAGAGTTGCAGAATAGGGGTGTACATTATGGAAAAAAATGGGCTTGGCACCTTTTCACCTTTAGGTAGCGATATAACGAGCTATACTTTTATAAAAAAATAATGAACATTAAAACAACAAAAGAGAGGTAGTCAACTATATACTTGTACATATCATCTTTTAAAGTACAAAACTGCGAACAAAATGCAAAACCGCGTATGTGAAGTTCCATTAATTACACTGTGAGACAAATGGTAGGGGTCAGTGATCGGGAAGGGTTCAAACTACCGGGGAAAGTTATATCGGTAAAAAAGAAGTTATACGTGTCCCAGCGAAACGCCGGGACACGTCTAGGAATCGAGATATATGTATAACTATCATATAGGGGAAATTGTCACCTTTGGTGGTCTTTTTTTGACAACTGTTGATTATATAGAAAAACGTTATTTGAACAGATTAAAGGAATTGTAATTTTTAATTTTTTTAAATTTGATTGAGCAAAATCGGACTAGTGGTTCTCGAGTTATGTCAAAAAAAGACCACCAAAGGTGACAATTTCCCCTATATGATAGTTATATATATATCTCGATTCCTAGACGTGACCCAGCGAAACGCCGGGACACGTATAACTTGTTTTTGACCGACATAACATTTCCCGTTGGTTTCATCCCATCCCGATTTTGACTGTCGCATAGTGTTATTTTCTAGAAACACTCATATTTCAAAATGGTTCTCCTTTTTATAAAGCAATCGCATTTCTGGCTAGTATATTTCAGGACGAATGGATAAGGATTGAGCCAAGAGATATTTTGTGTGAGCAAATCCAATTTTTGGCAGCAAATGTCAGTTACGCGGTTATGCAGAATATGACGGCACGCGGTTTTGTACTTTTGAGGAGGGCTGCCACATATTTGAAAATTTTAGCTCAGTTAAATTGATAAAATAAACAAAATATTGCAATGTGGGTATTGAACTTTAGATTTTTAAGAAGGCTAACAGCCGAAAATAAGTTTGAGGAGGATGGCCACCTGTTGGAAAATTTAACTCAATATAATTGATAAAATAAATGGCTTATTACAATAAATGTATCAAACTAAAGAGGTTTAAAAAACATGACTGTTGGAAATATATTTAAGGAGGGTTGCCACCTATTTGAAAATTTGAACTCAGTTAAATTGATTAAATAAATGGAATATGCAATTGGGTATCCAACTAAAGAGTTTTAAGAAGACTTACAATCGAAAACATGTTTGAAGAGGTTTGCCAGAGAGAGTCGGTATATAAAATACGCGCAGAAAAAAATTAATAAAGAACTACTGATAGATACAAATGAAAAAATTATAAAAAGCGTAACGGAAACATAAAAATATCCCATGAAATGAAATAATGAAAACTTAAAATTGATATCACCATTCTCTTACATTAACATTGTTAACAGTTGCATTTTAATCACAAACAATTTCGTTTGGGGTCGCCATAGCCTACTAAGTATATTGCGAGTAAAGAAATTTTGAATAACAATAGATATTATTAGTTGCGTTCCAGATGCTTCACGATATTCACGAAATTCACGATTTGCACGAACAGCTGTTTTCTCCATTAATAAACCTTATGGGAGGTGGTCACCTGGAACGACTTCCTGTAAAAACCTGCAAATCGTGAAGCATCTGGAACGCGACTATTATTATAATTATGATTATTATTACTATTGGGAACTTCTATTATATGCGAAAACAAACATTCCCAAATTAAAGCTAAAGCAGAAGGCTATTTACGATCGCATGATGCAAGTGTTAACATAATAAGAGCTGCAGAACTGAACCACCTAGGAACAACTTTTACAAGCACGTGTAATTTCTGGCGTGTGCCGATGACATCGACATCATCGGTAACAAAAACCTCGAAGTCTGTTCTGCCTTTTTCATGGCAATACTCTGTCAAAATTTTGTTTGATTCTATCCGTCCGTTTAGGCGGCAACCTGGCACATTCATACATACATACTTCCACAAATATATAGTAGATTTAAAAAAACTTAATGTAATTCAAAAACTATCACTTGCATTTGGTTTTACTCAATACCGATTTGAGCTGTCGCACAGTGTTATAAAAAAAAAAATATATTAATGAAAAATCGTTTCTCTTGTATGTACATATGTATGTACATATCGATGGCTGGGTGGAAGATCGACCTATCTCGGCAACCAGTTCGAAAACGCCCTATCCCATAAAACTTTTCAAAAACGCCATCCTTCAGAATTTTATTGAAGACCACTCTATTTCAGAATTTTATTGAAAAACGCCCTATATCAGAACTTGGTTGAAGAACGCCTTATCTCGGAATTTTTTGAATCGGCAGCTGAGATAAGGCGTTTTTGAATCGAATTCTGAAATAGGGCGTTCTTCAATAAAATTCTGAGATAGGGCATTCTTCAACCAAATTCTGAAATAGGGCGTTGTGGAAAAATTTTTTGAGATAAAGTGTTTTCGAACTGGCAGCCGAGATAGGTCGATCTTCCACTCAGCCATCGATATGTACATATTCCGAATTTTTTTTTATTCATATAAAATTACGCGCAATAAGTGCAAAATAAATTTTCTTCTATAAAAAATTTCATGCTAAACTATCGAATGTGAAAATCGGCACTTTTCAGGAGAGCAAAGAAATTGTAAAAAATATTGTCATTAGACAAAAGTGTGGGATTCGACACTTTGTTAAAGCCATTATCCTCTGCTTCTAAGAAGACTAGAAATTTGACGATTTGCCAACTTCCGTATCATTCTAAACGCATGCGCAAGGTATCGTAAATCAAAAAGCAGTTTTGCACATTCGATAGTTTGACATGGTAGCGACGATATACTTATTTCTTCAAGAAAATTTACAGTAACCGCAAAGTTATTTTCTAGCATCAGAAATAAAGAAAAATATTTCTCGTGATATTTCTTGAAAACTACAATTATATATATTTTTTCATGATCAACGAAAATAATTTTTTTTAACTTTTTAAAAAAAAAAAAAACTAACGACTTTTTGATGATATTTTTTCTTATAAATATCGAAACGAATTTTTTTATTTGCATATCTGCGCCGTTCAATAAAAGTGGCCTAAGCCGGTATAAGGCCTTTTCCTTTATAGTAACATTTCATGGGATCCCAAACAATATTTTAACGTTTAACTAGCCATAGTATAGTTCAAGATGCCCTTTTAATTGAAACTGAATAAAAATATAAAATTTCCAAGAGACACTGGTTATTTTTTAATTCAAAGCCAAACTTTTTAAAGTCTCTTTGATTGAACGGTACAGATGTATGTATTCCATATAAAAAATTGGCGTACATAGTTTGTACGAGAAAAAATTCCTTAGCTACTTAATGCCCAACAAAAGTGCATACCTTTTTTTTTTGGAAATTTGGATTTATATGGTGTTCGTTAAGTAATCAGCTTTGCTTTCATACAAAAATAATGTATGCATATAATTCAGATGAAAGTAGTTTTTGTACATAAGGGTAAGATTGCAAGCAAAAACTTTCTCTGAGCCTAAATTCTTTAGTTTCTGTAATTAAAAAGACACAACTTCTTAACTATTGTAGTGATGTCTATAATATAGATTTTAATGAAACATACCAGTTTATTTATAAGAAACATATTAAATAAAGACACATAGTTATTTTACTTTACTTTAACTTTTTTCACACTTTACTTTTCCCAATAACTTTTGAAATTTTTGATTTGCCACTAATAATTTTATTTCGTATAGCAGCATTGCTTAAGTTAAGTTTTTGACAACTTATTTGTTGGTTAATGACTGCAAATAGTTTTATACAAAATTGTAAACGAGAAATAATACTTTCATAAATAAAAATTTCAGTACATACATGGATTTAAAAAGCTGTTTAAATACAAAAGTTTTATGAAAATGTCACATTCCACAACTGTTTAAATCTTTTTTTATAAATAAACACATTTCCTTACATCGTCAAATTCCATATTCTATTTTTACCATTCGAATGGGAACCGGCATTCCAAGTCTGAAAGTATTCAACTTGCAATCCGCTGGTGGTACCAGAGGAAGAGGAAGGCCCCCACTGAAATGGAAAGGCCAAGTGGAGAAGGATTTGGCTTCTCGTGGCATTTCCAATTGGCGTTAGTTGGCACAGAGAGAAACGACTGACGTTCTTTGTCGAGCTCGGCCAAATGGCTTAGGCGGTTCCAGCGTCAAATAAGAATGAGAAAATGATATCTGGGGACCTTATTCTTGGATGCGCCAGGAGGAACTAGGAAAACAGTCCTTATCAGATTGATCCTGGGGACGGCTCGTTCAAAAAATTACATAAGCTTAGCTAGGGCTTCGCCTGGAATTTCCGCGACATTTTATTACGTGAAAGAATTGCTAATTTAGCAATCCCACTTGCAATATTTCCAGGACATCCGGTATGAAAAAGTATTTCAAAAATTAAAACTAATTATTTGGGATGAGTGTACCATGGCACACAAAAAATTGCTTGAGGTTTTTGATCGATTGTCGCGAGATTTGCATGGAAACGTTTAACCATTCGGGAATGCATTGATGTTGCTCTCAGGAGATTTAACGTAAACATTGCCTGTAATTTCTCGATTAGAACTAGCGGGCGAGATAAATGCTTACCTGAAATAGTCAAGATTGTGGCAAGGCGAACATACATACAATGCAGCCGAGGTATTCTCGCGACAAATACTGGATATTGGGAACGGAAAGGTGCCAGTCAATGAGAGATTAAGACGAATTTTATTGCCTGATAATTTTGTAACTTCGAAACATCGAAAGGAAAGCTGATCGAAAGAATGTTTCTTAATTAGGAAAATTAATTATAGGCTCAGTGAACGAGCTATTCTTGCTGCGAAGAATAAGGATGTCTATCACCTAAATAATAGTGGTATTGACAACAGTCGTTGCTTGAGCTGATCTGCTCTTTTACCAGACTGCCAGGCCACATGCTCACTTTGGTGGACACCACTAATGTTATTCAATGCAGCATTCAAAGTGAGGAAATAACATATATGTACAGCGGTAAACACCGTTGTGGAAAAGGACGAAGTAGTTAATTATCCAACGGATGTCGACACATACTGAAATTTAAAATAGGTATGTCAGTTATCATGTTGCGGAATATTAATCAGCCAAAACTCTGCAACTGCATGCGACTAGCAGTAACGACATTGATGAAGAACGTAGTGTAAGCAGAGATTTTAACGTGGCCTTTCAAAGGTGAAGAATTCCCATGATTCCGACCGATACACAATTTCCATTTAAAAGATTTAAATTCCCAATTCGATTGGCATTCGGAATCGCAATCAATAATGCTCAAGGTCACCTTTAGAAAAGTGTGGTTTCGATTTAGATGCGGATTGCTTCTCAGATGTTGCATGTTCCCGTGTCGGCAAACCAGTTATCTTTGATATCTATGCAGAGAATGGCAAAACGACAAATATTGTGTGCACACAAGTACTAATTACAAAAATAAACTCATATGAAACGTATGCTTTGTTTCGTTGAATAATTTATCATCTATTTAACAGGAATATGCCACAGCAAAGCGTGGCAGTGTATAGCTAGTTTTCATATAAAAATTTAGGAGCACCGTTATTTTTTCATAATCCAATGATCGGATCTAAACCAGATTAGTATGGGACCACCTCTGAGATATTACCTTTCCGATGCAAAAATTATTATCGAAATCGGTTAGCGTGGTCCAAAGTTATACATAAAAAAAAACATCTCGACGAATTGATAACCTCCTCCTTTCTTTGAAGTCGGTTAAAAAGTTAATGAAGACGGTGAAACATTTGTTTGGTCTGCTGTGAAGTGGCTCCGCTATACCAAAAATTATTGTGGCTCTGTTAAGTACAAAAATTCTCTGGATGATGATAGTGATAGAACTTTTTAGAAAACTATCGATACTAGTACCCATTTAGAATACTCTAAAGAAGAATCGATTCCACTACTCATATTTGAAAAAAAAGTAGCGATAATACTCGTACTTCCAGGTATTTTCAAGGTTAACGCGAGAAAAAATCAGATGGCTTTGTTTTTATGACCTCTTCCTATTCGTAATTGAATACATTGGTTTTAATATTTGGTTGAAATCTGATCGAACGAGCATTTCTAATACTATGCTCAAATTGACGGGTTAAATGGGCTTGAACCAGTTAAATGAACAAAAAATGTTCATAAACAAGTTAAATTGCGTGAAATTGTTGTTGGGAAATTGAACCAGGTCCATCATTTAACTCGTTTGAAAACCTGTTCAACGCAGAGTTGAATCAGAAAGTTTTCTGCTTCAGCCATTCAGAAAGAGTTAAAAGCTTTCATTCCCAAAAATGTTTAAAACTAAAAATGCATGCATGTCTGCCCGCCAAAAAAGAGTGCAAGGCGATAACTAGTTATTTCCCATCATGCCTCATCGTACGCAGAGATACATACGTACGTAATCCGTATATATGCGTTAATCCAGGCTCTGCGGAATGGAAGCGCGTACTGCTTGCCACAATAGCACAGCGCCGCCTACCTAACATTAAATAAACAAAACAAAAATACCCGAAATTGATTAAAACGTTACTGACTTAATTTGGCTTAGATATTGAAATTGACACTGAAAGGATAATTGAAGGATTCGCAAAGCGCAAAATTGAGTTTTATATTTAAATTATTATAACCAAATTCTGAATGAGTTGTTAAGTTACTTAATTACATCCTTCATTTGACAAACATTGTAAGAAACCAAACGTATTACTTTTTATCTTGTGTTTTTTTACAAAATGGTATAACTTTTTTGGGACGCTGTAAATGGACCTTGCGACAAATTCACAAGATGAAACTGCCTAAAAGTAAAATTATATCTCAAAACACCTTACTTTACATGCAGGTCTACTAACTATCTTTAGCTAGAAGTGCCATATTGAGGATAAAAAACTGCCAAAATGTGCCAAATAGAAAACTAAAAGTGCCAAAAAAGGTGCCATCCTTTTTAATCCTTCCCATTTAGCAATAAAATAAGAACCACATTCCTAAAACAAAAGTGCAATGCCAAAATAAGATAAACCAATTGAATAATCTTTAGAAATTAAAAAAATTTAGTTGAGAAAATGAAGTTCACGCAAAGGATTTCACAAAAATAGCACTTTGTGCCAAATTGAAAAATTAAGTGCCATTTGATGTAAAATAGGGCCAAAAATGGCGCGGTTTGAGCCAAGTTGGCAGCCCTGTTCACATGTCATAAAAATTACTGGAACCTCTATTTACATGAAAAATAAATGAGGGTTCGAGTAGGTTGGATGCTTGTAGGTCACATTGCTCGAACTTTGATTGGTCACACCGCTGTGAATAAAGTTAAGTGCCTGTGATTTAACGTTATTTGACAAGATGATCCCAATCTCCCCTCCCCAAATAAAATCCTGTATCCGCCACAGTCTGTGCATGGCCTATGGGGTGCGACTTTGTTTCGTTACAAAAAGCCATGAGATGATACAAATTATGTTAGAAAATGCACAATAACGTCTCAAACAAATTATCACAAATCAATGGAATTTTTTAGCGACTTCCTTCGAACTTGGCTACAAATTGGCATAACAAACACTTTTTCTTGAAGTTATAATTCAGTCGCTGATGGTGTTTCCCGCTAAAATAAGTTATGAGGAAATGGAGATGCTATACTCGATATATTTGCAGTTCTAATTTGCACAACAACCGCAAGACGGATCGCTATCGTGCTTATATTTACTTGTAAAGGTAGGATTGGAAACAGCCATGTCCGCTCAAAAACTGGCATAGGTAAGAAT
>NW_023458561.1:19449660-19511453 GCF_013731165.1 Rhagoletis pomonella
GCACTCAAATTTTACAGGATAGCGAAAAATGGTTTATTCTTTGAAGGCATTGCCTTGATAGGCAGTATTTTCTCTAGCTATTATTTTACAGATCTGTTGTTTTAATAACGATTTAACGATTTTTATGCATAAATCTCGTTACCTGGAGTTCAGGGTTACCAAATCTAATTTTTGCCACAACGGCGATTTAAGCGTTTTTCCAACTGGTCGATGAGCGGTTTTGCAAAAACATCGACGATATGCACATATGAATTAATGGCGAGTTTTATTAATATCCCTATGTGCCTAGGTACACACATAAAAACATACATATGTATGCAAGTAGCTATTTATGTACAACGTACCATTTGATTGCGGATTCCAAATGAATCTGAACTAATAAATACATAGGGTGAGAAAGGAGAGCTTCATAAGCCAATGATAGTAATAAGCCGACATTTGAATGGGATAATAAAATAAAGATTTTCCGTGGGCGGAATGCTTTGCTTAAGTTAATGAACATGGCTATTAATTACGAGAATGATGTTTTTCATACATTACATATCGTCACCTGAAATGCAAAATAACGTAACAAAATCTTCACTGAAATGGAAAAAGTCGTGACTAATTCTTATTTTCTTTATAGAACGATGTGGGGAGTTGTAATTCGATGAAATTCATCATAGCAATCAAAAATTTTGAATTTTTTATAAGTTACGACTTTTTGCATTTCAGTGACGATGTTGTTACGTTATTTTGCATTTCAGGTGACGATATGTAGCCCGGTTCGTATAAGGAAAGCAAACGATTAATTTCATTTGCCCGAGAGTGTTATTATAATAAAAAAGAAAGAGAACAAACTATTAATTAGGTCCATTCTCACCGCTCCTTTTTTACTTGTAATTACCCTGTCGGGAATTTCGAAGTCGATTACTAAGCCAGCTAACTTTTGGCTCACGGCTAACTTTTAACTTGTTTCAAAGTCATGTAAGGCATGAAACTTTTTTTACAAAAAAAAAAAACATGTGCGTTTGAATAAAACTAAGTAGTAATTATTATCTCGAAACAAAGCTTATCAGGATCAAAAAGGGAAATACAAGGATAGTTATAAAGATGTTCTGCTGTTTTTTTTAGATTGGCGCTTACACATATGCTAGTGTTTGGCCGAGATTCTCCTCCGATTTGTGGCGTGCGCCTTGAAGTTGTCACACAAAGCGGAGGGACCTACAGTTTTACGCCGACTCCGAACGGCGATTGTATTTTTATGAGAAGCTGTTTTTCACGGCAGAAATACACTCGGAGGTTTGCCATTGCCTGCCGAGGGACGACCGCTGTTAAGAAAAAACCTTTTTTCTATATTTTTTTGCGATGTTGCTTTGACCAGGGCTTGAACCCAGGCGTTGCGGAGTGGAAGCGCGCACTGCTTACCACTACACCACAGCGGCTGTTAACATCACATTTATACCTAATGCGTTCAACCGGACCGCTAAATTACACCGTGCAACGATTCGCGTCAACCGGCCCAGAAAATGAACATGCAATATGTCAAAATGCTTGTAAAATAATACACTTTCAATGAAAATATGCCGAATTAAAAAATTCAAAATGGCGTCTTTACTGCACCGCTTTTAAGACGCTCTTTTCGCGAAGAAGCGAATATACTTATTAATTTCTTTCTGCAAATGATGACGAAAGCTAGATCACTACTTGTTCTAGAGTTTTCGAGCTTACTGATTATGAATCTGAAGTATATTTTTTTTAAATTCAAAATAGTGGATCTAATATGGCGTAAGATTGTTTTTTAATTTAGCGGACTCACTTAGAGTTCGTTACTCGGGGAGCTTCGTGATCGCTGATTACGAATCGGAAGTCAGATTGGAAAAATTGAAAATGGCGAACAAAAAAATCAAAAACTGATTGGATTCGCTTAAAAATTTGCAATCAGGGTTTTTAAGGTCGCTCATTATGAATCTGAAATCAGATTTTAAAAATTCAAAATGGAAGATCCATATTTGATCTACCATTTATCACGGAAAATTCAAAATCTAACGTACGTACATGGCGTATGAGTTACCCAGGCGAAATGAGAATGTTACTCATACGCCATGTACTTACGTTAGAGGATGCAAATGGGGTTTTTTGTTATTCTACTGAAGCTGTTGAAACCGCAATGTAAAAAATAATTTAGGGGGCTCCATCGTAAATACTGTCGGGAGTACTCGCATTTTACTTATTTCATTTGATTAATTCAACGTTACGACTTTTGTAAAAATTTGATACTATAGGACCCGAAATTACATTGGTTGATAAATTACAAAAAAAGGCCATAATATCTTCAAAATTTTGAACTGGTATCGCTGACCTAGGCCTTGCTAAATAATTTCTGTATAATATCAGGCGAGGTCTTCTAAATTTTATTAACGACCAACTGGTAAATAGTTTGTAACACCCGACATGATTATTAAAGTGCTCAAATTGTGTTCATCTCGAAAAGAAAATACCAAGATATACAGTGACCAAAACAAATGACCACGTGTTAATTTTCTTAAATATTATTATTACTTTTTTTGTTATTTTTCTATAAAAATAATAATCAAAACCATATAAATCCGATTTTCAAACTTAATACAAAATTCAACAAATTTTCATCAAAATTTCAACATTTTAACCTGATTCCTTTGAACATTTTTGGGTATGCAGCTTTATAGTTTTATAGTTATGAAATAAAGCTCGGGATACCGTAAGAAAAAAAATTACAAAAAATCAACGCCAGGTTTTGTAAATTGCACTTGTTGTATAAAAAGAACCGAAAATAACCAAAAAAGTTGTATAAAAAAATCTCAAAAATGAACGCGAGTTTTTAGCCGGTTGAAACTTGCACTTCATTAGACTAGAATGGTATGGGCTATAAAATTGTGTACCCAAAAATTTTCTAAAGATTAAAAAGTTCAAATTTTGATGAAAATTTGTTGAATTTGCCTAAATTTTGTGTACAGTTTGAAACTGTGATATATATGATTTGGGGTAAAGCTTGGACGGCATTTTCAAAGAAAAATATCAAATGAAATTTACTCGAAAAATTTTACGAATATTTAAAAAAAAAAATCAAAACGTGGCCATTTGTTTTAGTCACTGTAAGGTACCAAAACCTGGGGCAATCAGTTAAGCTCGATGGATGGCGAAAAATATTTAATTTCTAAAAAACTTTTTCTTCAGGAAACAATTTCCCATTTCGTGTGAGTGCGATACGACTTTTGTTAACATTGTTAACCCATTAGAAAAGAGTATCTACTTCCTTTTGAGGAATTTCCGTAGATTTAGTATTTTCGTATGCCGTGTCCATTTAAAAAACTGGTTTCTTTCGCAAGTGACATCAAAGCATCGCATAAAGATTTAGGACTTAAAGCTGTTTAAGTAAATTGACGAAGATTGTTGCGGAGGCAGTGCAAGGCAAACATCGCTCTATGGGAAAAATGTTCATATTTTTGGCATAAAGTCTATTTTTTTTTGGTGTTGTATTTTAAAATTTAACCTATTTCCTAAATCTGAATATCCGAATTAGTAAAAAATCCTGATGGCAATACTCTTTTTATTAGAGTACTTTCAAAGTCAGTTGATTGAAATTCACATTGTCTTAGAAGAATTTAGAGGAAATATTACAAAATTTTAAGTTCTTATGGTTTGAAAAGTTTAAACATTTAAAAAGTGTTATTATGGAAAACAATAGTCCAGATATGTAAAATTATGATTTGATGGCCATTTACTTATTATTGTGTTTTGTTGTCCGATTGTGCAACGTTTTTTTTTTATGGACAGTATTAGATCGATTCTAACAATTGTAGTCGTTTTTCGTAGACAATAACTTTTAAAGGGCAAGCTAGCGCAAATGACAAGTTATTAAGAAAAGTGTGTAGATATAACTAATCTTTTTTGGGGCATTTTGCCCCTTTTTGAAAAAAATCACATTTCTTTAGAAAAGTGCGTATTTAGCCTTGCATGCGCGGGAGCGATAAATAAGACTTTTTACAAAGTGAAACATAAGTACTTTGCAGCTAAAATGCAACGAAAACAACGAAGTTGATGTAAGTCGGCCGGATCGGATATATGGCGGCTATATGATATAGTGTCTCGAACCGAACAAAATTTGGTAGGTCAACTCAAAACTCTATAATACATACCTGAAACAAACTTTGGACTGATATCTTAATATTTAGACTTTATGCCATAAAAATAAATGTTTTCCCCATAGGAAGATGGTGCCGGGTTTGAAGAAGGAGGGTCACCCTATGCATCCAAATCGAGCCAATTTGGGTGGTGGTGAAATCATGTCATGTTTACGCCTAAAGAATGTATCAAAAAATGTTCACTATTTCATTCTGTACCAAATCGCTTTGCAGGTTTTGCCTAAGGCAGTTAAATATTTTGAAAGATACAACCAAATACATAAATGAAACCCATTTTTAGTCTGTTTTTTGGCTTCAGGTCCTCAGAGCCTGGAATTTTTCCACTACAGATGTCCTTTTCTTTCAGCGCACTTTTTTTTATCCTCAAGGTATTAAAAACTGCGCGGGGAGCGAAAAAAAGATGTTTGTAATTTTCAAATATCTCGGAGGTATTCTCGTGCACATGCATACAAATAAACATCACTTAGAGTAATTTATTCTCCGTTTCAGTCGAGTAGGAACATTCGTGTACAGCGAGTACTAAACTCACAACCAAAGCTCACCGAATATAATGCTGTGAGTTTTTCGGAAGAGAAGTGTACACAATTTTGACGGTTAAAACTCATTCTCTCACTTCCCAAATCGCAAAATGAAGAATGTACCCAATTTTCAGTGTGCACTCGAAAATTTACCGTTAGAGAAACCATCCTCTGGAGCCGGTTTTCAGTATTGTATGAAAAAATCATAAGGTAGAAACTAAAAAAGTTTTCCTCCTTTTGAACATTCTTCTGGTAAATCAGCATAGAAAACCCGGTGTTTCTTAGAAAGGAGGTGTCCAGTTTTATGCAAAATACATCGGGGGACATTTTCGCAGAACAGATGGGCATTTCTTGTCCTGCTTGTAAAAAAACTCACATAGAATAGGCATATATGGCTATTTAATATATATCACAAGAATATTTGAATGCCAAAAATAAGTCTAAACTAAAAGTCAGGGACAATTTTTTACTTATTCAAAATGCGTGCTAAAATGACTTACTAAGAGCCAATTTCACAGTGCAAATTTTTCAGTACAAAAATCTGTAGTTAACTGCCGAGTTAACTACGCACTATGAAATTGGCCCTAAGAGACCTATTCTGCTTGTTACCGAACATTTTGGAACCGAGCAATTTTGTTACCAATTCTAGTGCTTTACAGGTCTATTCTGCGCTGGTAATAAAAAGTTTGTAACCGGTAAATAAAGTTCCTGCCAATTTTTAAACCCTTTTCGCATTGTGTGTATTCTTGTAACCGGTAAATTTTGTTACCATCTCATAAGCTGGTAACAAAGTATTGCCCCGTGAAATATGCAGTGCCAGAATTTGCACAATTCTTCATAGCTGAATTGCTGAATATTTTAACTGCATTACCAACGTTCCTAGAATCGCGGTGACAAGAACTGGTAAAATTTTTTGGTAATAAAATTTTCCAGTTACAAAATCTTCGGTAACGTGCTGAATATACCTGTTAGTAACGATTTGATTTATTGAAATTTTAGGTTCACAGGGAAATATTTCGCTACCTGATTATGAGATGGTACCAAAAATTATCGGTGAATAGAGAACGGCGAAAACGGTTTAAAAATTAACAGGAACTTGAATTACTGTAAACAAAGTTTTTGTTACCATCGTAGATAGACCTGTAAACCGTTTCTAATGAGGTTAGTGTGTATGTCTGGTATATTTACCAAATTTTGTGTTGAGATACATATACATATTAAGCTGTTATAACCAAACTCTTTTCCCTGTTTAAAGACATAAGCCCAGTTTTTTTTAAGAATAATAATGCGCTTATTTAGTGAAACATGGTGTATTTCAATAATAATACACATATTCGCTTTAAGATCAAAGATTCTAACTACCTAACTTTCCTTTAGAGATGTAATAAGATTCCTCTATTTCATTTCTTTAAATGTACCTGCATGTATGTATATATTAGGGTGTTGGTTTATTTGAATTTTTCGAAAACCGGGTTCCGAGCTATTCGAAGAAAGGTAAATAGAAAAAACTGGTTCCCAATTTTTAAATACATAAAACCGGCTAAAACGGTTATTTGCTTTTAGGTTTTCGAGCTAGGATATCACTTACAGTTAGTCAGAAATGAAAGACTAGGGTGAAATATAGCTATTAAAAGTAGGTACGGCTTTTATTTAAAAGGGAAATAAATATAATAAGTTCAAGGTAGTAGCAGCATTAAATCCAGCGTTCAAAAAAATTTGTTTTCAAATGATTCAAATTAATTCATTTCATTTGTACTTGCGATCGGTGAACGAATTTTATAACAACCATTTGTTTTCGTTGCCTGGCGACGATTGTTTTCTTTTTTTGTTTTCATTCGGAAAAATGTATTTTTTAATTTGGTTTGCATTCTCATTAACTTCAAAGGTAATTATATCAAGGCATATTCAACAAGGTAGAAGTGACAATTCAGTCGAGCTCTCTCATAGCTGACTGTAATGTCAAAAAATGTAAACAAAGAAATGAACCTTTTGTTATGCATTTACCATATTTGATAAAACTATAGTCAAAATAAAGTCAACTCCTAAAGTTAAAAGCAGCTTTTTGACATAACTTTCAATGGGATATCCGTCAAAAAAAGCAGTTTTTAACTTTAGAGTCGACTTTATTTTGACTATAACTGCGGGCTAATATCTTTGATATTAATGTTTTTGTAGATATGAAAATTTTTAAAATCTCATTAGAATCAGCTTCATTTTATGTATTGCCCTTACGTTTTAATGTAAATGTGAAACACACTCATTTATAAACCCATTTTGGCAATTTTCTTGCTTTTACTATGTTTCACCCATGTTTTTAAGCATTTATTTATTTTATTCAAATACTTAATTCTAAAGTATATTAGACATTTAAAAAAAGGTTTGATTATTCTAAATTTACATCAGAACTTAACTTCAACAATTCAGCTATTAAATTTTTGCAATTCGGAATTTCCCTTCCATTAAATTTATTAAAAGTTAATTTCAGTCTCTTTATGTCAACAAGGAATTCCGGTTTAGGTTTTGCTAGACCACCATTTGAAATTGTGTCTATCCATGTAAATGAGTGGAAGATTTTCTCTTCTTATTCGGTATAATAATTCCTGCACCTGGGAACAAACGCGTCCGCTTAGAAATACCCGGCTGCCATGGGCAACAAATAAACTCACTGGCACTAAAATGGTCTTCGCACACACGTGAAGCATTGATACTTCGGAGTTTTAAAATAACGCACAAGTTTGTTGTTCTGGCTCTTGTCAAACACAACATACCGCCCGTCATTCCTTTTAATTTTATTATGTATTTAAAATCAGTCGCACAGCTCACAATTGAAAATTTATATTAAAAAAATAAAATTTTGAATAGTATAAGGTTAAGAGTTGACATTTTAGTCGCAGTTTAAAAGAGAGAAATGTCGAAATCACTTCTACCTTGTTATTCCTTGAATTATATTGTTTTCATTCGTTATATAAGAATGAATATGAACTGACTCATCCGCTCTCTGCCGCAAACATTCGCCCGAATTTATCACTATTTAGCGATGTATGTATGTAAATATAAGTTGAAGAAAATTTGTTTATTTCAATTCCCTTGTTTTCAAAGCACAGTTATTATAAATACATATAGGGGGAGTTCCAAGTTGCATGCTACTTTGTATTTGTAAAATATTGTGTATACATTTCGCAGCAATACAAAACAACATGCAACTAGGAACTTACCCATAATTATGTACAGTACATAGATAACAAATTTTCAAAAAAGTTCCGAGCACTGGCATTTGACCATCATTTCATAATTAACAAGTAAGAAAGTCTAAGTTCGGGCGGAGCCGAACATTAAATACCCGGCGCACGTATTAAATATATGGTTTTCACCTTACCGAAAGCTACCGCTACATGGTAAGACGGGGCGTATCAATTTTGAGTAAATTAGAGTCCTTAGATTTCGAAATTTTGAAGTACCAAGCAGTTCTGAAATTTACCGTTATATGTAAAGCGGCCTCAATTTTAGTCCGCTTTCAATAATTTTCAAGGTTTTGATTTTATGTCGCAAGCACAATAATCATACCGAGTTTGGTACAAATTAGTAGAATGGTTACCGAGATACATATATGTGATCATAAGTGGGCGGTGCCACGCCCATTTTCCAAAATTTTATCACAAACGAATTTCTTGGTTAAGAATTGTTGCAAGCATCAATTTTGAATACATTAGCTTTATTATTTACTGATTTATCGAAGATTTTGTATTTCTCTAAATTACCGTTATGTGGGATGTGGGCGTGGTTATTGTTCCAACTGTGCCAAGTTTGGAAGAAATTGGTGCAGCGGTTCCCAAGATATACACATGTAACCATAAGTGGGCGTGGCTACGCCCATTTTTCGAAAATTTATAATATTCTTATTTTTCGTCTAAAACTTATTTTAAATATCAATTTTGAGTGAATAATCTCCAGTAGTTACTAAAATATCGCAGTTTTTGTATTTCTCTAAATTACCGTTATATGGGATGTGGGCGTGGTTACAGTCCGATTCTAAAATTTTCGGCCGTTTGGTATGTTGTGCGAAGGCCAACAACTGTGCCAAGTTTGGAAGAAATTGGTGCAGCGGTCACCAAGATATACACATGTAACCATAAGTGGGCGTGGCTACGCCCATTTTTCGAAAATTTATAATATTCTTATTTTTCGTCTAAAACTTAATTTAAATATCAATTTTGAGTGAATAATCTCCAGTAGTTACTTAAATATCGCAGTTTTTGTATTTCTCTAAATTACCGTTATATGGGATGTGGGCGTGGTTACAGTCCGATTTCGCCCATTTTCAATACCAGCCTACCTTGGATAAATGGAAACCTGCATACCAAATTTCGTTCAGATATCTCAATTTTTGCTCGAGTTATCGTGTACACGGACGGACGGACAGACGGACAGACGGACAGACAGACATGGCTTAATCGATTTCTCTTTTCATTCTGATCATTTATGTATACATTTGCCTATATCTATTTCGATTCGTTTTGGCTGTTACAAACAACTGTTATGTGAACAAAATTAATATACCCTTGTGCACAAGTGCGCTCGGGTATAAAAATTTCCGCTGAACCCAAGTATGAAGTAGGATATTAAGATAGTAGAGCAGTTTTCGAGATATGGCCAATTTTCGGTAATTTTAATTTATATACAACTTTCAAAATAACGTCTACGAAAATACACTTCTCCGTATGAAAGCAAAATACTATTTTGAAAATAGCTGAGCATAGATCAACAAATGTTCCTTTTGATGTTTACTCGCATATTGCGAATGAATAGAAGAAAAAATGAATTTGAATCATTTGCGAACGAATTTTTGTTTTTTGTGTTGAATATCTCGTAGTTATATGACAGACATTTTTAATTTTCTCGTATTTTTATTTGCTCAAAGTGGTTGCGCTTGTGCTCTCTAGCTCGAATGATAAAAAGAATTTTTTATAATCGAGATTTTTAAAAAGCGTTCAATTCGAGCCAAATGTTTGCTGTAAAGAATTATTTGTGAATACAAATAATATTTTAAATATTCTCCGTACCCTGATTAAATGTAATAAATATTTATGTAAATGCTTTGGAATCAACTGAAAAAAGCGTAATGCTGTAAAAAAAATATCAAACATTAGCGCGATTTTTTAGCAACTTCAAATATAAACTTTATTATTCTAGAAAGCAATTTAAGTGAAAAATTATTTAATTTTTTTAATCTTATATGGAAATTGACAGAAAATAAAAAATCATTTTTCATTTGAATTCCTGCTGAAACCGGCTGTAGAATTCAATGCATACTAAAAAAATGTTGCACAAAATTTGAGAAGTGGATTTATACGGCGTTTGTTATATAATGACCTAGGTTTTTATGAAAAAATAATAAACATTAAATAAATAGAAGAAAAATAGCCAAAATTGATCAAAACGTTGCTGGTTTAATATGTTAAGCACGAGAGTGCAATGACGCAAAAGAAATGGTAAAAAAGTTTTCGTACATCAAAATTTCTTGAACCAGATTGCAGCTCTCATGAAAACAAGTAAAACCAACTTCAATTATTATATAAAAGTTTAAGACTACCGTTAATTTGTTCATGATCCAATGATGGGATCATTAGTATGAGACTACCTCTGAGGTACCACCTTACCTTTATAAAAATAATTTTAGAAACCGCTTATGCGGCAACATACATAAAAAAAATATGTACCGACGTACTGATAACTTCCTCCTTTTTTTGAAGTCGGTTAAAATAGTCGTTCATTTATTTCTTAAAGAAAAGTTACAGCAGAAGCAAAGTACTTTTTCATGCACAGTAATGAAAAATGTTTCTTTTGATTCTCATTGTGACTGTACAGCCTTGATTATTTCAGAGTTCCAATAGTCAAACTCTTACATTGAGAAAGTGTCCGATAAATATACTTCTCTCAAAACAAGATTTGGTAACTATGACCAAATTATGTGTTTAGAAAAAACATATTTAGTTGTCGTAACAAAACTTTTTCTCAGTGTAAGGAACTCAACTACCTAGGTCCTTATAGGATTCATTAGGGAAGCCAAGGGTGTCTTTAGCATATTGGGTTAAGGACAATCTATAGAAATGCAAAAGACCTTTTAAGTCGTGGTGTCTCTTGTTTCATTCATACCCGTGCATTTATCTTATCTTATCTTATCTCCTCAAGAAAATTAAAAAATATAATGATTTTACAGCGAAATTTAAGATGCAGTTGCACAAATATATACCCACTATATATACGGTTAACTGGTTTATTCGATAACAAAACTGAGTTTATTCGAAAAATCACGATTTAAAAAAGCCGCACAAAAATTTGGAAAAAAACCCGTTGTAAAAACCGAGTCAACCACCCTAGTACATATAGATATTATATATGTAGGTAAGCACGCTGCAGTCATATACGTAAATACATATACCAGAAAATCTCTATTGAATTGACAACAAGAGACATTACATATAAAAAAGTTTTTACGCAAAGATTTTTCAGTTTCCCCTAAGGCACCACTAAAATTCATAATTTTCTCTTTATTGGGTTTGTTGGCAGCATATCGATGGCTGAGTGGAAGATCGATCGGATAGGGCGTTCTTGAAAAGTTTTTTGAGATAGAATGTTTTCGAACTGGCTGCCGAGATAGGTCGATCTTCCACTCAGCCCTCGATATATGAATGCCTTTGAGAATTTTCCTTGCCACACACTCATATGTAGTTCACATAAATTGCTCAGAAAAATGTAAACCTCTTTTATGGCTTAAACGCAGTGTTGCCATTTATTTTTTTTGAGGTCCCGCCAGATTTATAAACGAAATAGTTAAAATCTCGCTAAATCCTTTGAATTCTCTAAACTCTTATGAAAAAATAGTTTCTTTTATAATTTTGAAGTTCAATTTTATTAAAAAAAATTTAAACAAAAGCAAGAAAAACAAATTGATTCTTTAAAAAAACAAAATAGGAGCAGCGCTATATGCTGCAGCGTCAGGCGAAATTAACCCTTATTAGTAGCTTCGATTTCGATAAATCCAAAGGTTTAAAAATTGGTTATAAGAATGCCGTCTTCGTTTTCGTGACTATTAAGCTTTTTCGGAGTTTATAAAATGTTGTCAATGAAAAACTTATTTGCATATTTAAGTCCATACCAGGAAAGCCAACGCGACTTGCGGGGGATTTCAGTTTGCGTGGGGAATGGACCGTTTTTGTGGGGAATTTCAGTTTACATGGGAACAACTGTTTTTTTTTTGTGAGGAATTAGGTGTAAATAATTTTTATTTTTTGCTTCACTAATTTCATAATGATTTAAAAAAAAATTTAGGTTGAAATGTCTCACCCGTCACCGTGGAATGAGCCATATGCAGCTTTGTAGCAATTCTTGTATAATAAAGTTTCGAATGACTAAAAATTACCACTGATTTTTTAAAATTTTCTTTGTAGCATTTGCTTTCATATAACGAATAAACACAATTTATTTTATGTGGAAGAAAACCGCAACAGCTTAGGCAAAAAAAAAAATCTAATACGACAATTTTCGGGTACTTGAAATTTGCACTAGAATTGGGCTACAAAACATTATACTCAAAATTTTTCTAGAAAATCGAATTAAAAAGCTCGAAATTTTCATGAAAAAACGGATTTAAACGGGGTTAGTTATAGAATATTTTGTATATATTTTTATAAAAATAACTCAAATTAAATAAAAAAAAAAATAATAATTGTGAATGTATGTAAATAAAATATATAAAATTTTTATTCTTTATTTAATAACAAACATAATAAAAGTTTGGTTTGGTTTATGAATACATAGATGAATTATACATATTTAAACATAAAATAAATAGAAAAAATACTAGCAATATATGAAAATACATACATACGAGTTGGGTGGGCAAAATCGGGGAATTCTTAATAATGAGTTGGCTACCCTGGTCCATACCTTCATATATGTACAACAAAAAGTAAATAAAGTAAATAAAACATATCGTCGTTTAAAGTGAAAAACCGCGTATCAACAAAATGTCAAACCGCGTATGAGCAAAATGCAAAACCGCGTATGTGAAGTTGTAGAAATTATTTTCTAGAGCATGTTTCAAAATGGTTCTTTTTTTATAAAGCAATCGGATATCTGGCTAGTATATTTCAGGACGAATGGTTAAGGATTGAGCCAAGAGCTTGTGTGAGGAAATCAAATTTTTGGCAGCCAATGTCAGTTACGCGGTTTTGCAAAATGACGATACGCGGTTTTGTACTTTAAACGACGATATGTACATGTGGTGTCAAATTAAATACAAACCTTTGCTGTAATGTTGTAAATGCGAAAAAAGTTAAACTTTAAAAAATGAGTAATAGCAAACAGCGTTTCAGTCTCATCGATTTTTTGCAGTGCAAAATGTAAATGTAAAGAATTGCGATCGTTATGTATAAAATCGCTAAAATCTAGCTATGAGCTCCTAAATAACCACTAAAAATCCCGCTAGTGACCGAATTCTTAAATTTAACGCTAAGTAAAAAAATAAAATCGCTAGATCAAGTGGGAAAATCGCTCAAATGGCAACACTGCTCGAACGTTCGTCAAAATGTTATAAGAGAATTACAATGTAAAAGCCACTTAAAAATTCAGCTTGAAGACGTTTGTGTGTGCGCCTTTGCATGGATGCCATTTGTTTTATGGTGCCAATTTATGGGTGTCTAGCGCGAAATAAAATACATATCCATACATACATATGTTCATATGTATGCACATTAGACCCCTGCAGGGAAACCTTGCTAGTTTCGTACCATATCTTTGCTGCCAAAAACGAACCCGTCCGATGATAATAGCCAGTCCAAAATCAGCGAAATGTGTTAGGCTGATTTTTCGGTCCAATACGCTTTCTTTCCGCACTGCGCAGATGCTTTTTTATAGTTCGGTTACAAAACAAACATTTGTGTTAACATTTTAACATCTGGGGACCTTCTGGAATCTAACCAATAACAGCAAGAACCTCTGCAAACTCAGCTGCAGCCAAAGGTATGTAAACGTACATTTCTTACAATCATTCAATTTAAATTTCAAAAATTTAGAAATGGTCCGGAACTATAGAGTTTAGGACTAGGGATGCAGCGGGGGGCAATTGACACTTCCTAGGCTATCGCCATGTTAAATGCGTCAGTTGTTTGCATGCAAAAGGGATTTATCGAGAACCAGTTCAGAAGTAGACATTTTCCCCACAGGTACCGTATCACGATTTTGAATACTCTTCTAGGAGTATTTCTTCAGTGTAAAAAATTTTTGTTCGACACCCTGTAAAAACCGAAAAATCGATTTTTTCGATAACTTTATATTTAATGTAAATGATACATCAGAAAAAACCACAGCTACATATCGACTGCTGAGTGGAAGATCGACCTATCTCGGCAGCCAGTTCGAAAACGTCCTATCTTAGAAACTTTTCAAGAACGCCCTATTCCAGAATTTTATTGAAAAACACCCTATTTCGGAATTCGGTTCAAAAACGCCCTATCTTACTTCAAAATGTATTGAAAATGTGGTGATATTGGCCGTTTCTGAATCGGCAGCTGAGATAGGGCGTTTTTGAAACGAATTCTGAAATAGGGCGTTCTTGAAAATTTTTTTTGAGATAGGGTGTTCTTTTTCAAATTTCAATTTGACACCACACTTCCGATTTCCTTCAAACACTTCTTCAGGTTCTTTACATAAAATAAGTTGACACTTATACCATGATTCTGCCAACGTTTGGATTGTTTCATGACAATAATATCCTTATCATTATCTCATGACTCTTCTTTCTGTTGAGTCTTCGTGTAAAGAATAAGGTTTTTCAACTAATTTATCTGCAGATAAATTAATTATGCACCCGATTTTGTAGTTTTTAACCGACTTCAAAAAAAAGGAGAAGGTTAAATATCAATTCGTCGGAATATATGTATATATATATATATTTTTGTTATGTATGTTACCGCATAACTTTGGACTTTTATTATGTATTATACCGCACAACTTTGGACCACATCAACCGATCTCGATATTTTTTTTTTCTATCGGAAAGTTTATGTCTTACAGGTCGTCTCATACTAATTTAGTTTAGATCCGATCATTAGATCATGAAAAAATTAACGGTACTCCTAAATTTTTATATGAGAATTGAAGTTGGTTGTGTTTTTTGCTTAAAAATTACTTGTTTAAAATTCAATTCATATTATTTGTTAGTTAAAAAACAGCAATGATTCATTTTCCCAGCACTGGATCTACGCTAGATGCTGTCGGAGCCCTGGCACAGGGCGGCAGATTTTGAGGGGCGGCAAAGTTTGAAGCATAAACTCGGATGAGTTTTTAATGTCAGTTATCTAAAGCCTTCTAAATTTTACACATATTTTTGATAATAATTCAAACTAAATCGGTTATTGACTATCTACTGTGCCTAAACCTGCTGCTGTTGGGCTATTTTGCTCTTGTCGTTTTTCAATTTCACTGGATAAGGTAAAAATTTCTCAAAATTTTATTTCGTCTATTTATGCTGCAACTCGAGCAAATCGTAAAGAGCACAAGCCTAGTAGGGGTTGTCAAAATACAGGGGATCGCGTTTTTACTGCGCGCGATAATTTTCAGGTTTTCAGAAATTACACAAGCGTGGCTTGATTTTACTTTTCTGCGTCTGCTTTGGAAAGGAATTTTCATTAGCTTTCCGATAAAAATATTGATTTTAGGGGGAAAATATTTAGTCTAGAACTTTTTAGTTTTACTAAGTTTAAAGAATATTTTTGTGGTTTCCTCCCAATGCGGCACTTTTGATTTTGTTTTAAGTATCATAAAAGGAAAGTTTGACTTTTTACTGCAGGAATATGTAGGATCGAAAATGGGATTGAAATAATTGACAGTTGCACAAAAGGTTTTTAGCGCTCCGGTACTGAGCTTCATATGTATGTATGTATATCTGCAGCATTGCTATGCGCGCCGTAGAATACACTTTTTTTTTTAAATATTTAATGTATGTATGTAGGTTGAGACCGTTTCTCATAAAAAATGTTTTGGGAAAATAGCGAATAATTTACACAAGGTAGAAGTTATAGCTGCTATTTCTCATTAAAAGAAAGGATAGCTTTTACCTCGCCTAAGCAGTGGGGCGTGGTAGATCCCATAAAAACATTTTTCATAATGCATATCTCAGGAAGAATTTGTCGTTTGTCGTAGCTTACTGGAATCTAGTATAGAGATATACATATGTATAAAATCAATTCCCTACTCATGAAGGAGAGCTGTTAAGGTTGCAGTTTGAAAATATTTTGAAAAAGGTGCTTCGAAAGTCAAATTTATTTTAATTATTCGCAAGCTATATGAAAACATAAATTATGTATGTGAAACGGAAGATTGTTAAGAAACTTTTAGTTTGAACATTTAGAATATTGGGCCTGATTAATAAAAAATAAGCAATAGCTTTTTCATAAAATTTCAGACCTTTTACTAAAATTTATGTGAATAAATCGAGTAAAAGTTATGATATTTTAAGAAAAAGCAATTGCTTATTTTTTCTTCATAAGGCCCATTATCGAGGTGTTTTACAAAGTTGCCTGTTTAAAAATTAAATTAATTTGATTTGATGAATTATTACAATATGGTTTGAAAAAGTTTTATTTCTCAACTACACGTAGGAGAACCGCCACCTATTTGAACAATAAAATTTTACTTGAATTAATTTGAATATGTATCACACGTGTCACACGAAAAAGGTTTAATAAGGTTGTAGTATGAAAATATTTTGAAGAGGGTTGCCACATGTTTGAAAAGTCACGCATAGGAAATCTAATAATAGATTGGCGCTTTACACATACGTGCAGTGTTGCCAGAACTTTTTGGACGAACCGGCTAAATTGGCAAATAAAACCGGCTAAAAACGGCTAAAATGTTTCAACTAAATTTCACATGTTTTATTTAAATAAATCACGTGTAAAAAGACTATTTCTTGGAGAGAAGTTACAAATTCGAGTCGGAAAAAATTTTGCCAGCAAGAATTTGTAGTTAGGAAAAACATATGATTGTGGCACATGGTTGGGTTTTTTTCGACGATAATTTGAATAAACAAGTTCGTTAAATTTAAAAATTTACAAAATGGAGCGATTTCAAAATGAAAAATGTAAGTTAATGCTTGTTTACTTAATTAATTTAGTTAATTCCAATGATTTCAAAGGTACTCGGCAAAAAAACTGTATTCTTAATCGGAATCCAATCTCAACCAGAGTCGATATAGTGATAATTCTCGCTGGATTTTCGACAACAAACCTATTGTCTTCCCTACAAGGCCTTTTCACACTGACCGATTCTCAATACACTCAAATAGAAACCAATACACATAAAAAACTCTGTAAAAATTTCCCTTCAATTTTAAGGCAGTAAAACAACGACCTGGAGGATGGTTCCGTGCGCAGAAGTGGAAAACTTTTGACTGCCATTCACCTGGGAGTGGCCAGAAGCGATTCTTGTGCGTACGGTTCAAATCGCAGCTCACAACGTCCGGATATTTAGATCCACGTATCCTCTGGGTAGTAACCAAAAACCCGTTTGGGAGCGAGCTAAAGTGAGAAGGCGTAAAACTTCGCGTGCGCTGGGTTTGGGTCCCGCCACGTTAAAACCCCGCCCAATGAAAAGAAGCAAACAGCCTCGGATGAGACCCCCTTTTTCTGATGACGACCACGGCAAACGTATAAAGGACTATGATTTAAGGGTATGCACCTGGAATATCCGGACCCTTAATGGGGAAGGTGCCTCTGCCCGGCTGGTTGATGTCCTCGGGAAGACAAAGGCTGACATCACCGCCATCCAAGAAATGCGATGGACGGGGCAAGGTAAAGTAAGCGTGAAGCCTTGCGACGTCTACTACAGTTGCCACGTAAAGGAGCGCAAATTCGGTGTTGGATTCGTGGTAGGAGAGAGACTCCGTCGCCGAGTACTGGCGTTCACCCCGGTGGACGAACGTCTAGCCACAATCCGCATCAAAACTAGATTCTTCAACATCTCGCTCATCTGCGCCCATGCCCCGACGGAAGAGAAGGATGAGGCGTCCAAGGATCTCTTATATGAGCGCTTGGAACGTACATATGAGCGCTGCCCCCGACACGATGTCAAAATCGTGCTTGGCGATTTTAATGCCAAGGTGGGCAAGGAAGGGATCTTTGGCGCCACTGTCGGAAAATTCAGCCTCCACGACGAAACGTCCGACAACGGACTGAGGCTGATCGACTTCGCCGGGGCCCGAAATATGGTAATATGTAGTACTAGGTTCCAGCATAAGAACACCCACCAAGCTACATGGCTGTCTCCAGATCGAAAAACGAGAAACCAAATCGATCATGTTGTGATAGACGGAAGGCATGCTTCAAGCGTTTTGGACGTACGTACACTCCGAGGGCCAAACATCGACTCGGACCACTATCTTGTTGTAGCCAAGATACGCACCCGCCTCTGTGCAGCAAAAAATGTGCGCCCAACAATGCAAGGAAAGCTTAACGTCGAAAAGCTGCAATCACAACAGACGGCCAATTTATTCGCCACTCGACTCACACACCTGCTCTCTGAGAGCACTCTTCAACAATCCGACGTACGCGAGCAGTGGAACCACATTTCCCGATCATTAAGTACCGCCGCCGAAGAAGTAGTTGGGTTTCAGCGAGCCCGAAAGAACAACTGGTACGATGAGGAATGTCAAGAAGCCGCAGAGAAAAAAGATGCCGCCTACAGGGCCACGCTGTGATCGGGCGCAACGCGAGCCATGTGGGACCGTTATAGGGAACTGAAGAAGGAAGCGAGACGTATTTGCCGCAATAAGAAGAGAGAGGCCGAAATACGAGAGTGCGAAGAGCTTGAGATGCTGGCCGACAGGAAGAACGCCCGAAAATTCTACCAGAGGGTTAGGCGACTTACGGAAGGTTTCAAGACCGGGGCGAACTCCTGTAAGAACAACAATGGCGACCTAGTGACCGATGTCCAGAATATACTTAAATTGTGGGGGGAACACTTTTATAACCTACTGAATGGTAGCAGCGCTGAAAGTAGTGAGGAAGACGAACCCGAGTCCACAGTCGATGATGATGGAGTAGCTGTCCCACCGCCTGACTATGACGAGGTACGAATAGCGATTACGCGGCTGAAAAACAACAAAGCTGCTGGAGCTGACGGCCTCCCAGCCGAGCTATTCAAGTACGGCGGCGAGGAGCTGATGGGGTGCATGCATCAGCTCGTATGCAGAATATGGTCAGATGAACGCATGCCCGACGACTGGAATTTAAGTGTGCTCTGCCCAATCCACAAGAAAGGCGACCCCGCCATACGCGCCAACTACCGCGGAATTAGCCTTCTAAGCATAGGTTACAAGGTCTTATCGAGCGTATTGTGCGAAAGACTGAAGCCCACCGTCAACGAGCTGATTGGACCTTATCAGTGTGGCTTTAGGCCTGGAAAATCCACCATAGATCAGGTATTCACAATACGCCAAATCTTGGAAAAGACCCGCGAGAATAGGATCGACACACACCATCTATTTGTCGATTTAAAAGCCGCTTTCGACAGCACGAAGAGAAGTTGCCTTTATGCCGCGATGTCTGAATTTGGTATCCCCGCGAAACTAATACGGCTGTGTAAAATGACGTTGAGCAATACCACCAGCTCCATCAGAATAGGGAAGGACCTCTCCGAGCCGTTTGATACTAAACGAGGTTTCAGACAAGGGGACTCCCTTTCGTGTGATTTCTTTAATCTTATGTTGGAGAAGATAATAAGAGCCGCAGAACTGAACCGCTCAGGCACAATACTTTATAAGAGCGTACAATTGCTGGCGTATGCCGACGACATCGATATTATCGGTAAAAACAAGGGCTACGTCTGTTCTGCCTTCTCGGGATTGGATAGAGAAGCAAAGCGAATGGGTCTGGTGGTGAACGAGGACAAAACGAAGTATCTCCTGTCAGCACACAAAGAGTCAGAGCATACGCGTCTTGGCACCCACGTCACTGTTGACAGTTACAAGTTTGAAAAAGTATACGACTTCGTTTATTTGGGAACCAGCATTAACACCAATAATAATGTCAGCCTTGAAATCCAACGGAGAATCACTCTTGCCAACAAGTGCTACTTTGGGCTGAGTAGGCAATTGAGAAGTAAAGTCCTCTCTCGTCGTACAAAGATCACACTCTATAAGTCACTCATCATGCCTGTGCTGGTGTATGGCGCGGAATCATGGACAATGAAAGCATCTGATGAGGCGGCTCTTGGAGTTTTCGAGAGAAAGATTCTGCGAAAGATTTACGGACCTTTTCGCGTTGGTGATGGCGAATATCGCAGACAATTTAACGATGAGCTGTATGAGCTTTACAACGATATAGACATAGTGCAGCGAATTAAAATTCAGCGGCTCCGCTGGCTTGGCCATGTCGTTCGGATGGACAGAAACGCTCCTGCTCTGAAAATATTCAACGCAGGCCGCGATGCTGGTAACAGAGGAAGAGGAAGGCCTTCTCTGCGTTGGAAAGACCAGGTGGAGAAGGACTTGGCTTCACTTGGCATTTTCAATTGGCGTCAGTTAGCACAGAAGAGAAATGACTGGCGTGCTGTTTTGGACTCGGCCAAAATCGCTTAGGCGGTTACAGCGCCAAATAAGAAGAAGAAGAAAACAACGACCTTAAGTTAACATCAACCGAGGCCATATGTTGACAAGGGATGCAAAATCACAGTTACACAAAAGAGCTGGTCCGATTTTTCAGAAATCCCTTCAATTCTGATGTAAAATATGATGCCAAAAGACTGCAGATCTCCCATTTAGATGACCGGTCACACGACCGGCAGATGTCTCGTAGGATTCCCAGAGAGTTTTGCTTTACATAGAAATTTGTGCTCTTTTATTTTCATTTTGACTCACTTCAGTATTGGTTCCTTTAATTCAAGCCGGCATTCGGTTTATGGAATTTAAATAAGTTCTCAGCAAAAAAGTTTGTTTAAAAAAATACATATGTGTATGTACATAATGCTTGAAAATATCAATTTTTCCCTTACCTTAAACCTTTGGGAGTGGGCAAAAATGATGTTTTGTAATTTAGGCAGAATTGAATATGCACTATCTGGGAAGACAATATCTGCATGTAATATTTATTCTGTTTGTTGGCATTATATCCAAACACAAACGCATCTTAAGTGTCTTAACAGTGAAACAATTTCTTATTTTCTAAGTTTGCGAATAAAACTTCACACTTAAAATTAAGACATTTATAACAAACATTTTATGAAGAAAATCCCTTCTTTGTTTAAAAAAAAATAAGCGAAATCGGCACAATTTCATACAACCCTGCCTGGCATGAAAATGTTCTCAACGATAAGGCTAGTAGCCATTTCTAACAGATTTTGGGTCGCTTAGTCAAAAATGGAAACATATATACATATTTGAAATTTAAAAAAACAAGGCGAAATAGCAAAATCGGCTAAAAACGGCTAATTTTTTTCTGCAAAACGGCTAACAAATCGGCTGCCGGCTAAATCGAAATTTCTCCGGCTGTTTGCTATCGCAACCGGCTAAATCTAGCCGGAAAACGGCTAAAATGGCAACACTGCATACGTGAGTGTTTGGCCGAGCCTCTCCTCCGACTTGTGGCGTGCGCCTTGATGTTGTTACACAAAGCGGAGGGACCTACAGTTTTACGCCGACTCCGAACGCCGATTTCATTTTTATGAGAAGCTGTTTTTAATGGCAAAAATACACTCGGAGGTTTGCCATTGCCTGCCGAGGGACGACCGCTGTTAAGAAAAAACCTTTTTCTATTTTTTTTTGCGATGTTGCTTTGACCAGGGCTTGAACCCAGGTGCTGATGAGTGAAAGCGCGCACTGCTTACCACTACACCACAGCGGTTATATATTTATATATATATATGTTATAAGGCCCAAAAGTAACAAAAAAATAGTTCATGTAGGTTCAAAATAAAAGGGCGGCATTTATCACTGGGGACAGGGCGGCATTTTAATTAAATCCGGCCCAGCATTTGCCTATCGTAGTGAAGAATATCTGCCTAGGGTGGCCAGATACGCTGATTTAATCAGTACATGTGCTATTTTTTTTATTTTACTAATTTTTAAGAACCCGAAATAAGTACGCAAATTCTACTGATTTTTTGATTTTGTACTGATTTTTACATTTAATAAATATTTTAAAAAAATGATTTTTGACCACTCATACGCGTGAGCAAATTGAAACAATTTGTCGTCGTTTCCTAGCATTTCGCAAAATAACAATTGCTTGAATTCAATCCAACATAATAGCACTGTTCCAGGTACTTGAGAATTTGCAGGTTTTACAGGATAAGCTGTTTTCGCCATTAATAAACGTTATGGAAGGTGGCGACCGGGAAATACTTCCTGTAAAAACCTGGAAATCGTGAAGCACCTGGAACAGACTTAATATTTCAACTGAAGTAGGGCTGGCAAACTATCGATAGTCCGAGTCATCGTTGGTTTCCGATACTATTTGCCCAAAACCATCGATAGTTTTTCAATAGTATCAGTTTAATATAAGAATGGAGCTTCACAACAAACGTGTGCGGTTATTCAGGCCTTCACCATTTTACTCCGCCATACAACACGAGAAGTTTCATAAAATAAAAAAAAAGATTTTAGTTCAAATTTCTCTCAAACGTCTTGTCAAACTTTCAAGCACCCTCATACACCACACACCAGGTTTGAGTTAATGGGAATTTCGTTATGTTTGACAAACCGTTTGTGCACTGTACTTTACTCTTAAAAAACCAAACAGTTGATTTGATACATCGTTGATTTGTTAGATATCTAATCGAGAAACTGTTTAAGATTCATAGGAAAAACGCTTTGGTATGTATAGAATCAATTACTTACTAGACAAGGGAGAAAATATATGTAATGGTGTTTTCTATCGATAGTTGTCCGACCATCGATAGAACTATCGTCAGACGGCAACCATGGATAGTCGTGTCGATAGTATCGATAGTTTTCCAGCCCTAAACTGAATACGACTACCGCTGCTTTTGTGCTTCTTGTGCAATGTAAGATCTAAAACTTTGGTAAAGATACATACCAACTACCGGCTCTTGGATATAGGGACGTTCCGATACCATCAAATTATCGATACCTACTCAAATGAGTTTACTCAAATCGCTATTTTGATACTACATATATGAGTGAAGCGAATGTATCGATAGCTACTTATATCGATAGTTTTTCATCCTTTTATCTGCAACAAAGCGAAAGTAATTTTTAGACGTTATTTGCGACATACATTTTGCGACACCTGAGTGGAAGATTGACCTATCTCGGCAGCCCGTTCGAAAACGCCCTATCTCAGACAACTTGTCAAAACTCCATATTTAAGAATTTGATTGAAAAACGCCTTGTCCCAGAAAAATTTTCAAGAACACCCTATCTCAGCTGCCGATTCAAAACGCCCTATCTAAATTATTTTCAATATATTTTCAGTTGAGGTATCGATATGTATATTTGTTCATTAGTAACACTAGACAAAAAATGCAACCTTTGAAAGGTTTCCAAAAAAATTTACAGCTACAAAATATTGCTTGCACTTTGCTGTGGTGGTATCACTAAAATTAAATGGTTCAATCAAAATACATAAACGAAAATTTAGAAATGGAATGTATGAAAAAATAAATTTTGTGCGTAACAGAATAAAACGATTGGTTACCAGATTGTGAAAAAGCCATACAAAGAAGTAGAGCTGGGATACTATCGATAATACCGCCACTCGATATTTTTCGAAACGATAGTTGAAAACATCGATAGTCTCGATAGTACTAGCGTCGTGAGAGGTATTGAATTGAAATGCTAAATTGCTTGAAAATTAAATAATTAAATAATTAATAAATTTATAAAATTTATAAATTACTTTGTAAATTAAAGAGATTATATAAATTTGTTTAAATTTGAGTGCATCAAAAATAACTTCTTATAATAATAAAATAAACTTATTAATTTATGCGTCTGAATTATATATACTTATATACATATACTTGCAAAATCACAGGAAAAATCTGAAATAATTTTTTATATGGAAAAATTAAATTCGGATTTTGTTTGTCCCTTTTGAAGTGCAAATAAGAGAAATTGGCTATAATAATACATTTCTAATACTACAAAACAAACAAAACAAAAGATATTCGTTTAAACTCACAACTCATACTTATAAAAGTTCAACTGAGATCAAGTACGGAGGCGCATATCAAAATCCGGTCAAAGGAAATTATAAACATTTCACCATATTATAAGACAACGAATAAAGTACCTGTTAAAATAATAGCACCACAACATTTTTAGCAGTTTTGACTATTTTTTTGTTTGTTTAGTGTCTAGTAATTTTTTATAAAAGTTGTACAAAACATAAAAAACTACAAAATCATTAAAATTTCAAGCTTTTTAATTCGAATCTCTACAAAATTTTACTATAACTCAGTGTAAGCTTATAGTTGCTAAAAAATTCCAATAACTAAAAATTTTTTTTTGCCGACTGTACTGTTAATTTTCTTGGATAAAAAAATATTTATGTAATGTTAAGAGATGTAAAGAAGAGAGGAGTTCCGCTAAAACCGACATCGATAGTTTTCAAAAACGATCGATAGAGGCGACAGTTTGCAACTATCGATATTACAATCGATAGTATCCCAACTCTACAAAGAAGTCAATGCAAAAGGCATGGGAGCAGCCGCTTAAAATCAGAGTTTAGATTATTTAACTGTTTAATTGGCGGGCCTATCTTTCAAAGTAGAATAATGCTGAATGGTAACAGAACTAGTATTTTAGTCTTATTAAAATTGTATTTTATTGGATTCGCATACATCCTGTTAAAAAAAAGCCCGGGAAGGAATTGACATCAATATTTTTATCAGGTAAATCTGTTTTTTTTACTTTACATCGAATTTTTTCTATAAGAATTAATGAGTCCATCGAAAGAAAGTGTCTCCTTTTAAAATTCAGTGAGAAAAATAATTAGTGCGAATTGTTATTAAGCCAAGAGTATATCTCCACACCAGGTTTTTCAGGTTTTCTGAGAAGCTTTGAACACTTAATAAATCTGCTGCTCACAAAATGCTGAATGGTAACAGCACTACTGAGTGTAGGAGAACCTCGAAGTTGTTGTGAATGCTTAGCAACAGAACGATCTCAGCTGAACTGGGAGGCAGGCTAGTAAAGACGAACGTTAGTTGGGGCACCCCTCAAAGTGAAGTGAACTCTCCAAAGTTATGGCCTACTACCGTCAACTCAGTACTACCCAGATTCAAAGAGGAGGGAGTAAAATGAATGGCCTATGCTGATGACTTAGTAATTTTGGTAACCAAGTTATTTCCATTTATGATGAGCGACATCCAAGATGGAAAAAACATACATAATTCCATTTACAGCCAAGTATAAGGTAGGTAGCTTTGAATAAGTTTAATGGCTAAAGCTTACGATTATGTAAACGGCGGAAATATATGGGAGTCATATTGGATCTTAAGCGGAGATGGAAAGTAAATATATAGGAGTAAAGAAAGCGAGCATTGTCTATTACTCATGTAAGCGGCTTTTTTTTAACACATTGGGTCTTAGTCCAAAATGGTACTCTGGATAGCGGTGGTATGTCCGATCTTATGCCAAGGTTCATTGGTATGGTGGAAAGCCCTACAGAACGAGTAAAATTAGGCCGAGCCCAGAGGGTTGCATGCATCGGGACGATGAGAACTTGACCCACCGACGCCCTCATTGTAATGCACACAGCATCGATACATGCTACACGACTCTGAGAACTGGGCATATGGGAAGGAAGAACGATCGGGCATAGCAGCACAATTTCTCGATTGATGTCCAAGGTGCCTCAGCCAGAGTCCGACCATAAACGACCTGCAGTAGAAACTCGCAGGCTTTTCGGTGTCATTCTCCCATCGAGAACTAAGTCCGGCGGGAAATTTAATATTTCCGCCTGGATACATCATCTGTATATCGGCGGCTTCACAATGGAACGGAGAGTTAGAGCAGACGTTTTCTCCGAATTCGTGGGATTAGCAACCCATCTGTTCGATTTTGCAAGTGCTTTCCAGGCAGAAGTATACCCTACGGCTGAAGGCTGTCGTCTTTTAGAACATAGTGGTTTATGTCATGCCAAGGAGTATAAGACTCCTATAAATGCCTTAAGTAGTAAGGTAAATCTAGTTTTCGATCAAGGATTGGATCTCTCGGAATCGGAATCACATAAAGAGAAATATTTCGCCACAATCTTGAGAAATCGCATCAATGTAATCGCAATTTCACGGTCGAAAAACAATGGGGTGGTCGTTACACTATTATTTCCCAAAATACCTATGTATATACTCATTTCAGTTTCTTCAACTTTCCTGTACTTATTCCGATTGGGCCGTGGTTTCCCCGATTTCAAACTTTTTCGACAATATACTGACTTAGACTAAATAAAATAATTGAACCAAGTTTGGTGGAACTCGGCAGTGGTCACTGAGATACACCTTGTATTCATAAAGTGGGCGGTGACACGCCTAATTCATAAAATTCTATAGCAGTTTTATTTTTTTGTTAAGAGACTGTTGTAGCTATTAACTTTGAGTAAATTAGCGTCATCAGTTATTGAAATATCGGAGTTTTCGGATGTCTGCAATTTATCGTTATACGGGAAGTGAGTATAATTTTACTCCGAGTTGAATAATTTTCAGCGAATTGCTTTCTTGTACTAAGGGTATTGAGTGCATAGAGTTTGGTAGAAATTGATGAATCGGTTACCGAGATACACATATGTGGTACTAAGGGGGCGGCGTCACGCCTATTATCCAAAAATGTATAATAATCTAATTTTCTGCTAAGTGGTTATTGTAATTATCGATTTTGAGTGAATTAGCTTCAGTAGTTACTGATTTATCACAGTTTTCGTGTTTCTGTTAATTACCGTTATATGGGAGGAGGGCGGGGTTATGGTCCTATCTCAAAGATTTTCAACAGATTTCTTAGCTAGGCCCTATAGAAGGCTCGTACGGAGTTTGATAAGGATTGGTGAAGCGGCTACAGAGATACAGCATTTCATCATAAGTGCGCAGGTCACGTCCATTTTCCAAAAATTTCATCATAATACAATTTTACTAATTTTCAACAGTTTGGATCCAATATTTACTGAAATATGGTAGTTTTTGCAATTTTCGAAAATACTGTTATATGGGCAGTGGGCGTGGTTTCCGATTCCGATTCCGCCCATTTTCAATACCAACCTACCTTGGATCGAAACCTACATACCGAATTTCGTTGAGATATCTCAATCTTTACTCGAGTTATCGTGTACACGGACAGACGGACGAACAGACAGACATGTCTACATCTATCTCGATTCGTTCTGGCTCTTATGCCGAATTTCCACTAGGCATTGAAATGACAAAAAATGTATGCATTTAAAAAAATGCCATGTGGAAATGAACTTAATGACAATTTTTGTAACCTAATGACACGATTATTTTTTAATGCCGAACTTTGTTATTTTTGCCATTTAATGCTTAGTGGAAGTCCAGCATTACAAACAACCGTTATGTGAACAAAGTTATTAAATCCTTGTGCACAAGTGCGCTCGGGTATAAAAATATATAGCATTACATAAATTCCTTATAACCAAGTGAAATAAATATTTTTTCATGATATTTTCAAAATGATTCTATTGCAGATACGAGCTTAACGCTGAAATGGCACGTTATGTGTTTACATACACATTCAAATCATGCGCCCATTATCGTTTACATAAAAGAAGTTATACACTTTTCGCAGAATAAGCGCACATGCTGTTAAGCATATAAGTTTATACGATTTTGTGTCTTTTGACATGTGAATTATCGCTGTGGCTTTCGTAGCAAATTTCTCCTTTAATGCCACACTTTGTTGCGCAACAAAAATAAAATTTTATTACATTCCCCATAAGGGCATGGAAACCCTACATTTATTTACTTACGCGTTACTTAGTGCCACAAATGGTCGATTTATTGCTTTTCATTTGCTTCATAAAATACACATATAAACTGCTGAATTTTATTTACACATTTTCTTATTTGCGTATGCGAAACAAGCGAATGATAAAGGTAAAAATTTGACTGTCCTTATGCTGAGTTCCCACTGCATATTTCAAATGGGATACCTTCAGTAGCCACTTCTAAATTGTTCCACAAATACTTAACATTTGCTGCTTACTTATCGTATTAATGTTGAGATAGTAGTTAGGTTTCAGAACTTCTTATATGGGCGAATCCGAAAAATAGTTAACAAAAATCTGAAAAACTACATGCAATTCAAATCTTCGCCTTTTGTGTCGAATAGTACACCATGTTGTTATTATATTTCTTTTCACACTTATTTGAGAAATATGATTCGCCCCTCTTACTTCTTGAAACAAAGCTCCAAATAGCCTTAGTTTTGAACACTTTATCTTTTAATAAAATACAACAATATCGCTTAAAAAAAAAAACAATTTTTTCAACGGCAAAAAGAGTAACGTCCGTAACGCAACGTCCCGAACGCACATATACAATTGTTTTAAAGTTAATCCAACCTTTATTTTTATTTTATAATACACATTGATAACTTGATTATTTTTTCTTCAAAGTATTGTTTTAGATTTTGTTCTCCATGTATATTACAATTTGCGCAAATCGGTTGACTTTGATGGTCATACCAAAATCGCTTCCTTTTTCAGTAACGTGCGAACACAAACTTGGAAATAAAATACACAAACATTAATTCAAATTCATATTTCCCTTATTTTGTTCACATAAGTACTGCTGTGTACTTTCCCTTGTACCACAAAAAATGAAACTTATAATTTTTTTTCGACAAAAAAGTCAAAAGAAGCGTCCGAATGTAACGTCCGCAACGCTGGGATTTTATTCCTTAGGAAATTCTTGACTTCCCTCCCTTACTGACCCAGTTGGTAATGTTTAAATAGAAAAGTTCATTCCGCAAGTGCAATAAATGTGCCACTTACGGCAGTTTCATCAAGTACAATTTCAAAGTTACTGATTAGTTAAAATTTCAGCTGAAGTAAACTCCTAAGTATTTACTTACTAATGATTTTAGCTTTTGACGCAAATCTTATGCAATTATATGAAAATAATTTTAAGGCATTTAGGCTATTGCTGCCCGTAGGCTATCTGCAATTTCTCTTCTTTTAAGAGTTTCTCGTATTTCTTAGGATATTTTGCTGCTACTCAGATTTCATTCAGAAAAATTACTAACAGTAAGTGGAAATGAGTAACTACATTTAGAAGTAATTACGTTTAGTTCTTTGCGGTTGGCTTAATTAAATCAGACAAGTGTATTATTTTAAAACGCAGGCTACGGAGTACGTTGCGTATACGTAACTACATCAGTGAATATGTGCATTAGGCTGGGTCGATTTTGTATGGGGGAAAATAAAAGTCGTTTGACCGCATTGTACTAGTAATATTATGATGTCTTAGGTCTTAGTTAATTGTTATTGGCCACGAAAGATTAATTTAATACTTATCTTTAGCCCGCGCAATTGCATCAAAGTATACGAATTTTGAAAATGAAACTTTGGCTGGTAATATCTATGGAATGCGTTAATTTTTATAAATAGGACGATATATCAAATTAAGGGTTATTAAGTTTAGTACCTCACGTTCATTTATCATTTTTCAATAAGTCTTAAATTTTTAAGATATTAAGATAAAACTTACAAAAACTATAATTTCCCCTTATAGATTTTCAATTCTTCATTAATTCAGCAACCAAGTGAAAAATACAAAAAAGTGAGACGGGATTTATTTCAAACGTTTTAATGTTTTCGGATGTTTATATAGTATTAAAAGAACCATGGACTTGGATCCTGATGAATGAAATCAAATATGTATCGTCAAAGAATAGGAATCGTTTGATAAGTTAATAGTGGTTGCATACATTAACATAATACAGTTAGGGTGAGAAACGCCCATTTTAAGTCCATTTATGCAGTCTTGAAATGGTTTTATTAGTCAACGAAGACGCACATTTTTCGCGGTTTCTAAATTTGCCGTTATATGAAAGTAGGAGACGTGAAATAATTGTTTAGATATAGTGCATAAGTATTTTAGTTAACTGCATTATGTGAAAAAAGTCTCTCTGCATTCAGCTTGAACGAAAAAAAGGCGCACCCTGGAACAGTTTTCTGTGATCCGGCTCTTTTAACTAAACGTTTTTTATACAATTGAAGATACATTTTTTTAGAAAAAAACTGGAGATCCACTTAAGTTTTTCGATATAACTTTGGTAAATGTTACTCGATCGGCACGTAGTAAGTACCAAATTGAAGGAGAGACTTACTGTTACTGATTTATAATAATAATATTATAAAAATAGTTCAGATTATAAACAAATTGTTTTAAATTTAAAAAACGTGTTGAACATTTGTTTTGTAATTTTCCTTTATTTGCAATTTTTATATTGTATGCATAAACATAAGTAAACTAATTAGTGTTTCTAGAAGTTGTGCCTATTCAGTGTTTCCATACTCACTTGCATAAACCAAAATTTTTCCACGATGATGCAAAATAATGGCTTTTCTATTAGAGCTACCGAAATTGTTCCTAAATTTGCAAAAATTCGCAAACTATAGCTAATATTAAAATAAATTAGAATATTTGGAACCAGCGACCTAAATGAACGCCAGCAATATTAATGCTGTTCTTTACATCTTTTGACTATAGGCCAGTGCAATTATCAAGAGAACAATTAAAAATGTATTGAAAAAAGATAACTTTGAGATTAACGATAAGCTAAAGGGCTGCGAAAAATTATATTTGACTTTATCTTTTGCATTAACGGATTCATTATTTAATAATATGCACTAAACCTTTTTGCTGAACCCAGAATTTTTAACAAGAATTGGTCTTATTCGACTACTGTGCTGTGGGTGACTTTGCGGTCGATGCGCGGGCTCTTAACATTAAAATAAAATACTAATATTTTGCAGGCTTCTTGTTGACTTCATGATACATTATTTTCACTATTACCAAGGGATTTGAGTAAAATTTGATTTCCGACCCGCCCTAATGTGCATGCAGTGCCAAAATGCTGACGACAGTTTTATAAATTAAGTCAGAAGTAAGGTTGATTAAGCACTTGATGATGTTCTTCTTTAGTTGGTCAAACTGTTGGAAAACATAATTAAAATCTTTACCTAAATAGTTTTTGATTTTTATGGACAAGTCTACATAGTACGATCAAAATTGAAAATTAGTAACATAGCGATTTTTTGCATGGTGGTAAATTTTTCAAATCTATACATGTGTTTATCGTCGTTTAAAGTAAAAAACCGCTTATCAAGCGTTTATGAAGTTATTCTAATTTTACAGGAGATGGTAAAAACCAGGGCTTCGGAGCAAAGATTTTTTTTCATCGCTCCGCTCTAACTCCGCTCCGGTATTTTATTTCGCTCCGAGCTCCGCTTTTGCTTCACTCCCGCTCCCAATAAAAAACATTTTTAATCTATTTATGTACATATCGAGCCCTAACCACAAAATTTTTGAAAATTTTCTTTTTGATGCAGAAATGCATCTGGATATATGTATGTATACACTTCTGTATCCAAAAGAAAATTAAAAAAATGTCCAGGTTAATTAAATAGAATGGAAATTTATTTAACCTGGTTGTTTTCAGTGGCTTAAAAATAATAATTTAAGTAAATTTATTAACTGAACATTTTTCTTAAATTTGTATTGAACTTGAGGCCGTTATTATAGAATTTTTTTGGAAAAACAAAAATAAAAATATTTCAAAATTAATCATTACATACTAGGCCCGAAAAAAAACAAAATATTGAATGTTTTTTTAAGGAGCTAAGGGGCAAATTAATTTTTTTAGCTCTTTGCTCCAGCTCCCTGCTCCTTTGCTCCACTCTGCTCCGAAGCCTTGGTAAAAACTGTCTTATTCAAAACGCTTATCCCTTTTATATGTAAAACAAACTTATTTCAGGCTAGTTATTTATATTGGTGGTATATTATTTTGGTGTGAATAAATAAGTCTTGATGGCAGTAGATTCCGGTCAACAAAATCTCATTTTTGGCACAAATATCTGCCTAAAAAGTGTTGGTTAGGGCGAAAAAGTGAATGTATGTATTTAACACCCAAACCCCCCGTAGATCCGGCACTGAAAGAATTATTTAAAAAGGTACGGCCATGAGTGCCATTAATAATAATAATAATAGATTGGCGCTTACACATATGTTAGTGTTTGGCCGAGCTTCTTCTCCGATGTTGCTTTGACCAGGGCTTGAACCCAGGTGCTGATGAGTGAAAGCGCGCACTGCTTACCACTACACCACAGCGGCCGTGCCATTATATAGATTTAAATGAGGACAAAGATTTTTAAAAATATTTTAAAAGTACAATTTACAAGACTTAAATTAAAATTAATTCTTACATATCGTCACCTGAGTGGAAGATCGACCTATCTCGGCAGTCAGTTCGAAAACGCCCTATCTCAGAAAATCTTTCAAGGACGCCCCATTTCAGAATTTGATTGAAAAACGCCATATCTCAGCGGCCGATTCAAAAACACCCTATCTCAGTACATTTTCCATGTATATTCAGCTGAGCTGAGATTTTTCAATAAAATTCTTAAATAGGGCGTTCTTCAATGAAATTCCTAAGAACGGCGTTCCTGAATAGGTTTCTGAGATATGGTGTTTTCGAACTGGCTGCCGAGATAGGTCGATCTTCCACTCAGGTGAAGCTATACGAAAAAAAAATACAAAAAACGACCCACGTACGCCATTAACTAAAGTTGCTATTATTTTGGGTAAATACAATAAGAGGAAGAAATTAAATGTTCGAAAATGGCTAACCGTATTTATGTATCCTATTTTGGATGCTATTGCATATTGCAGGGGTGGGCAAGGCCGAGGCCGAAAAGAGCCACACGTAAATTCTAAATGCTACAAAGAGCCAAAAAAACAACAACAAAAACAAAAATTGTATCTATACTATAATAAAACTGTAGATTGTTTTTCTATTTGAACTCACTAATCTCCGGAACTACTAAATAGATTTTCATGGGGCTTTAACTGGTATCTAGACTGTGACCTCGGAAGTAACATAGGCTATATTTTATCAAAACTGGAATGTGGACAAAAAAGATATACCAATTTTTGCAAACAAAATTTACTTTGCACCAAATTCGTTTGCATATAATTTTGCTTTTCAACGGCATCAACATATGCCAGTGTTTATTTTTCGTTATTGATATTTTTTTTCAACTGAAATAGTAATTAGTGTCGTTCGTACATATTGAAAACGGTCTTGAACATAGATACATACGAGATTAAACGTTTCTCGCGGAGTTTTGTGTCTTACAAGAGTGGTGTGTTTCTAAGAATCCGTAAGTCAAAAGATAATCGGTAGGTAGATACTGATTTATTTATATTTCTTTGTGTTTCGTGTATCACTATGGGATTTTGTACATACAAATTAATTAGATATTTTGAAAACGCTCACATGAAAAGCATGTTCTGTGAATTAAGCGGATATAGTTCAAAGAATTCCCTTGAGTCAAGAATTGACATTTGGAATTAATTATGTATTTACATTTCTAGCGAATTTCTAATTTGCGGAATTAAAAGAAATTTATTTAAAAGGAAATAAAGCGTGTGGTATTTTTCAACTCTTATTGAACTTCAAATACTATACACATGTATGTATACATACCTCAGTTCATATAAACATTCCAACATACATTTAATAGCAGCAACTGCAGCTAAATTTTGTATATTTTTTGTTTTCTAAATACATATTTTCAATTTCTGTATAAACAACAGTGTTGCCAGAACTTTTTGGGCCGACCGGCTAGATTGGCAAAAAAAAGCGGCTAAAAACGGCTAAAATGTTTTAGTGAAAATTCACATGCTTTATTAAATAAATGGCAAGACACGAAAGACTAGTTAAAACCATTAATTCATATCGAGTGTATATTCCTCATCATCAAATGAATCACTATTGTATATATCACCTGAATTCATTAATTTTAAGAGATCGTCATCTACAGTAAAATTATGGCAGCATTTTTCTTCACGTTTTAAACCGTATCTTATATATAAAATAGCGTTTAACGTTTTAACGCACATTGGATTTCTTTGCTTAGTTTTTATTATATTCATTGAACTAAATATTCGCTCTACTTCTGCATTACTTATAGGCAAAACAAGAAAACTAAAAACTAGGTTGGAAAGGTCAGCAAAAGGGTTTTCTCCTAGGGCATTTCGAAATTGATAAACTTCGGCCCAAAATTTTACAGTTGAGTCTAAATTACTCCAGGTATGTAACGTTAACCGTTGCCATTGCATCTCTATGGATGTTATTTCGTCGGCATTATATCTGTGTTTTTGTTGCTGTAGTTGAACAAATACTTTTGGTTTAATTACTCTTAATGCATTTCCAACCGAAAAAAGTCAATTTTTTTTAGTGTGGCAATATTTGTAGGGAGGCGTTGGCGTAATTCCTTTATTAAAGTGATAATAAAATAGCGACCATTTTCTCGAATTATTTTCTCGGCTTCGTCGTCAAAAGCGTTTGTGCTTACTTTTTTTTTAAATACTCTTCAAAACTGTGATAAAACTGAGGAAATGGAGCAAGGTATGGTTCCAACGGGGAGCATATAGGATCAAATGTGTCCGCGCTAATAACCACTAGGAAGCATAGATGCGAAAGTAAAACATTGAGTTCATTAAAAATCTTCATTGGGTCTGCATTATTGCTTTCGACCAACTTGTTTACTTTTTGCACCTGAAAATTAGGCAAATAGTAAAATCGGCTAAAAACGGCTAACTTTTTTTTACAAACCGGCTAACAATTCGGCTGCCGGCTAGATCGAATTTTCTCCGGCTAGTTGCTATCAAAACCGGCTAAATCTAGCCGGAAAACGGCTAAAATGGCAACGCTGATAAACAAGTTTAGATATAAATTTGGAATCTTTATTGTTTTTATGTAGCCACAAAGTGCTGGCTCCTAACTTCGATCATTTATAACTCCTAAAATATTCATATAAGATTCACAAATTTTTTGTTTTTGAAGCTCATATTTCTTACTCACCTAGGACTCCTTTCAGACTCATATATTCTGAACGCTCAGAATATGTTTGTCAGAATATGTTTTATAAGCCAACAATAATAATCTATACTATAATAAAACTGTAACTTGTTTGTCTGTGGCATCTCCCATAGGCGTGACATTTTTAATCAGCTATAACTTCGGAACCGTAAGTCACACAACTTTTAAATTTGGTGTGAAGACAGATCTATGATAGATGTTCAAAGTAAAGTATCCATATCTATCTATCTATACTATAATAAAACTATAGATTGTTTGTCTGTTTGACTGTTTGAATTCACTTATCTCCGGGACTACTGAATGGATTTTTATGGGGCTTTAACCGGTTTATAGAGAGCGACCTCGGACGTAATCTAGGGTATAAGAAAATGATATCTGACAATGGGGCGTGTCACCTCCAATATGCGTGACATTTTTAATCAGCTATAACTTCGAAACCGTATATTTATGGTAGATGCTTATAGTAAAGTACATATACTTTTGTAAAAAGGGCGGGGCACATCCTATAGGAGTGAAATTTTTAATTAGCCATAACTTCGGAATCATACGTCACATGAATTTGTTAACCTCCTCTGAATTGTAAAATATACTTTTTCAAAAAATGATGCCGACAGATAGCGCCTAAGTCGAGATATTTCGATAACCCGTCTTTATCGTATGAACTGGCTTAACGGGTATTAACTTTATGATAAGAAGGGTTTCTCCAAAATAAATGGACCCAAAGTATAGATGGCGCTGAAATCACGATATTTAAATGCCCCTCTACAAGTGCTATATTAAGCATACAGAGAACCGCAAAATTAATTAAGCTCCACAGATATCCTAGGCACATCAACGGGTCATGGCTATATCAAAAAGAAGTGTGCCGAATTAGAGTGAACACGGTAGGGATATCAATGACCGTCCGTTCGAGCTAAACTAATAATTTTTACATTACAAACCGTTTTTGCATAGCAACACAATTTTAGTATTGGTCAATGCAAAAGTTCTTATAAGGCGTCGCGAAGCAAGCCAGGCATTTGCTGGTTTTTAAATAAAACTATTATTAGAAATGAAAAACATTAATTTTATTAATTTCATTTATAGATATTAAAGAAAATTCAAAAGATCTCTTTGGCCAAATTTTCAAAATCCGGTTGTACGTCAGTTAAAGCTGTTCGTAACAGTTCTGTTAAATGTTGGTTGGTCAATAGGTACGTTCGTTTAAATCTCCAGTAAAAAATTTACATCAACAAAATCCCAGCGATATGTGATCTGTTCTCTCATAAGAGAAAAATATCCAAAATAGTAGGCGAACAGAAAAGTTTCAGAAACTTGCAAGTTAGACGAACAGCTGATACCAATTTTGTTTACATTTAAAAGCATAAAATTGAAAACGTAAGAAAACAAATCCCGAAGTCTTATCCTGACACAGTTCACTGACTAAACGAATAATTACCTACTTCTTACAAGTTTAATTATACGCATTTCACTATTTTAACTTCCAAACCTTCAAATTCAATTTAGGGATTTACGTAAATACCCACCAACTGTTTTTGATCAGCTGGTTTCTTGTTGGCAAATTGCAGTTGGCAAAAATTTTTTCCAGCAGAAACCAGCAGCAAGAGCTGGGCGATAAGGATTACGATTACTAAACGATTAGGATTGCAGTAATCCCAACAAGCTAAAAAAAAAAACAAGATTACGATTACAGTAATCCTTCATCGAACGAACTTAGATTACGATTACAGTAATCGTAATTTTAAAAAGCCTAATATTACGATTACTGTAATCGTAATCCAAGTTCGTTCGATGAACGATCACTTCTGAAACTTCACTTCTGAAACTGTTTTTTAATGTCTAAGTAATGGGAATTATTGCGTATGCTGTTATTGCATGCACCCCACCCATGGTGGAATTATACCAAGTGAAGTAATATTAGAGTGAGAAGAAAGATTTTGACACTGCCTTATTTGAAAATTTGCCTATAAAATGTGACTATAAGGCGGCCGAATGTCAGAGCGAGAAGGCTGTTTTATTACTTCACCTGTTTATTGCGCCATTCATCCCACCTGCTTGTAGGAAAATTTTACATATTTTCACATAACTATTTCGTATCATATGTTCGCTTCGTCTTCGTAAACGAAGTCCGCAGTTCCGAAATAGTAAAGCAAGTGATAATAATGCAGAAATTTTAACTGAAGATAAAACTCAAAACAATATTCTACGTGTTATATGCTGCGTTCCATGCAAACATTTTAAAGTTTTCCAGCAATATTTTCAACATATTAGAAAGCATGCAGACAAAATTCATATAAAAGCGCTATGTTCGATTTACCGAGTAGTTATTAAAGACGGCGCTTTCCCTACATTTTGTTTGACTAAGTAAAAATATCTTGTGAATATTAATTTCATCGTATGAATTATATCACATTTTTTGTTTAATTGTGTTTTTGGAATAAACAAAGTTCTTTTTCCTTCTGTCAGTAAACTGTTACAAATAGTCCAACCTTTGTTGGAAATAAAGCAAAACTCAGATTTTGGTATTATATCCATTTAAATGTGAAATAAAGCAAATTTTGCGTTATTGCCGTTTGCGTTATTTCAAAGAGTCGCATATGGCTCAAAGAGCCGCGATTGCCCACCGTTGGCATATTGTATCAAGATATACTACGTTTATACGCACAGAATAATCGACTTAATTGAAAGCGCATTGACACCGTACACATTTCGCTCTAGTGTCTATACTTACGGCTTTATATCGGCATCAAAGTAACCGTCTTTAAAAGCAAACAAAATCAGCAGTTTTCATTTGACATTTTATAAGTTAACATAATGGGAAGTGATAAAAATCTAGTTTTATTCGGCATTATAAAATCGTGGCAAAGAGAAAGAACGATTATTACTAATCAACTTTTAAATACTGATGCGATTATTTGGAATTTGAGCGGAACAGCTGATCTCCAATTCGCTTTGAGTGAGAGCGGTGTTTATACACTCTTTCTAACTGTCTGGAGAAATAAACTACCGATTTGAAATGGAGTGTGAGCCAAAACACTTCGCTCTTTCAAAGCGAATTGAAATTCAGTTTATACATATGTTTTGAATCGCGGCGAAATGAATTAAAGCGACTTATGCATGCGTATAAACGTAGTAATAACTTCTAACTAGTTTGCGAACTAGTATAATGCAAGGTCTCTTGATTTTCATTTTACAAGGCATCATCATGTAAAGTTTAACGGTAACTACATATCACATAATCAAATAGAACTACACGAACTACATACATATGTAAATGAGTATGTCTGACTACAGGATGTGTGTATGTATATAAAAAGTAGAAGATGTCCCTTAAGGACCTATACTTTATGCACTGCATTTGCGCTTTGGCAAACTAACAATAAAAGAAAACAAATACGAAGAAGCAAATAATAAGCTGCTGCGTTTATACCATTGGGCGAAGCTAGTCCCCCAACACAGCCAAAACTGCTTTTAATATATTAAAAATCTCCGAGTGGTTTTCTTTACATAATCATTAATATGTACATACAAGTATACATATGTATGTACGTACCCAGCATCTAGACGACAGATTCCACCTGATCATAAGCTTAATCTCCATAAGCCAAGTCGACTTTGTTGTAGTCCAACTTTTGTACTTTTGAGTCTAATGAGTTTTGCAGGATTCTGCAAGTATCCTCAATGCTCTTTGCGGTTTGCGGATGCGGAAATACTCTGTCAGTTTGGATTAGCAAGGCGCGCATTTATGTATGTATGCAGGCTAACATATCAACACTTCTGCTAAAATATTGCAAAAGTACAAAGAGCCCAACCATCATGAAATTAATGTGTGTTCACAAGCGAACTATGTTCATGCTTTCGTATACATACATACAAACATAATGCAGTAAAAAAAGTGTTGTTAGAAAGTCCTTTTAGCAGTTTTCAATTTTTTTGCAAATGTTGCCAAACAAATCAAGTGTTGCCGTGTGAAGCGATTTTTGGCGAATTTTTATAAAATTATAAAAATATAATCCTGATATGAACTATTTAAATATTAAAGCATTAGAGATTTTGTGGCTGTTTTGTGCGCATTTTATCGCTGTCAACAAACTTTTTGGGCCAGTAGTTTGGTTATAAGATATAAAAATGTCTGGTAACATTGTTGAAAGTAGAATTTTCTGTATTCATCACGTAAATAAAGCAAGTGTGGATTCGAAAATAAAAACTGTTTCGAAAGTCACTTTACATGCAAGGTGTAACAGCCCAAGCAACCGCCTTTGGAAATTCTTGAGCTTGACAGACTTGCCACGTCTTAACAGTTACTTAACCCTCCACTCCTCTCATCAAAAAAATGAATGAAAAGTGTACTCACAATAGTTCAATCCCTTCAATTACGTCAACAGTAGCCAAATGTTGCTTTAACGAAAATACCAGCTGTTGCCGCCCTTCTCCACGAAAACGTTGTCTTTAATTCTAACTTCCACTCGCCGAACGAAGCCAATCTGCAGATGCTCATACTGGGTTTTAAAATATTTTGAACAGGGTTGCTACCAGTTTGAAAACGCGGATTTAATTAAAGTATACATATGTTAATGGCGGTCGCAAACCTCTGAGTGTATTTCTGCCATGAAAAACAGCTTCTTAAGAAAATACAATAACTGTAGGTCCATCACCTTTGTGTGACAAGGCGCACGCCACAAATCGGAGGAGAAGCTCGGCCAAACACTAACAAATGTGTAAACGCTAATCTATTACACTGATGCAAAAAAATGACCTTAATAAAAATTAAATGAAATTAAAAGGGTTATTTTGTATCTACAACTAACCTGTAACTAATCTACTTTATCAAAATAATTCAATTACCCTCAGTTGTTTTGCAACAGCATTTAAGTAAAATTTAATGAAATAAGGTTGAAAACTTTATTTAATGAAGCAAAATAAAGAACACTGGTTTACAGCGAAAACGTTCTATGGATGGCGAGATATTTGCAATTTCGAGTTATTTGCAATTTACTGTTGTTCAGTTAAAAAAAAAGAGTTGTTTCACTTAATCACGTATACCTTACGAACCAATTGAATGATCGTAAAACGAGATAGGGCAAATGCAAGAAAGTAAAATTTTCCATAAACTGTATATACCAGAGAGCAGAATGGATGGAATTAAAACGCTTATTAAGTCACTCGTTTTCTTTTCTTACCTATACACTCAACCACTCAGTGCTCTGTAAACACAACATGCATTAGCTTTGAAATAAAAAAGTCAAGTGAGTGAGTGAATCACATTTTCAAGTGATTGATTTGAATAACGAGTGCATGGCATATTTGATATTGTTTATGTATGAATTGAAAAACTGAAATATAATGATGTCTTACGAAGTTGCGAACACCTACAAAGTTTCTCGCTTTCCTTATAGTCTAAGGTCCGAGAAAGGCACGACCTTCACTAATCTGTTTAATGGATGGAATCGTTTTTCTATGAAATTTAACGTATCAATAAATACTTTGCGAGTGGGTTGGCTGAATAAATCGTGGCCAGGATATTTTTAATCAAATATTCAAAAATTATTATTATTTTCTTAATTTTATACTCATTTGTTTAATGAACAAATTATATACCAATCGAAAGTATTAAGCATATAGAATGTGAAAACGTTGGGTGGTCTATTTTTTTCCTGGCCTACCTCTCGGGTTGGCAGGTATGAATTGGTAGGTAATGTTAGTAATATTCACTCATCTGTTTAACACATTCTATAGGTTTTATGCTTTCGATTGGTATATAGGGAAATCTTTTGAGACGGGGACATTTTGGGTACTGGCAAATTGTGGCCGCCACAAAGCAGCGGCACTGCCAAGCGCGGTTAATACGTGTCGTTAATAATACTTGTATGCGTAAGTATACGGTAAGAACGGTTTAAATGACCAGTTTACTTGCTAAAATCGAGAAAATCAGGAAACTTCTGGTGCACTAGCTGCCTTAGAATTGGAAAAGACCTCTCCTACCATTATTAATTTTTTATTTATATAATAAGTAAATGAAGTAAAGTAAAAAAATAACAATAATTTTTTAAAATAGTTTTATTCATTCCTTTCAACTGTTATGTATATGAAAAAATACCAATTGGTTTAGTCCAATATCGTTTGCCAATAATTTACAACTTTTTTCCGTAATTATATTTCCTGCAGACGAAAACACCCTTTCGGAAGATGCACTACTTACGGGGGTTGCTAATACTCTGCAACCGAGCTTATGCAGCAATGGCATTTCACTTTTATGAAGCTCCCACCAATTGAGTATGTCGAAGTCCATATTAAAATATACCTCCATATTTTCGTAACGCTGAAGCTCCGCAGCTACCTTATCGGCGCTGCTTACAAAGGTAGGGTGTTTTAAAAGCCCTGAAAATAGCTCTAAGTTGTTAAAGGTACTACGGATAAATTCGTAGTTTCTACTTCAATTGGATTCTCAGAGTTCTTTATCAATGTTTTCATAATTTTAGCACATTTCTCTTTTGTGAGTATACGTTCATCTTCGGTAAAATTCTTCAGATCTTTTGCTGGTGGGTACAAGAAAAAGGCAGTTTTGTGTAAATCTTTTAAATTTTCAAGTACAACTGTGTTTAATTAGTGCAAGAATTTAGTTTTCATCTCTTTTATAAAACCAATGTCTTCTGCCATGGCCACGCACTTCTTCTGTAGGTTCGTGGCATAAATGTATACCAAATGGATAGTTGGTTGAAGTTACCATTCAAAATATCGTTTCTTATAGCATTCTGTTGCAAAAGATTGCTCTCGGTAGCGCTCGATCCATCACGGCACATAGTATCATTACTTGCCTGTTGAGTAAATGTAAGTAATAACATTTACGAGCAATTCAAAAATATAAACACTTACATCTTCCTTATCCATTTTCGAAGCTGAGTGCCTTTATTTTCCTGATATAACCCGTTTCCAATCAATATCATTCGAGTGCTCGATTCGTTTGGCATACACGAGTTTTTCATTCAAATGATTTGACTTAAAAAGGGCATGTCAATAAAGTACTTGAAAGCAAATGAGTGTAAACCACCTAAGCATTAGTGAGAGAATTGACATGAGAATCACTGCTAAAGCAAAGTTTCCCACTAGCTGTTTTGAGTGAACAGCATTGAGTTTACAAAGCCTACGTTGAAATGAGCATATTCATTCTATATACATCAATTTTCGATAGTCCTGATAGTTTCTGAGAAATTAGTTAATCATTTCTGACACCTCTTGCATTCGATACAAACTCTCTACTTACTCAGGTGTACGTGGCGTATGAGTAACACTCTTTTCTGCTCATATTTCATACAAAAAATCTTTGCGCATTTTCATTTGACCAATCATTACGTCCTTATTTATCCATCGATTTTCTCCATTGGTAGCTTAATTTTTTTCCAAAGGAATAGGGTTTAAAACAAGTACAAAACATTTACACTGAAACTGTTATTTTTTAATTTTTTCCCTGTTAAAGTTTGAATTTTTTCAAGTTTTTCATTAAAAAAAACAACAAATCTGGGATGATTAATTATATTCTCTGAAACCAGAGCTGTAAAACTGTGAAATCATTTAAAATTTTAATCATGAAATATTTACAAGTATAATTTCATTCATTTTCCTTTGGTATGGTAGTGTGGCTTATATTTTTTTTCAATCTACAATCATTAAAAACAAAATTGATTTCACACAGTAAGGTAGTAAATACCTGAATGAAAAACTGAGAATGCTGAAGTAAACAGAATTCAATACTGAATTAGCTTCCAGATGAATGAACACTTTGCTATTTGTGCATTCTCTAATTCAGTTCCAATCAAATTTTATACACTAAGAAAAATATGTATGTTTAGATGATGGAATAATGAGGTGTATGAACTTTAAAACGATATTGACATAGTGTCACGTATCAATGCAGAGCGGCCACGCGGGCTAAGCCATGTCCTACGAATGAATGGTTGCGCTTGGACTCCTCCACGCATGAAATGCAGCTTGATTCACATGAACATATTGTACAAATTTATAGTTTTGGTTGTTTAAAAATTGAGTGCAAAATGTTCCAAGACCTCTATCTATAGTATATATAATTTTTTTCATTTAAAGATTGGAAAATCTGCAGAACATGAAATAATCAAGCATAACAACCATTAAATGATAGCAGCTTTTATCATTCAGTCCATGGGTTCTCCACATACATTTTTAAAATACATATGTGCCCATTTTCGCGCGGCCACCATTTATGATCAGTTTTTATTTGTAGAGAACGATATTCGCATTTCCCAATACCAGGCGCTCATGCATGTGAAGTAACAAGTTTTCTATTTCTACGTACAAAATTGTTTGTATAAATTTTTAAATTTCCAAAATTCTACTTTGAACAGTTCAAAGGCTTCTACAAAAAAAAATTTATTTAAAAGTTCTACAAACAAATTTATACATATCGAGCCCTAACCGCCAAAATAACGTAAGCGACATTTTTTTCAAAATTTTATTTTTGATGCAGAAATGCACCTAGATGCTCTAGGAATATTTCTGCATCAAAAAGAAAATTAAAACAAAAATGTCGCTTACGTTATTTTGGCGGTTAGGGCTCGATATAGAAAGCTTGCTGCTTCTTATGTATGAGCGCCTGTTATTCAGAAATAAAAATATCTCTTTGTACAAATAAAAATTTAGTTCGTAAAATAAAATTGACCGCAAGTTTCCTTCGAAAACATGCAGTTGGTTTTAAACAGCATTAACAGAATATCCAAAGCTGGTACGTACTTCTGGTCTTAGGTAATGCTTTACCAAATTGTAGCAGTAGTAGAAAAGCAGAAGTAAAACGACTATTTTCTCCTATAAATATTTTCTTCAAGGCATATTTTTTCAGTGTAGTACTGAATGATCAAAACTGTTTGCATTCAACCAAAATTTACAATCACAATGATTGCGAATACTTTTGTTACATTCACATTCTATACTGAATGGAACTCTGCCATTCAACAACACATTACGTTTGTTTTTGTTTCAAAATAATTTAAGCCACTCAGGAATGCGTTTTTTTTTATACAGCCAAACAATCAAAATTTTGAAACGAGTGCCAAGTGAATGCAGATCCTACTGATTCAATCATTTTACAGCTCTGTCTGAAACTATGAGGGCTATGGAAAAGTAATGTATAAATAGGGCTGCCAGACGTCCCGGTTTTCCCGGACATGTCCCGGTTTTAGACTATTTGTCCCAGTCCAACCTTAAAATGTCCCGGGTTTCATTTAAGTGTCCCGGTTTTCGATTTGATTGCACAAATTTTGAATAAAAATGACTACACTGAGAGAAAAAATGCGTTGTAATATTAAGACAAATTTTATGAATTTACTGGGGGAAATAACGCATAGTAAACATGAATATTTTTTATTTGATTATCGTTTAAAATGTTCGTATTTAAAAACAATACTTTCATACCACGGACACGTGGTGTTGAATCAAACTGAACATTTGAATGTACATTTACATGTCTGGCTGTAGCTAAGTGCACGAAGATGCTTGTCACAATTTTCTAATTTCCAGAGCGTCAGGGTTCAAATCCCATTACAGGCAGCATGGAATTTAAATATATTTTTTTTAACTTAATTATGAAAAAGCATCCGTTAAGTGCAAAGCGCTTCATTTTAACATTGGCGTTTTACAATTATATTAAGCAAAAGCCAGAAGTTTTGAAACAAGCTCACAGCAACGAAACCAATGACTGATATTTTAATGTTACCTTGTATTTATTTTTTTTTCTTTCGTGAAACCTAGATTACTTATAAGTACCGTGCCGTACAAAATTATTGGCTCGGAGACTCTTTCATCTGATCACAATTTCTAATCAGATCTTTTAGAAAAATTTTGAAAATGTAGCTTTTGAGCCAATTAGTAAAGTGCAAGTCTGAAGTTACCAGAAAATTTCGTTGTTTTTTTGCAATTATTTATTTTTTGCTGACAGTGTCGTCCACATAGAAAAAAATGTCGAACATAGTTTGTATGAAAGAAACTCTCAGTAAAAACAGTACAAAAAATTAACTAAATTTTTATGGGCAGCAAAACTTCATTTTCAAAATTTTTATAAAAAAGTCTGAATAGAAAGTTGCGAATTTGTATGCGAAGTTATTGCATTTTCCCGAGTTTTGCACAAAGTTTAGAAATTTTAATTTTATGTTTTCTGATGTATTTAGTATAAACTGTATTTTTATAAGGAACAAAAAAAGTACATGCATTGTGGAAAATTCTGTGTACTTTAGTTGTGATAAATTGTTTTGTTTTGCTGGTGTACGTTGTAATGACATTATGATCTCATGTTTTTATGTTTTTTTGTCAAAATAAAATTTTACAACATCCTTTCGTACGTAATTTTTGTCGAAACGAAATGGAAGGGAGCGAGAGGCCTCTCCTCCCCTTAAGTGTCCCGGTTTGGCAACAGAGATATCTGGCAGCCCTACAGTTACTGTATAAAGGGATTATGGAGAATTTGATTTGCTTTCATTTGCCGTACTCGTATTATGATCATTCGATTGGTTCGTAAGATATACGTGATTAAGTGAAACCACTTAAGCAAAATACGCGTAATCACTTCAGTAAATTTTTGAGGAAAACTGCGGGTGATTGAATAAAACTAAGTATGAAGTTTATATACGGTTAGATAGTAGTATTTAAAAACACCTTCGTTTTGTTTAACAAAACCACTGTTTATCAGTGTTATTATCAGGGAACGAATTTTTAGGACCTAAAAACCTTTAAAATAGACAAAATAAATAACGAAATAGGACAGAAAAGGCGAAATAAAAAGCGAAATAGGCACGAAAAGACACAAGAAACCGAAAAAAAGGCAAAAGAAGGCACTAAAAAAAGATAAAAACCGAAAAATAATCAAGAAATACATTTATTTTAGAAATGTTTATTTTACAAGTAAAAACTGAAAAACTATGAAATACATACGGTGACCATCCGTTCTGTTTTTTGCAGGACCGTACTGTTTTTCAAAAGTCGGTCCTGCGTAGTTTTTCAAACCTGAAAAACCTGAAAATGTACTGATTTTTTCCAAGTGTCCTGCATTTGTCCCGCATTTTATTCGTTATTTTAAAATTATCGGACAATGGATGGATTTTTTCAAATAAGTGTTTTTTGGTACTTTTCGTAGCTTTTCTTCAATATCTCATGAAAAAATCTCCAAATTAACGTAAGCGACTTACAGCTCGAAGGGTATTGATGTGCCTCTTACCAAAATATATAACTTGTGGCGACTTCAATGAAAATTATTAGTGCTACAGGCGAGAAAAGTGATATTTTCAATCAAATACGCAGTTTCATTTGATTATTTTTTTCATTATTTAAAAAATTCGATAAAGAAGATATATCATTACAGTAAACTTTGAGCCAAAGATAATGAAAATCGGATTAGAAATGTAGATGCTATGGAGCGCAATCTGCACAAATAATATATTTTTGTAAAGGGCATTTTGTAACTCGTCGTTTACATCGATTCATGGCGTCAATTTTTGACAAATAACTGCGAAAAGTACCAAAAAAACAAAAAAAAGAAGGGTATTGTTTTCGTTTTGAACGACTCAAAATTTGCCTATAAAATAATCTTTTAAAGATTTCCGCTTTTTGTGTAAGCTATTGTAATTATAATATGTTTTACTATACTTTTATAAATATTCATGTAAACAAAAGATTAATATCAATGAAGAAAACGTGATTCATTTTTAAAGTTTAAAATGTATTAAGAATTTAGAATCATAAATACTCTTTTGATATTTTTATACTACGTAAATATATGTAGGCATATTTTTGAAAAATTGTCCTTCATTTTGAATCCATATTTATGGTCACCGTAATTTGAAATACACCTTTTTTCAATAGTATTTCAGAAAACCACAAATTTAGTTCCGAAATCTACAAATGATTTTCAGAAAAACTCAATTGATTTTCAGAAAAGGCCAAGTGTATGTATTCAGAAAACCTCAAATGTAATTCAGAAAAGTAGTAACGGTCTTTTTCGCTTGGCGACTTACTTCCTCCAAGTATTGCAGTCTTCTTTCTACTACTCGTGGTCCGTCGGTAGAAGGAAACGCCATATGACTTTTAACATAACGTTTTATTTTTGCCTAAATGTTCTCAATCGGATTGGTTGAGTATGGATCCAAGCGCAAAATGGTGGGCGAACCGCTACTGCCAACTATTTGCTCAAGCCCAGTATGACAGAGTGCATTGTCGCACACCAATACCAGATCTGACAATGTTCTTAAACAGGCTCTTTTACCCACTCACCCGCGCTCTCCCGCGTCGTGTATCCATGCACAACACACCTGATGTGCTTATGGCCCCAATCAAATGGACGTTGGGTCGTGGGCGGCGTCAAAACTGCTCGCGTCCCTGACCGGGAGCGACCCTCCCCGGCGACAAAACAAATTAAAATTTGTTTCGTCTATGTATGCAACTTGCTTTCCTTGCTGAATTTAATCCGTCAACGCCGGTACGAATTCTACTCTTTTTTATGCTTACTTTCCAGAGAGTTCAGTGTCACAGGCATTTGATGAACGCTATTGAGGGTACACATTTTTCCATCTAAATAGTTCGCAACAGTTGATGTGCAAATATTCTTCCGAAATTCTGCTTGAACTTTGGAAGCTAAATCCTTCAGGGTAATTGTAGGGGTTTCTTCTACCCAAGCTACCTGCTCGTCTGTTAATTTTTTTTTCATTCCCCCCTCCTATCTTCTGACTCTCTACCCTGCCTGACTGTACCCAAGTGTATACAGTCTTGTAGTTAACACCGAAGGTCGGTGATAGCCTCCTCAATACGTGCCCGGTCCACGTTGTTATAAGTTTTAAATTTTGCTTCGTTCCACAACCGCATAATCTGCACCAAGTACATACGTACATACGTACATTAGACTGCATTACCAAAAAAAGTTGCGGTTTTTCCGTCAGGATTACAAAATTTATAATATTTTAAGACGTCCGCCAAAATATTTCGGAAAAATATTAAGATTTAAGTGAGCTGGACCGATTTGAAAATACCTCCAAAAATGGAGTTTTTTTTATGAATAAAAATAGTTTCTTAAAGAACTTTTTGAAAAAAGTCCCCTCAGATGACAAAACAGATTAAGCTTAAAAAATCTGCATAAAAATATTTAAAAATTGTAAGAATGAGATTTTTGATGCTGTTTTTTTACTTTTTTCAAAGATTGATTTACAAAAAACTTGAATAACTGGGCCAAAACTATTCTTATTTAGACTTATGGGATATCGATAGAAAGGTATTTTCACACTGTTTTTATTTCTGTCCAAAAAAAGTCATTCGTGTCTCATTTTTTTCAACTACCAACACATCTTAATTCAACACCTTTCGCGCAATTGTCTTTGAGTTCCATTGCTGGATATAATCGTTTAAAATTATGCACAGACAAACGAAACTATACATTACACTCGAAAGCTAACTCCAAATGTGTATTTTTTTATTTGTATGTTTAATTCAAAACTGCTTACTTAATTAAGAGATTATTTATGTAACAAATTTTTTTTTACCAGCGCAGAATAGATCTGTTAGAACTTTCACAAGAACACCCTGCCATGGTAAAGAGTATCTTGACCAAAATGGCACACATTTTCAAACGTGATTGGAGCAGTCAGAGTAAATTTTTGTTCTTTTATTATTTCAAGGTTACCATTTAATTTTTTAAATGGCTTAATTAAGCGAACTGGTAAAAGTTTTATATATCAGAAAGAGGACTTTAAAAGAACAGGTATTAATAAAGGGGACAAAACACACTTTTAGAAAAATAAATAAAGTCAAAGGACAGCACGCTAGAAAAAAGTACCGTCCTTTGAAATAAAGTACGGATGGTCACCGTATATAGCACATGTATACATGCTTTTAAGATGTAATTACGCGTGCATACTTCAACTTGGGTACGGAAGCGCGTGTGGATTTTTGTTTAGTACTTAGCAAATATTTATCCTTTATTATGACTTGTTTTTGGCGCCTCTGTTTGCGTAGATTTGTATTATTTAAGATTAAAGGGGATTTCAAGATACTTGGTACGCGCACATGCATTTCGGTAAGTGATTTTGGCACAGGGCAACAATGATTTTGGTGCGGCAAATGTTAAAGATGTTTTTGATAAGCTTTCCATTAGCTCCAGATTTTGAGAAAAACGATGCCAAAGTGTCGAAAAATTGCGTTTTTTGCAATATTTGAGAAGCCTTAACAAAGAAAAAGAGGTGACAGAACCTTCCACATATTTTGGCTTAAATCAAAGCTTGAACTCTCGAATATGACCTCTGAAAATACCAATATTTGAGAAGCTCTAGCAAAGAAACAAAGATGTGGGTAATTGGGGGATTCTCGTGGGTACTTTGACAGAGAATGTCTGGCATCACTGCTCTAGCCAAGTATTCTAGAAAGTGAGACAATGATATAAGTATAGCACGGACTGAATAACGTCACAACCGGAATTTTCATAACCATTATTACTTCGAGCAGCTTGACAAGAAACTGAAGGAAAAACTGTTCTGGCACCATTTTGAGGATTTTGAACAGCCCAATTAGTTCACCAGGAAACAACAGTTTTATTAGATTATGTTTGCGTTCATGCAAAGTACCTATGAATGAATCGGAGCTATCTATCGCTCCATGATATATATCAGCTCAGGGGAACAAATGAAGCGTATGCTAATTTAAGAAGAATGCAATAATATTGTGTGGCCGACACACAGTTCCACTCGTAGTTATCGGCAAATATTCGAGCATTTTAAATATCAATGCACGTAACCGTATTGAATAACTATCGAAATTGGGACGAAAGTGCTATTAAAATCGTATGCAAGTGTATTAAAAAAATTTACCTGTGATCGATACTAAAAGATCGGTACGACATTAGTCGTGCCACTGCCACTTGCTTTTGGCTTAATTACATGAAACAATTTCGGCATTTTGAACTTGACAGTTTCTAAGAAAACAATAAATCCTTTTTAATTTGCAGTTTGTTTTTTGCAGTAAAACAAAAACCTGATGTTTTAGCAATGTATTACAAGTTCTACTCCGCGAAAGAAAACGAAAGTCTATTTTTAATATTTTTATTGAGCTTTGTACCACGATTGTTTATTAGGAAAAATTGAAAAAGCAACAAAGCCTAAGCGGTAGAAGTTATAGCAGCTATTTCGGAGATCACCACATCTCTTCATCAGACTTCTTTTTTCTAGACTTCAGCAGGGATCGAACCTGCGTAATCGATGTGCAAAGTCAGAAGCGTTAACCACTGAGCTATGTACACCCCGTCAACTCTTGTCGTTAATTCATTTGCCTTTTTCAACCAACTACTATCAAAAGTGCAGCTGATTTGCCGCTATTTAAACTTGACAGCGTGGTTGTTGTTGTCAATTCTATACATCCATTAGCTTATTTGCTTTATTGTATAGTTTCAGGCAGGCTCTTCCTAAACTATGGATTTGTCAATGTTATTGTGGCTTATTAACATTTTATTTTTAATACTTTTTTATTTTTATTTTTTATTTATTTTTTTAATTAATTTATTTTTTAAATATTTTTTTTGTTTATAAGCCACAATAACATTGACGAAAGTCTATTCAGTTTCACAAAAAAATTGTCCCATTACAAACATCAAAATAAGTACTAAAGCTACAGTAAATACCTCAAATGTTGCAATCCATATTTAAAAAAAAAAATGCGGGTATAATTTGCAAAAACACTTTTTACTTTTTTGATATCTTCATGCTTCACAACTGAAAAAATTGATTTAACAAAAGGAAAACATCAACAGCTGTTAAAGCATAAACAATGTTGCCGACTTCAATATTTTTTCCCCTAAATTTGTTACAAATCGAACACAAAATAAAAACTTTGTGGAAATCTAAAGTTTAAGATATGACGTTTTGCCGCTAAAAATTAAAATGGTGCAATGTATCAAAAATAATGTGCGGAATTAAGAAGAGTAAAGAAGTTAAACTTTAAGTTTTTAATCCAAAACAACCTACCCTACCTTTTGAGGTTCCCCTGCAAACGTATCTGTCCAGTGACGTCCCCTCCAGTTCCGCCCACATGCCCCTCTCTACTAGCAGCTGCCGTATGAGCGACACCTGCTGTGAGTCGATGACCTTTGGCAGGGTTGCATAAACAGCATTTACATAGCTATTTTAAGCTGGGTGAACTAGAGAGAACATTTCTGAGCTTAGCACCTTTTGATACAGATTCCATAGCACTGCAAAGGCTCCTCCATGAAGATCTCTTGCTTTTCCTTAATAGTTTCATGTAATCTGTTAAGTTTACATTCAATATTTTCCCGACGATTTTGGGAGGTTGAAGGCCCTACGACACGATTTGCGGGCCTCGCCAATCTCCGAACTTCACCAAGGTGGTTTCTTTTTGCCCATCGGCTATATCCAGGGCCTTGTCATACGCCTATCCAGGTCCCTAGAGCTACCTGGATCTAATAGTGTGGGTCTTGGGATTCGCTAATCAAGCTCTTTCCTGTATTTGTGCCAGTCGGTTTTTCTTAAATATATTTATTTTGAGAGGCACCCTAGATGTGACCCGATCTAAGTCGAATTGGATGTAGCATCTCCGTATCTTCTGAGAAAAGGGTGACATACAGGACCTCTCTTCTGCTCTTCGTTATGGGAAGGGTAGCTCGCCGTTGATGTCTCCAGTTCCCCAGGTGCTGTAGTGTGCGTTCGCAGAACTTTATAATATCAGGGCCGCGTCCCAGCCCTTGACTAGCTGTACGACCGTTGAGGTCAGGCGTTACCAGTTTTCCGTTCGCTTCCAGGCAGACAGTGGCGGTACACAACCATTAACATGATTAAAAAGTTTTTTATGGATAAGCACCGTCATTTAAACAACGGCGCTTGCTTTCTTTTTTTTTTGCTACTTTGGTTAAGGACACCGTTTACTACAAAATCATTAGAGATTGCAGAGGTATTAAATGAAAATCTCTAAATAATCGATGCACAAATTGCATTTTTGTTAGAAATCATTTCGTCTACTAGAGATGCCTTTTTTCATATTATGTATAACTGAAAATGCACAAAGTATTTGGCCAAATCCTTTGTCAAATATCATTAATTACGCAAGTTATTTTTAGTGCAAGCACGTTCACTTTTGGTGTCAGTTCCGAGAGCATTTTAATTAAACAGGCAAGTTACTCCGATTAATTAACACTTTAATCACGTACATTCTAGTGGTTTTCATTTTCAACGAGTAGTTTATTTAATTAAAATGTTTTCAGTTTAGTTGCACTAATTAAACCAACACTGGCATGAAGCCATTTTCTATTAGCTGAAGCAAGCGTTTTGGTTTAAAATTTAACAAAAATGTATTTACTGGTAGCTTATAAACAAAGCAACGCAGTCTAAGCGGCAGAAAATATAGCTGCTATTTCGCAGATCACCGCATCTCCTCATCAGACTTATTTTCCCAGACTTAAAACATCTTGAATAGCACAACAGCGAGTGATATAAAATTGTGACAAGAATGCACAGTTGCAAGCAAATCATAAAAAATTCAATAGATATCCAGTGATTTGTTTTAATTGAGAGGTGTATTTTTTTTTTTAGATATTCAATAGCGCAATCGTGTTTCTCGCCTCAAATTCGATAAGATTATTATTAGCGCTCCGGATATTTATGCAAGTGCATATTTTTTTAACATCACATAAAGTCCGGACCTGGGTAGAAACCCATTATGGGAGGAAGTGAGTTAATTTGGTCCTATTATGTTTTACAATTTCTCACATTTTCATTTCATTCTTTATTTGTTTATATTATTTAGAACAGTGGTAATGCCATCTCTTCTAGTGAAATTAAATATTGTGGGGCACATAGTGAAAAACGCAGCAAAGTTAAAAACTAAAATTTAAGCAACTATCACCGATCGGCACAACATTGAGCATCGGCATCGGCCTTTCTTCGCCAATTCTTTGCCGATTATTTGGAATATGTTTAGGTGAAGCGACAGACAATAGGCAACATCAAAAAACATTTGCAGACAGCTCACAAAAATGAATTTTTTTGAAGGAGTTCACGTTTTTTTCCATACAAAAGTATGTTCGACAATTTTCTTTTATATGGAGGACACTGTCACAAAAAAAAAATTGCCAAAAATTAACAAGATTTTATAGCAGCTTGAAACTTGCACTTCATAATACTAGAATTTAGTGGTCTACAAAACTGCATACCAAAATTCTGATTAAAAGTTTGAAATTTTGGTGAAAATAAGCAAAATTTTTCTAATTTTTGTACAAAGTTTGAAATCTGAATTTATATGGTCTTTGTTGTAGATAGACTTTTATAAAAAAAATAATAAACAGTAAATAAACAAAAGACAAATGCCAAATGCCAACAACCGGTGAAAATATCGCAATTCTTGTATTTTGTGGGTCACTATATGTATGTGCATACATACCTAGCATATAAGTTCTTATGCAAGAATGATAGAATCAGTGTTGCCAACTTTTGATTTTCAAAAAGCACCAAAAACTTGGAAAAAAGCGTTTTACCACACTAAAAGCACCAAATGGTTTTGAATCAATTGATGCTTTTTTCATAACAATATTTACAAGAATGCATACATAAATCAATAAACAAAACTTTTTGGCTCATAACGATTGAAAAGCCAAATGCTATAATGACTCATGCTTACGACGTAATACATTACATTAAAACTGATATATCTTAAGAAAGAAAAATCGAATCCCAACAAACGAAAATCATGCCCTAAGTAGAAATGGGCAAAAACAAATTTTGTTTTCATTATATAACCTCAAATATCGACAAAAAACCGTGATTTTGGCACCTTGGGGTTAGGATATCTCAAAATTCTAGTGCTAGAGCAATTGTGCGGCCAGATTTGGATTCAGCACCAAGAAACGATGTATTTTACTCAGGTGGTACAAAAATAAAATTGTTTACAAATAATTAGAAAAGAAAAAAGAAACACTTAACTCAAGTAGCACACTGGTGTATAACTTGGCGTAAATTTGTGAATTTTGGTACAACTAATCAGATTTATACCAAAATTCGTAAATTCGCACCAAGTTATACACCAGTGTGCTACTTGAGAACTTACTCGCATATCTACTAGCGTTTTCAACACGAATAGAATTGAACAAGCTGAATTTGCAAGTTCAGCTTTTTATCAATCGTGGTTGTATTTAAGTGCATTTAAATTTGTAGATTTTTGTAAATTCAGTGCTGCCATAGCTTTAAATATTTAAAAATTATTTCATTATTATTATTTTTTAAATATAGCGGAGTAATTTTAGTTCAGAAAAAAAGCACTAAAAAAGGAACTAGGCACTAAATAATATTTTTGGCGTTTTAATTTTCAAAAAGCACTAAATCTAGTGCTTAAAGCACCAAGTTGGCAACTATGGATAGAATACAAGATTGCGCCAATCGAGCTGAGAGCAACTGGCCGTGACGTCAAAATATACCAGAATGAGAGAGCAAGACGAACTCGACAAGAAAAAGAAGAAGCATCGAACAAACGGCAGTATTGCCAAGTTTTGAATTTGAAAAAGCACCAAATTTTTATTGGTGTATTTTATGGACTTTATATGAATACATAATTTTATTGTAAGGATGCCGATTCGAATTAATAAAAATCAATATTTCTTGCACAACGGTCGATTTCTCCAGGCATGATTGAAGGTGCTGCACATATTTCGTTGTCGCTTACGATTGTCACTGTGCCATGATTTTGTTTAAATTTTTGTAAAATTGCTTAGCACACTTACGATTGCTATACATTTTGCTTCCATTTTTTTAAGATTTTCTAATTTGATGTCTTCAAACTAAAAACAAAAGCACCAAAAACGCACCAAGCACAAAACTCAAAAATTTTCGCGTTTTGAATACCCACTAAATTTGGTGCGAAAAGCACCAAGTTGGCAACAGTGAATGTAAACAAAAGTATATTATGACGTCATTTATTTTCTGGATCGTGGTTCTTATGTATTGAGTGCAAAATAGTGTATTTTAGTACAAAACGAAATTAAATTGTTTGTTCCTAAATATTTCTTGCTTAGAACCATATAAAACGGTTTTTAATGTAATGTACATGAATGTGATATATGTATATACATATATTTTTACACATACAAACATGTGTATGTACATTAGACTGCATCGCTCCCCATACAAAGAAAAATCGGTATTATTTTTCCATTAGAATTATAAAATCTATTATATTTTAAGACGTCCACCAAAATATTTCCGAAAAATATTAATATTTAAGTGAGCTGGACCGATTTGAAAATACCTCAAAAAATTGAGTTTTTCATGAATAAAAATAGTTTCTTAAAGATTTTCTTTGAAAAAATGCCCTCAAATGACAAAACGGTTTAAGCTTAAAAAATTTGCATGAAAATATTTTTAAAAAATTAAAAAACGAAGTTTAAACGGAATCGTAACGATGAGAAATTCGATGCTGTTTTTTAACTTTTTTCAAAGATTGGTATAAGAAAAACTTGAATAACTGAACCTAAGCTCTTCCGATTTAGACTTAAGAGGAGTCATTGGAAAGATATTTTGTCACCCTTTTTATTTCTTTGCTAATAAACTCATTCAAAGGAGGGAAGAGAAAAGTAGGATGAACGAACGTCATTCAAAGTTGAATTAGATGTGTTGGTATTTGAAAAAAAAAATAAAAATGGGACACGAATGACTTTTTTTGGACAGAAATAAAAACAGTGTGAAAATACCTTCCTATCGAGATCCCACAAGCCTAAATAAGAATAGTTTTGGCCCAGTTATTCAAGTTTTTTGTAAATCAATCTTTAAACAAGTAAGAAAGTCTAAGTTCGGGCGGAGCCGAACATTAAATACCCGGCGCAAGTATTAAATATATGTTTTTTCACCTTTCCGAAACCTACCGCTAGATGGTAAGCCGGGGTGTATCAATGTTGAGTAAATTAGCGTCCTTAAATTTCGAAATATTGCAGTTTCAAGCATTTCTGAAATTTGCCGTTATATGAAAAGCGGCCGAAATTTTAGTCCGATTTCAATAATTTTCAACGTTTTTCTTTTATGTGGCAAGCACAATAACCTTACCGAGTTTGGTACAAATTGGTAGAACGGTTACCGAGATACATATATGTGATCATAAGTGGGCGGTGCCACGCCCTTTTTCCAAAATTTTATCATAAACGTATTTCTTGGTGAAGAATATTTTGCAATCATCAAGTTTGAATAAATTAGCTTTAATATTTACTGATTTATCGAAGAATTTGTATTTCTCTAAATTACCGTTATATGGGATGTAGGCGTGGTTATGGTCCGATTTTAAAAATTTTCGGCCATTTAGTATGCTGTACCAAGGCCAACAACTGTGCAAAGTTTCGAAGAAATTGGTGCAGCGGTTACCAAGATATACACATATAACCATAAGTGGGCGTGGCTACGCCCATTTTCCAGAAATTTATAATATTCTTATTTTTCGTCTGAAAATTGTTGTAAATTTCAATTTTGAGTGAATAATCTTCAGTAATTACTAAAATATCGCAGTTTTCGTATTACCGAAAATTACCCTTATATGGGATGTGGGCGTGGTTATTGTCCGATTTTTAAAATTTTCGGCAGTTTAGTTTGCTGTATCAAGGCCAATAACCATAATAAGCCAAGTTTCGAAGAAATTGGTGCAGCGGTTACCAAGATATACACATGTAACCATAAGTGGGCGTGGCTACGCCCATTTTCCAAAAATTTATAATATTCTTATTTTTCGTCTGAAAATTATTGTAAATATCAATTTTGAGTGAATTATATTCAGTAGTTACTAAAATATCGCAGTTTTCGTATTTCTGGAAATTACCGTTATATGGGAAGTGGGCGTGGTTACAGTCCGATTTTGCCCATTTTCAATACCAACCTACCTTGGATTAGCGGAAACCTACATACCAAATTTCGTTGAGATATCTTAATTTTTGCTCGAGTTATCGTGTACACGGACAGACGGACAGACGGACAGACGGACGGACAGACAGACATGGCTTAATCGATTTCTTTTTTCATCCTGATCCTTTATGTATACATTTGTCTATATCTATCTCGATTCGTTTTGGCTGTTACAAACAACCGTTATATGAACAAAATTAATATACCCTTGTGCACAAGTGCGCTCGGGTATAAAAACAGCATCAAAAATCTAATTTTTACGATTTCGTTGAAAAGATTTTTAAATATTTTTATGCAGATTTTTCAAGCTTAATCTGGTTTGTCATCTGAGGGGACTTTTTTCAAAAAGTTCTTTAAGAAACTATTTTTATTCATAAAAAACTCCATTTTTGGAGGTATTTTCAAAATGGCCCAGCTCACTTTAATCTTAATTCTTTTCCGAAATAATTTGGCGGACGTCTTTAAATATTATGAATTTTGTAATCCTGGCGGAAAAACCGCAACTTTTTTTGGTGATCCAGTCTAATGTACATACATCGCACATAGGGGTATTTCAACGATTTAGGCGGCCAAAAACCAATTTGATAAAATTTCGGAGAACATTCCAAATAATATTTTCCAGTCCACCTAACTTTTCTAACTTGCACAGCGAACGCTCACCGTTGTCCGGAATCAGAATATTCTAGCCCTGCTTATAAATAAATTTTCGCTCTCTAGAAAGATCGTGACGGTTTTAAGTTAATATTTTGGTATCTGCATTATATTCTTAAAAAGTAGTGATGGATCCGCATACAGAAGGTAATAATGCATTTAAGGGAATTTTTTTTTTAATCATATTATTAAGAAAAAGTTCAATTTAAATGTAACGAAAATAGCGGTTTTAAACGAGTATTTTTTTGTTAATTTTTGTGAGTATTAAGGAATTTGTTGTATCCCCGGGAGAGATCGCGTTATTATTCTTTCTTCAATTGAAAGCTTAGAAATTTGGCTTATATAGTTTGCAAAGACTACCCGCAGAAAATGGCAGATAAGTGGTATTTCTTAACTTAGAAAATGTATTAAGGAAAAATCTAAAAACGCAACTTGTATATAGTAACACTACTTTAACTAAAATTAAACTTTTTAGATGAATTTGAGGCCGCTGAACTAGAATATGAATCCATTTAATTTAACAAATAAATAAATGTTTCTAGGACCTTTCGGTCCTGTTGCTAGAAATCTGCGGGAATGTAAGGCGAACCCAGCTATGTTATATATTTCGGAATAAACATTTGTTTTCTTTAACACTGGTGTTAGATAAGTGATGATTAAAGAATTAGTTTTGGGTATACGAGCGTTTAAATTTAGATAAATGTCAATTTAGATAAATCTACGATATTTCAGTAAATATTGTATCCAAATTGTTAAAAATTAGTATGTAAAGTAAAATTTTGGAACAAAATAGGATTGTTATTATATTTTTAGAAAATGGGTGTGGCCCGTCCACTTATGATGAAATGATGTATCTCAGTATCCGCTTCACTAATCCGTACGAAACTCGGTATGAGCCTTGCTTAGGTTATATCTAATATATCTGCTAAAAATTCTTGAAATCGGGCGACCACCACGCCCTCTTCCCATATAACGGTAATTTACAGAAACGCGATAAATCAATAACTACTGAAGCTAATTCACTCTAAATTGATTCTTGGAATAACCTCTTGGCATTAAATAGAATTATTATAACTTTTTAGATAATGGGCGTGGCGCTGCGCACTTTTGACCACAAATGTGTATATCGGTAACCGATTTATCAATTTGTACCAAACTCAATGCAGTTGGTATGGAAAGAAATGCGTTGAAAATACGAAAATTCCGATATTTCAGTAATCGAGGACGCTAATTTACCCCAAGTTAATACTTACAAAATTCTCTTAACAATAAATAAGACTTATTATTACAAAAACGTAGTTTTATTACATTGGGTGCGTTCGAGCTACGTAATAATTACCGCAATATTGCCGACTTGTTGCTTTCCTGATGACATGTTGCTGATGCTCAACTTAAACTTTTCTAAAATGTTGCAGAAATTGCGCAGTAAAAATTTGTATGTTGCTTTTGATTTGCCAATGATGAGTAACTGATTGTCAAAATTTTGTTCGCCCAAATTTTCGCGTAGAACGTGATACTCTTTCACAAAAGAGTAACACTGTCGCATTAATTGCACCTCGAAAACATTCATTTCTTACCTATAATGTGATACATATTTGAATTACTTAATTCCTTTAATTAAAGTTGAATTTGATTTTTTAAACCCTGGAAGGTTCCTCAGAAATAAAGTCTTTTCAAACCCATTTCTATTGATACCGATATTGCAGTAATTCATTTAACTCATGGAACAAAATTTTTAACAGGTGGCAACTCTGTTAATGTTTAAACCTATATTAACTTGATTTTAAACATTTTCAATTCTATATGTCAAAACACGTCCTTTCTAAAAATTTCGAGTCGAAATATTCATAAAAATAATTTTGGCCGCATAAATCGGCTAAATACCCCTATGTGCATCGGTCGGACTTAAAATTCTACGTGTTAAAAACCTTAATAACTTTAAAAGTTGGGGAGGTTTAAAAATAGGTTAGCCATTTTTGACATCGGGGGAAAAACTACATCAAATGCCATTAAAATATATTGAATTTCCCACCGACTTATAGGCAATTTTGACCACTTTGTGAAAAATTGCATGAAAATGCTGAACTTAGCGCTTTTCGAGGCACGTCTTTCCGTTGTCTGATTTTCTAAATTTTTCGCAGCTCAAGTTTTCATGAACAAAGGAACATATCTAGATGAGTCTTTGTAGCTTAACAAAACATTTTCTCCACACAACTAAGGCGCAGTATTAAAGAATTTTTATTTATACCTCGGCGAATTGAATGTGATTTATTTTTTTTGAGTTTTGCTAAATTATATCCACAATTAAATACAATATGCTGAATACTCTAAACAAAAAAATTATGTTCTTGGTTTTTACGAATGACTTTACATAAGTACTTAAGCCCAACCGCAATTTTTCTCCATGAGTATGCAATTGTGTTCATATATCTCCATGCTGTGGCGGATCCAGCGGGGGGGTTTTGGGTGTTAAACTACGTGTCAGTCAGTGGCGGACGCACGGGGTGTGTTTTAATATGGCGCATATGTATGTATAATATGGCGTCTATGTATTAAAACACCCCCCGTGGGTCCGCCACTGACTGACACGTAGTTTAACCCCCAAAACCCCCCCCCGATGGGTCCGCCCCTGTCACCGAAAGAGGTCAATTATACAAAAATTGCTCCTTAATTCATGTTCAGTCGATCGCATTGATGGACAAAAACGAATTGTTGATAAGGAACAGATTTTTTCTGACAAACACTTGACTATTGCACAAAGGACCAATCGTTTGTCAAATCCATTAAGCAAATTTTCTATGTATTGGTCTTTACAATAGACTGTATTTGAAGTTCTTGAACAAATTTAGGAATTGAAATGCAGATGTTCTAAATTTTTTCATTTTCGTGACATGCTAAAACGCAGCTAAAAATGTGGTTTTTACATGTTATTACTCTGGTATTATTGGGAACATTCCTTTAATTACATACTAGACCTCTGGATGAGTTGATTCGAACTTCTAGCCAAGCAGAGTACAGAAGATTTGAATAATCTTTTTCATAAAAAAAGCACTCAGCGTTTTGAATTTTGTAATTTATGAATATACATTTTGTTTTAAATTTTCTACCTTCAAATGGAAGAACGTGATAACGATAATCCGTGCTGACTTTAATTGAAGTTTTAGATAATAACTTGAATTAATCATCCATCAAAATATTGGAAATTCAAAAAATTCGATACGTTTCCCATATTTGAACGCATTTGTAGTAAATATGCATCTTTAAACTTTTAATATAACCGAAAAATTTCTCCCAAGGAAATCAAAAAAATTAATCAAATGACCCTATTCTTTGCATTTTTATCCTTCAATATCCTTATACATATTTATAGGATTTAAATTAATATAAGATTCTTCAAAATTCAATAAAAAATAAAAATCTTGAAGGACAATATTTTTAAAGGCAATTTTTGACATGTTCCAAAAGGATAATTGAAAACAAAAGTTATAATTAATCTTGTTTTGAATTTTTCTTTTAATTGATACCCATTTATTAATATTTTGTTTCAACTTTTGAATAATGTATGGTCCTTTGCAAAAAAACTTAAATCGCAGATTTACTAAACACTAACACTGTAGGGAGTATAGTAATACCGCCTTATATATACATAAGTAAAATGAGTAACTTAACAAAACACGGGTTGCCGTGGTCTCTCAATGTTGCGTTAAGTGCCACGCTCCCTATATATCAGAGTAAATATTTCTGGATTTGACGAAGCTATATCCTTCAAATCGGTGTATGTTTTATTGAAAAAGGGGTTCAAAAAACTTACTGTGGCGTACTTATGTATATATCTAGAGATTTATAGCGTAGAGTATGCGTTAGATTATAACGTATATATATTTATGGGTATAGCATATCGTATGCGTTAGGTGCCACGCCTTCTATATATCAAAGTTAATATTTCTGGATTTGACGAAGCTATTTCATTCAAATTGGTATGTTTTATTGAAAAAGGGATTTAAAAAATTTACTGTGGCATACTTATATATCTATAGATGTATAGCGTAGAGTATATATGTTTATAGGTATAGTGTAGCGTATGCGTTAGGTGCCACGCCCCTATATCAGAGTTAACATTTCTGGATTTGACGAAGTTATCTATATATTAATACGCTAACATAAATTTTGTGTTCGTTCGATCGTTTGGCGATTCTACCGATCCGATTTCAAAACCAAGAACACGATTGGAAAGGTAATTTTTATAGATGAGGAGAGTTTTTGTTGTTCCAAAATCGTCGTTTAAAAATTTACGTATTTGTGTATGGTTGGTGTTGCAACCTTTTCAATTTGAGCTGTATACGCATTTTGTTTTACTTCGTATTTGAAATTAAACTTTGAAATAAAGACAAAAAAA
>NW_023458561.1:19511553-19519947 GCF_013731165.1 Rhagoletis pomonella
TTTTTCAACTCTTATTGAACTTCAAATACTATACACATGTATGTATACATACCTCAGTTCATATAAACATTCCAACATACATTTAATAGCAGCAACTGCAGCTAAATTTTGTATATTTTTTGTTTTCTAAATACATATTTTCAATTTCTGTATGAACAAGTTTAGATATAAATTTCGAATCTTTATTGTTTTTATATAGCCACAAAGTGCTGGCTCCTAACTTCGATCATTTATAACTCCTAAAATATTCATATAAGATTCACAAATTTTTTGTTTTTAAAGCTCATATTTCTTACTCACCTAGGACTCCTTTCAGACTCATATATTCTGAACGCTCAGAATATGTTTGTCAGAATATGTTTTATAAGCCAACAATAATAATCTATACTATAATAAAACTGTAAATTGTTTGTCTGTGGCATCTCCCATAGGCGTGACATTTTTAATCAGCTATAACTTCGGAACCGTAAGTCACACAACTTTTAAATTTGGTGTGAAGACAGATCTATGATAGATGTTCAAAGTAAAGTATGCATATCTATCTATCTATACTATAATAAAACTATAGATTGTTTGTCTGTTTGACTGTTTGAATTCACTTATCTCCGGGACTACTGAATGGATTTTTATGGGGCTTTAACCGGTTTATAGAGAGCGACCTCGGACGTAATCTAGGGTATAAGAAAATGATATCTGACAATGGGGCGTGTCACCTCCAATATGCGTGACATTTTTAATCAGCTATAACTTCGAAACCGTATATTTATGGTAGATGCTTATAGTAAAGTACATATACTTTTGTAAAAAGGGCGGGGCACATCCTATAGCAGTGAAATTTTTAATTAGCCATAACTTCGGAATCATACGTCACATGAATTTGTTAACCTCCTCTGAATTGTAAAATATACTTTTTCAAAAAATGATGCCGACAGATAGCGCCTAAGTCGAGATATTTCGATAACCCGTCTTTATCGTATGAACTGGCTTAACGGGTATTAACTTTATGATAAGAAGGGTTTCTCCAAAATAAATGGACCCAAAGTATAGATGGCGCTGAAATCACGATATTTAAATGCCCCTCTACAAGTGCTATATTAAGCATACAGAGAACCGCAAAATTAATTAAGCTCCACAGATATCCTAGGCACATCAACGGGTCATGGCTATATCAAAAAGAAGTGTGCCGAATTAGAGTGAACACGGTAGGGATATCAATGACCGTCCGTTCGAGCTAAACTAATAATTTTTACATTACAAACCGTTTTTGCATAGCAACACAATTTTAGTATTGGTCAATGCAGAAGTTCTTATAAGGCGTCGCGAAGCAAGCCAGGCATTTGCTGGTTTTTAAATAAAACTATTATTAGAAATGAAAAACATTAATTTTATTAATTTCATTTATAGATATTAAAGAAAATTCAAAAGATCTCTTTGGCCAAATTTTCAAAATCCGGTTGTACGTCAGTTAAAGCTGTTCGTAACAGTTCTGTTAAATGTTGGTTGGTCAATAGGTACGTTCGTTTAAATCTCCAGTAAAAAATTTACATCAACAAAATCCCAGCGATATGTGATCTGTTCTCTCATAAGAGAAAAATATCCAAAATAGTAGGCGAACAGAAAAGTTTCAGAAACTTGCAAGTTAGACGAACAGCTGATACCAATTTTGTTTACATTTAAAAGCATAAAATTGAAAACGTAAGAAAACAAATCCCGAAGTCTTATCCTGACACAGTTCACTGACTAAACGAATAATTACCTACTTCTTACAAGTTTAATTATACGCATTTCACTATTTTAACTTCCAAACCTTCAAATTCAATTTAGGGATTTACGTAAATACCCACCAACTGTTTTTGATCAGCTGGTTTCTTGTTGGCAAATTGCAGTTGGCAAAAATTTTTTCCAGCAGAAACCAGCAGCAAGAGCTGGGCGATAAGGATTACGATTACTAAACGATTAGGATTGCAGTAATCCCAACAAGCTAAAAAAAACAAGATTACGATTACAGTAATCCTTCATCGAACGAACTTAGATTACGATTACAGTAATCGTAATTTTAAAAAGTCTAACATTACGATTACTGTAATCGTAATCCAAGTTCGTTCGATGAACGATCACTTCTGAAACTTCACTTCTGAAACTGTTTTTTAATGTCTAAGTAATGGGAATTATTGCGTATGCTGTTATTGCATGCACCCCACCCATGGTGGAATTATACCAAGTGAAGTAATATTAGAGTGAGAAGAAAGATTTTGACACTGCCTTATTTGAAAATTTGCCTATAAAATGTGACTATAAGGCGGCCGAATGTCAGAGCGAGAAGGCTGTTTTATTACTTCACCTGTTTATTGCGCCATTCATCCCACCTGCTTGTAGGAAAATTTTACATATTTTCACATAACTATTTCGTATCATATGTTCGCTTCGTCTTCGTAAACGAAGTCCGCAGTTCCGAAATAGTGAAGCAAGTGATAATAATGCAGAAATTTTAACTGAAGATAAAACTCAAAACAATATTCTACGTGTTATATGCTGCGTTCCATGCAAACATTTTAAAGTTTTCCAGCAATATTTTCAACATATTAGAAAGCATGCAGACAAAATTCATATAAAAGCGCTATGTCCGATTTACCGAGTAGTTATTAAAGACGGCGCTTTCCCTACATTTTGTTTGACTAAGTAAAAATATTTTGTGAATATTAATTTCTTCATATGAATTATATCACATTTTTTGTTTAAATGTGTTTTTGGAATAAACAAAGTTCTTTTTCCTTCTGTCAGTAAACTGCTACAAATAGTCCAACCTTTGTTGGAAATAAAGCAAAACTCAGATTTTGGTATTATTTCCATTTAAAAGTGAAGTAAAGCAAATTTTCAAAGAGTCGCATTTGGCTCAAAGAGCCGCGATTGCCCACCGTTGGCATATTGTATTAAGATAACTTCTAACTAGTTTGCGAATTGGTATAATGCATGGACATAATCATTAATATGTACATACAAGTATACATATGTATGTACGTACCCAGCATCTAGACGACAGATTCCACCTGATCATAAGCTTAATCTCCATAAGCCAAGTCGACTTTGTTGTAGTCCAACTTTTGTCCTTTTGAGTCTAATGAGTTTTGCAGGATTCTGCAAGTATCCTCAATGCTCTTTGCGGTTTGCGGATGCGGAAATACTCTGTCAGCTTGGATTAGCAAGGCGCGCATTTATGTATGTATGCAGGCTAACATATCAACACTTCTGCTAAAATATTGCAAAAGTACAAAGAGCCCAACCATCATGAAATTAATGTGTGTTCACAAGCGAACTATGTTCATGCTTTCGTATACATACATACAAACATAATGCAGTAAAAAAAGTGTTGTTAGAAAGTCCTTTTAGCAGTTTTCAATTTTTTTGCAAGTGTTGCCAAACAAATCAAGTGTTGCCGTGTGAAGCGATTTTTGGCGAATTTTTATAAAATTATAAAAATATAATCCTGATATGAACTATTTAAATATTAAAGCATTAGAGATTTTGTGGCTGTTTTGTGCGCATTTTATCGCTGTCAACAAACTTTTTGGGCCAGTAGTTTGGTTATAAGATATAAAAATGTCTGGTAACATTGTTGAAAGTAGAATTTTCTGTATTCATCACGTAAATAAAGCAAATGTGGATTCGAAAATAAAAACTGTTTCGAAAGTCACTTTACATGCAAGGTGTAACAGCCCAAGCAACCGCCTTTGGAAATTCTTGAGTTTGACAGACTTGCCACTTCTAACAGTTACTTAACCCTCCACTCCTCTCATCAAAAAATTAATGAAAATGGTAGTCACACTAGTTCAATCTTTTCAATTACGTCAACAGTAGCCAAATGTTGCTTTAACGAAAATACCAGCTGTTGCCGCCCTTCTCCACGAAAACGTTGCTTTTAATTCTGACTTCCACTCGCCGAACGAAGCCAAGCTGCAGATGTTCATACTGGGTTTTAAAATATTTTGAACAGGGTTGCTACCAGTTTGAAAAGGCGGGTTTAATTAAAGTATACATATGTTATGTTGGCGGGCGCCGGGACTGGGTTTTCTTAACGGCGGTCGCAAACCTCCGAGTGTATTTCTGCCATGAAAAACAGCTTCTTAAGAAAATACAATCACTGTAGGTCCATCACCTTTGTGTGACAAGGAGCACGCCACAAATCGGAGGAGAAGCTCGGCCAAACACTAACAAATGTTTAAACGCTAATCTATTACACTGATGCAAAAAAATGACCTTAATAAAAATTAAATGAAATTAAAAGGGTTATTTTGTATCTACAACTAACCTGTAACTAATCCACTTTATTAAAATAATTCAATTACCCTCAGTTGTTTTGCAACAGCATTTAAGTAAAATTTAATGAAATAAGGTTGAAAACTTTATTTAATGAAGAAAAATAAATAACACTGGTTTACCGCGAAAACGTTCTATGGATGGCGAGATATTTGCAATTTCGAGTTATTTGCAATTTACTGTTGTTCAGTTAAAAAAAAAGAGTTGTTTCACTTAATCACGTATACCTTACGAACCAATTGAATGATCGTAAAACGAGATAGGGCAAATGCAAGAAAGTAAAATTCTCCATAAACTGTATATACCAGAGAGCAGAATGGATGGAATTAAAACGCGTATTAAGTCACTCGTTTTCTTTTCTTACCTATACACTCAACCACTCAGTGCTCTGTAAACACAACATGCATTAGCTTTGAAATAAAAAAGTCAAGTGAGTGAGTGAATCACATTTTCAAGTGATTGACATGAATAACGAGTGCATGGCATATTTGATATTGTTTATGTATGAATTGAAAAACTGAAATATAATGATATCTTACACCTACACAGTCCGAGAAAGGCACGACCTTCACTCATCTATTTAATGGATGGAATCGTTTTTCTATGAAATTTTACGTATCAATAAATATTTTGCGAGTGGGTTGGCTGAATAAATCCTGGCCAGGATATTTTTAATCAAATAGTCAAAAATTATTATTATTTTTTTTATTTTATACTCATTTGTTTAATGAACAAATTATATACCAATCGAAAGTATTAAGCATATACAATGTGAAAACGTTGGGTTGTCTATTTTTTTCCAGGCCTACCTCTCTGTTTAACACATTCTATAGGTTTTATGCTTTCGATTGGTATATAGGGAAATCTTTTGAGACGGGGACATTTTGGGTACTGGCAAATTGTGGCCGCCACAAAGCAGTGGCACTGCCAAGCGCGGTTAATACGTGTCGTTAATAATACTTGTATGATGTGTAAGTATCAATAAATAGTCATTCAAACCAAAAGGAACGGTTTAAATGACCAGTTTACTTGCTAAAATTGAGAAAATCAGGAAACTTCTGGTGCACTAGCTGCCTTAGAATTGGAAAAGACCTCTCCTACCATTATTACTTTTTTATTTATATAATAAGTAAATGAAGTAAAGTAAAAAAATAACAATAATTTTTATAAATAGTTTTATTCATTCCTTTCAACTGTTATGTAAATGTAAAAATACCAATTGGTTTAGTCCAATATCGTTTGCCAATAATTTACATATTTTTTCCGTAATTATATTTCCTGCAGACGAAAACACTCTTTCGGAAGATGCACTACTTACGGGGGTTGCTAATACTCTGCAACCGAGCTTATGCAGCAATGGCATTTCACTTTTATGAAGCTCCCACCAATTGAGTATGTCGAAGTCCATATTAAAATATACCTCCATATTTTCGTAACGCTGAAGCTCCGCAGCTACCTTATCGGCGCTGCTTACAAAGGAAGGGTGTTTTAAAAGCCCTAAAAATAGCTCTAAGTTGTTAAAGGTACTACGGATAAATTCGTAGTTTCTACTTCAATTGGATTCTCAGAGTTCTCTATCAATGTTTTCATAATTTTAGCACATTTCTCTTTTGTGAGTATACGTTCATCTTCGGTAAAATTCTTCAGATCTTTTGCTGGTGGGTACAAGAAAAAGGCAGTTTTGTGTAAATCTTTTAAATTTTCAAGTACAACTGTGTTTAAATAGTGCAAGAATTTAGTTTTCATCTCTTTTATAAAACCAATGTCTTCTGCCATGGCCACGCACTTCTTCTGTAGGTTCGTGGCATAAATGTATACCAAATGGATAGTTGGTTGAAGTTACCATTCAAAATATCGTTTCTTATAGCATTCTGTTGCAAAAGATTGCTCTCGGTAGCGCTCGATCCATCACGGCACATAGTATCATTACTTGCCTGTTGAGTAAATGTAAGTAATAACATTTACGAGCAATTCAAAAATATAAACACATCTTCCTTATCCATTTTCGAAGCTGCGTGCCTTTATTTTCTTGATATAACCCGTTTCCAATCAATATCATTCGAGTGCTCGATTCGTTTGGCATACACGAGTTTTTCATTCAAATGATTTGAAGTACTTGAAAGCAAATGAGTGCAAAGCACCTAAGCATTAGTGAGAGAATTGACATGAGAATCACTGCTAAAGCAAAGCTAAAGCACTAGCTGTTTTGAGTGAACAGCATTGAGTTTACAAAGCCTACGTTGAAATGAGCATATTCATTCTATATACATCAATTTTCGATAGTCCTGATAGTTTCTGAGAAATTAGTTAATCATTTCTGACACCTCTTGCATTCGATAACACTCTATTCTGCTCATATTTTATACAAAAAATCCTTACGCATTTTCATCTGACCAATCCTTACTTTCTTATTTATCCATCGATTTTCTCCATGGGTAGCTTATTTTTTTTTCCAAAGGAATAGGGTTTAAGACAAGTACAAAACATTTACACTGAAACTGTTATTTTATAATTTTTTCCCTGTTAAAGTTTGAATTTTTTCCATTTTTTCATAAAAAAAAAACAACAAATCTGGGATGATTAATTATATTCTCTGAAACTATGAGGGCTATCGTAAAGTAATGTATAAATAGGGCTCCCAGACGTCCCGGTTTTCCCGGACATGTCCCGGTTTTAGACTATTTGTCCCGGTGTCCCGGTCCAACCTTAAAATGTCCCGGGTTTCCCGGTTTTCGATTTGATTGCATAAATTTTGAATAAAAATGACTACACTGAGAGAAAAAATGCGTTGTAATATTAAGAACAATTTTATGAATTTACTGGGGGAAATAACGCATAGTAAACATGAATATTTTTTATTTGATTATCGTTTAAAATGTTCGTATTTAAAAACAATACTTTCATACCACGGACACGTGGTGTTGAATCAAACTGAACATTTGAATGTACATTTACATGTCTGGCTGTAGCTAAGTGCACGAAGATGCTTTCACAATTTGCTAATTTCCAGATCGTCAGGGTTCAAATCCCATTACAGGCAGCATGGAATTTAAATATATTTTTTTTAACTTAATTATGAAAAAGCATCCGTTAAGTGCAAAGCGCTTCATTTTAACATTGGCGTTTTACAATTATTTTAAGCAAAAGCCAGAAGTTTTGAAACAAGCTCACAGCAACGAAACCAATGACTGATATTTTAATGTTACCTTGTATTTTTTTTTTTTCTTTCGTGACACCTAGATTACTTATAAGTACCGTGCCGTACAAAATTATTGGCTCGGAGACTCTTTCATCTGATCACAATTTCTAATCAGATCTTTTAGAAAAATTTTGAAAATGTAGCTTTTGAGCCAATTTGTAAAGTGCAAGTCTGAAGTTACCAGAAAATTTCGTTGATTTTTTGCAATTATTTATTTTTTTGCTGACAGTGTCGTCCACATACAAAAAAATGTCGAACATAGTTTGTATGAAAGAAACTCTCAGTAAAAACAGTACAAAAAAATCAACTAAATTTTTATGGGCTGCAAAACTTCATTTTCAAAATTTTTATAAAAAAGTCTGAATAGAAAGTTGCGAATTTGTATGCGAAGTTATTGCATTTTCCCGAGTTTTGCACGAAGTTTAGAAATTTTAATTTTATGTTTTCTGATGTATTTAGTATAAACTGTATTTTTATAAGGAACAAAAAAAGTACATGCATTGTGGAAAATTCTGTGTACTTTAGTTGTGATAAATTGTTTTGTTTTGCTGGTGTACGTTGTAATGACATTATGATCTCATGTTTTTATGTTTTTTTGTCAAAATAAAATTTTACAACATCCTTTCGTACGTAATTTTTGTCGAAACGAAATGGAAGGGAGCGAGAGGCCTCTCCTCCCCTTAAGTGTCCTGGTTTGGCAACAGAGATATCTGGCAGCCCTATGCTACCCGCAAGTGAACTAAAACAAAATACTAGAGCGATGAAGCTTGGGACCTTTTGAAATCGCGCTATAAGGTCATGCGGGTAATAGTGGAAAGGCATCTCAGAGCTATAGCCGATGTTAAAAAGGCTACTAGTGATACTGCTGACACAATAAAAAG
>NW_023458561.1:19520047-19522765 GCF_013731165.1 Rhagoletis pomonella
TGTATCGTTATTGCACAGGACCATCGATATGTATATGTATGTACATGAGCGTGGTCCAAAAACCAGTTTAAATGCCAAGCTCTCACCCCCTAGGATTTTTCCAAATGCAATAAAAAAATATGTACTTATGGAAAACTTTCATTGGCTTTAAGGCAGTTCTAAATATATATATTTTTTAAACAAACAAAATTTAGAAAACAACCTACAGGTGAGAGCTTAACATTCTAAACTTTTTCCCCCAGCAAGTATTTTTGGACCACTCTAATGGACATACAAATACATATAAGATACATGCTTTGAGAGTGGGAGTCACTTCAATGTTGGGACCTTCACGATGGTAACTCAATGAACAGCCCATGCCACATTCTATGCAATTAGGGATGAAATCAGTGGCGGAGCCAGCGGGGGCTTTTGGGTGTTAAACTACGTGTCAGTCAGTGGCGGACGCACGGGGTTTGTTTTAATATGGCGCATATGTATGTATAATATGGCGTCTATGTATTAAAACACCCCCCTTGGGTCCGCCACTGACTGACACGTAGTTTAACCCCCAAAACCCCCCCGCTGGGTCCGCCCCTGTAACCGAAAGAGGTCAATTATACAAAAATTGCTCCTTAATTCATGTTCAGTCGATCGCATTGATGGACAAAAACGAATTGTTGATAAGGAACAGATTTTTGCTGACAAACACTTGACTATTGCACAAAGGACCAATCGTTTGTCAAATCCATTAAGAAAATTTTCTATGAATTGGTCTTTACAATAGACTGTATTTGAAGTTAAGGTTAAATGAGTTCCTCATGTGCATACGCATATCAAACGCTTACATATGTACATAAGTAGATGTGTATGATTTAACAGCGACCTTTAAAGCACGTATACTAGAGTGGTTCAAACAATATATATATTTTTTTAATTCATAAACGCCACCTAGAAAGAGAAACGTACATTTTTCTTTTGAAAAAAAAAATTCTTTTAGAGGTCGGTTTTTATACAAAATTTGATGTTCTCATGTTTTTTATTTTCGTGACACGCTACATACTAGATCTCTGGATGAGTTGATTCGAACTTCTAGACAAGCAGAGTACAGACAAACAAAGCACTCAGCGTTTTGAATTTTGTAATTTATGAATATACATTTTGTTTTAAATTTTCTACCTTCAAATGGAAGAATGTGAATGAAAGAAAGAAAAACATTCAAATCATTCAAACTCATTTTGGTTATAGTTTTTTCTAAAAACAAGTTTGTTCGTGTTTTAATAGGAGCGCTGCAATACATACATACATACATACGTATATGCCCAAGAATATATGGAAAAAAATTTGTTTACAAATTTTTATATTCTTACCCGTCCGTATTTGTCCTTTTTAGCCAAAATAGCATATATATATGAATTTTATGGCCGTAGGATAACGATAATCCGTGCTGATTTTAATTGAAGTTTTAGTTAATAACTTGAATTAATCATCCATCAAAACATTGGAAATTCAAAAAATTCGATACGTTTCCCATATTTGAACGCATTTGTAGTAAATCTGCATCTTTAAATTTTTAATATAACGGAAAGATTTCTCACAAGGAAATCGAAAAAATTAATCAAATGACCCTATTCTTTGCATTTTTATCCTTCAATATCCTTATACATATTTATAGGATTTAAATTAATATAAGATTCTTCAAAATGCAATAAAAAATAAAAATCTTGAAGGACAATATTTTTAAAGGCAATTTTTGACATGTTCCAAAAGGATAATTGAAAACAAAAGTTATAATTAATCTTGTTTTGAATTTTTCTTTTAATTGATACCCATTTATTAATATTTTGTTTCAACTTTTGAATAATGTATGGTCCTTTGCAAAAAAACTTAAAACGCAGATTTACTAAACACTAACACCGTAGGGAGTATAGTAATACCGCCTTATATATAAGTAAAATGAGTAAGTTAACAAAACACGGGTTGCCGTGGTCTCTCATTGTTGCGTTAAGTGCCACGCTCCCTATATATCAGAGTTAATATTTCTGGATTTGACGAAGCTATATCCTTCAAATCGGTGTATGTTTTATTGAAAAAGGGGTTTAAAAACTTACTGTGGCGTCCTTATGTATATATCTAGAGATTTATAGCGTAGAGTATGCGTTAGATTATAACGTATATATATTTATAGGTATAGCATATCGTATGCGTTAGGTGCCACGTCCTCTATATATCAGTGTTAATATTTCTGGATTTGACGAAGCTATATCATTCAAATTGGTATGTTTTATTGAAAAAGGGATTTAAAAAATTTACTGTGGCATACTTATATATCTATAGATGTATAACGTAGAGTATATATGTTTATAGGTATAGTGTAGCGTATGCGTTAGGTGCCACGCCCCCTATATATCAGAGTTAACATTTCTGGATTTGACGAAGTTATCTATATATTAATACGCTAACATGAATTTTGTCTTCGTTCGATCGTTTGGCGATTCTACCGATCCGATTTCAAAACCAAGAACACCATTGGAAAGGTAATTTTTATAGATGAGGAGAGTTTTTGTTGTTCCAAAATCGTCGTTTAAAAATTTACGTATTTGTGTATGGTTGGTGTTGCAACCTTTTCAATTTGAGCTGTATACGCATTTTGTTTTACTTCGTATTTGAAATTAAACTTTGAAATAAAGATAAAAAAATTATAGTTAAAAAACTAAAAACACGCTTTTATTACAACAA
>NW_023458561.1:19522865-19545888 GCF_013731165.1 Rhagoletis pomonella
AAAAAAATTATAGTTAAAAAACTAAAAACACGCTTTTATTACAACAAGAACTAAAAAGTAAAAAATAATTTATAGCTCAAGCGATTCCGTTTAAGAAGAATAGGAAGTTCCCTAACTTGATTTAATTTCACTTTTTTAAATTAAGTCATCCTTTATATTGCATTGTCCTCGAGTACTGAGCTAGGTATGAAGTTTCAAGTCTGTAGCTCATCGGGAAGTTTGTTAAATATTGACTGCAAAGTTCCAGGACATACAAAGATACATACATATCAGGGTTGGTGCGAATATTCGCATTCGCATTCGCAACCGCGGAGCTTCCGCATTAATTTTAACATTCGCATTCGCAAAAATCAATGCGGATCTTTTGAGAATGCGAATATTGAAGGACCGAAAATTACAGTTTTTACGAGTTAAACTTGGCCAAATATTTTTATTCCGAAATAAAAGTACTTTCCGGATACTAACAAATCGCTTATCCAAATTAAACAAGTTTGGTATCAAATGAAAGAGGACTTAAATAGCTTTAAAACTGAAATGTCTAAACGAGGAAAGCCACATATTGAAAAATGGTTCAATAAAAAATGTTAATTAATAACCATAGAACAAACCTTGGGTCAGGTATGTATTCATATCAATTTCTTTAGTATTAGATTATAAAAAAAAAACTATAAATCGATGTGGTAATCTTCGTTCGTTTTTTCTGTTTAAAAGCTATTTCAGTCCTCTTTCATATGATACCAAATTTGTTTAATTTCGATAAGCGGTTATTATCCGGAAAGGGCGTTTATTTCGGAATAAAAAATATTAGGCTAAATTTAGCTCGTAAAAAAATAGCTGTTATTTTCGGTCCCTAGAATATTATGCAAGTGCACTGATAACACGTATATCTGACCAGTCACAGAACAAAGCATTAAAAATGAATTTCAAAAACTAAAATCGAAAAACGCTGATGACGTGATAGGTTCTCCGAATTCCGAAACAACCAAAAGAATAAGAATGAAGAAGAATTCTTTGGAAAACAACGGATGCTAGATTGTAAAGATGAGAGTCAGGGGGATACATCCGACATTTGCGGCAACAACTGAAAGTCCTTAAACTGGAGCAGCGTCAATCGAAAAGAATTTACAATTTTGTCAAGTTTCGAGTTTTTCAAGTTTGTCGCCTAGAGCGAGTAGTTATAAAGTGGCGCAGGTTTGAGTTACGACCCTTTAAAAAGTTTTTATTAAATATAATGTTCCAATTTTTAAATTCAAATACTAAAAAAAAACATTCAGTCTTATCATGAGTTTCATTTTTCCCGAACCGGTCCACTTTTCACTTTTGGATTCGAATTATCGAATTTTGTTGAGTTATCGGATTTTAGTGTTTCTGAAATTCATTGAATTATCGATTTATCAAATCGATTATCAAATCATTGAAATTTATCAATAAACTGCAATGTATCGGGTCAATTCAAAGTCCTGCCAAAGTCTTTCAAAAATATAAAAAATTGTAGTCACGTTTTATTTCCAAAGCAGAAGATTTTTCGGTAAGTTACTTTGTACCTTAAAAGGTGTTCGCACGAGGCGATTTTGGTTTAACTTTTGCGTTCAACTCACGTAGGGTTGCACAAAAAAAAAAAAGTTGACAAGTTGCCTGCAAAATCGCCTCGTGCGAAAGCCCCATTATAAGTCTTAAATACGAAACCCTCTCCAGGGCTCTTAAATCCAGAAAACCGACCGAATTTCGACAGTAACTGGCACTCTAGCATCTTTTAAATCGGTGTATGTGTTGTCAAATAAAACACTGTAAAATTTTCGAGTGACGAAAGCAGAATTAGAAACACAACATTTATGATATCGAGGCGATAAGCAAGGCACTCTCTGAGCACAGCGTGCTAGGCGTACTCTCTGCAGAAGCCGCCATGATGAGGATGAGGAAGAGTCAATTGACCACTATCTGTGTCGACGTCCAGGTCTACATATGAAGCGACTCAGGCACTTGGGTTGACGCTTCTTCAACAGTCTGCATCGGCTTCATCAGGGATAGTTATTGGTTCTGTAAAATAATGACTTAAAGCTACTCTTTCGATTTAGGCATGTGTCTCCTTCTCACATTCACTAAAATGAGCCATTCACGATGGACAATTCTGTCTCCGAGTGAAAGTATAGAGTACTATACACACGTCCTCCTAACTAACCTTCCGTCATTTGTTTCGATGTTTTTTTTATCTGTCAATGAATATTTATAGGTTTCCCTTTAACCATCAAAGAGTTGCACTGGCGCTTGTTTAGAACTCTGGCAGAAATGCGCAAAATGTTTGTAATGTCAGAAACAAATCGAGTAAAAAAAAAATTTCGAATCTCGGTCATAATTTCCGATGTTCTCAACGCTTGATTAGTGAGCCCACAAATACTAAATTAACGAGCACTTAGTACTCCCTAAATAAAACACACATACTGCAGTGCCATAGTGCGAATGTGGCATTATCGATTTCCTCTGTCTGCCGACTATTCATCGAGCCAAAATGTGCACCTTTTGAATGTATACACACAATATGTATAAATAAACTTTTATGCAAGTAGATGCAACCAATTTAGAGTCAAAATATTCTGTACCGCATGATAATTACTTTATCTGTCTGCCAAAAATTATGAAGCTACATACTGAGCTCCCTGAAAATATCCTCCAATATATGTACGAGTACATTGTTAGGTCATCATAGCCAGATACAGCTTGTGCGGATTTAGCAAAATTTTGGATTTTAATTAAACAAACATAGCAGAACTAGTCAACAGATATTTTAAATAGTAGATTACTTGGTGCAACCTAGTGCGAAAAGTTTCTAATTCCTTAAGTGGCATGGGTTGTGGCGGAGGCAGACCATTTTGGCAATTGCATACAGCTTTAGCGTTGAAAAAAGTTAGTAGTTCAGAACTACTAACGTTTACTGCAGGGCGATGCCGGCAAACAAATTGTTGCTTCATACTACAATCAATGTATGTACATATGTGCAAAATTTAGAATCTTTGTTGCTTTATGAAAGCGAAAAAGTTTCACATTTTGATAAAATTCTTCATCACAAGCACTAAAGGACGGTAACAGGCATTAAACGGTATGAATCAGTTATTAATTTTTGCAACTTTACAACTCGTACATACTTTTTTTGTTAACTAAGCTAGCAACTTTACGCACTTTGGCTGTTCAAAATTATTTTGGACAGTATCAACGTTGGAATAAATCGGCGGATACATCTAAATGATGTTTACTGAATGCTATTGTCACTTTATTACAAGTTAGTTTAGTTTTTTTTTAATCATAATTTTTTTAGAACACATAATTTCAAACAAAATATACCAAAATAATAAATAAACTTCATTTTAAGTAATGGAAAAAAAACAAAATAATAAAATATAATGCATATTTCGTACAGTAACAATTTGAATTGCACAATTCTCAGTTTTGAAAAAAAAAGTTTTTTATCCAAATTTGTCAAGGTTGGACACGCATATCTCCCAGCCGATAAACGATAGAAATCTGAAATTTTACCCCAAAGGTAGAATTTCATGGGAATGGGCCTGCGTTTTTATTTTTCCAAAAAGCCGTTTTTTTAGTAATTGAATTTTGAGCACTCTTGGCCCCAGTGTGCGTTGTCTTTCAATGGGAGAATATTTTAATGACAAAAATTTGCCTTGCGATGGGCGACTACTTTTCGACACTCCTTTTTAAATGTTGGTTGGACCAGGAATCTACTCTTGCCGGGAGGTAGTGCGCACCACTAGACCATGGGTTCCGTCTAACAATGCAAGGGATATAAAATCTAGCCTCAGTGCACCGAATATGGTGGTACAAATAATTGGTTCTTCAGTGCTAAGGCGTCGCGGTCAGAAAACTATTATATTGATTGGACGTATTACCCTATCCAAATCCATGGAAATGGTTTAATTGTTTTTCAAGGTATTCTCTCAATTTCTCTATTCATTTGATATTCAAAAATGTTACACCACTCACTGCCCTAATGCGAGAGAAAAATAAGTGATTGAGAGCCAACTCTGGGTTATAAGGCGATTTCATCCTGTGAGTGCTTAAACATATTCTCGTATTTATATTTGTTATCAGTAAAAAAATATCTTATTAAACGTTACTTGAAAGTTTGTTTCTATGGTGTAATAATGGGTAGGTTGAGAAGGCGCAGCAGTTGAGCGCAACCGTTGCTAAAGAAATCAGTGATCGTTATGCGTCTTCTGAACGGCTTGATACGTAAGCTGTCAAATTCAACTCTCAGAGGTTCACACCAACATGTTGTCTCAAATGATCAGAAAAGTATTACGATCATCTAACACCACGCAACTGTTCAGTTGATCAGAAGTACACAACAACGCGTTCAGAAGGTGCAATCGCATTGGTTACTGAGCTGTTGCGCCTTCTGAACGTGCCCAATAACAAGGTGTTGTCAATAAATTAACCTCACTTTTTCGGCAGTTCTACTCCGGTCACGCATTTTAAAGTAGTAGAAAAGCTACTAATTATTTACTACTTTTAATCCGTTTGTGCATACTATTTCCAAATAAATGTAGAAAAATATGTAATTACAGACTTATAAACCTGAATAGATGCTTGTATCGGTAGCTCCGCACAGCCTGGACATATATTTTAACTTAAAATTAAGTTAATTAAAAAAGCAAAGGCCCTAAAATAAGGCCATTTCCTAAAAGAATGTAAATGATTTTTTAAATAGATTAAAAAACATAAATATCGATAATATAAGCGAATTCCTGGTATCAGAAGCCCATTTGGCTCAATATTATGACAATTCAGCAAAAGTTATTTAATATAAAAAATAGCCTTTCCATACGGTTTTTGTGTACGCCTTTTTCCATTGATAACCACGATATCATTTATTTTTGTTTACATTTTGGGGACAACAATTATACAAATCCAGCAATTTTCAATATTAATATCGTTCTGAAAGCACCAAGTTCTTAAAAATCACAATACAACGAATTACTCACATGGAATATTTTAAATAGTATTTCACAACGAAAAGTAGTATAAAAATTAAGATCGGCAGCACTGAAAATAAGCATGCTGATCTTGTCAAAATTACAACAAACACGTCGCTACTGACAACACCTTCTTATTATTCCTCCATGGTTCGTTTCTAAATTGGTTAAACAGCCGTACATCTATGATCATTTAGGGTAACAAGATCAAAGGAAATAAGGTCAATTGACGCTATTTCGCATACTCCCTTTTCGCCCTTTGGCTCTTTTTTCCTGTCCGTATAAAGCCAACACTTGCCATGCAACCTGGACGTCCGTTTTGTCTCTGCTTTTACAAATATAATTTATTTTTCGCCATTTCCATTCTTCAACGAAGTTTTTGAGAAATTGATCTTAGCTTTCGACCTTTTAGCTGAGACGGGTTTGCGAATAATTTGCCAGATTCCGTACAATGTCATTAATTTGTCTACACATTTGTAGTCCTCGCGTATTGCTAGTGGTGCTTGTTGCCAAAATATTTTAGCAGCATCTAAAGCCAAAATACAATAGCGCAGTGGCAGTGACAGTTTTTAAAATCAGCTGCTACTGCTAATATTAGGTGCGTTCGTTTAAAATCTCCAGTAAAAACCAACCAACTGCCAAATTCCGGCGAAATGTCATCTGTGCTCTCACAAGAGAAAAATATCCCAAATAGTACGCGAACAGAAAATTTGCAGAAACTTGCAAGTTAGACGAACAGCTGATATAATTTTTGTTTACATTCAAAAGTGTAAAATTTAAAACGTACGAAAAGTCATCACAAAGTGTTATACTGGCACAGTTTATTGATTAAACAAATAAATACTTATTTATTACAAGTTTAATTAGTCGCATTTTGTAATTTTTAACTCATTTTTAATTCAATTTTGTGATTTGCGTAAATGCCAACCAGCTGTTTTTTATCAGCTGTTTTCCTGTTGGCAAATTGCTGTTGGCAAAATTTTTTCCAGCAGAAACCAGCAGCTTCCCCTCAAAATGAAATGTCACTTTGCTCTCTCAATTTCCCCTACTTTGTAAGTTTTTTGCGTACGCGAACGCAAAAACTTGTAAGTTTTGGTTAAACAAATTAACAGCTACGCGAACGCAACTATTGGCAGTCACTGCCGCAGCAAATACAATACGCCGTTGCCAGTGACAGCTTTTTTTGACATTCCCTGTTTGTTTACATTTTTGTTGTTGTCTTTAGGCTTCAGTGACATGAACAGAAGTCGGCTGCATTTTATTTATGTCAAATTCAGAATGCGAAGTTTGCTGCGATGAAGGCTGTGGCAGTGAATTTAGAATTTGGGCTAAACTGAGCAGTACTGCCAGCTGCCACTACTGTATTGTTAGTCGCTTCATTAGACACCACACTTTCTAAAAAACAGCTGATTTCGAAAAACTGCCACTGCCACTGCCACTGCGTTATTGTTGGGATTTAGTTTTGCACACTTCGTGGAATTTTTTCTTTTGCAATGATCAACGAATCGTATATTGTGAAACACAATATCGAGCCCTAACCGCCAAAAGAGCGTAAGCGACAACCTGTTCGATTTTCTGTTTTTGACGGAAATCGATTACCTACCACCATACGCACCAGCTGTCAAAATTTCAAAGTCCTACGAAGTACCGTTACAAAGTTATAGCGAAAGCAATTTTGGCTTAAGTGCTTAATTGTACTCTGTTTACATTTTTTTGTGCCCGCAGTGTCGGTTAAGCCTTTTTCTCCGTGAACAATTTTTCATTGCAGAGGGGAATCGTTACATTTTTGTGTGAAAGTTTTGAAGTGCCTCTATTTTACAAGCTTTTTTTTTATTGCGTTTAAGGGCGTAAGCGACAAAATTACCTGTTTCATTAATGATGGACAAATAATACCACCAGTATTATATACCTAACATCAAACGTAATTTATTCATTGACCTTCTCGTTAGTATCTACAGTAATTGCCGTGTTAATAAAAAAACGCCTACTGTAAAATTTACTTTTTGTCGCTTACGCCTTTTTGGCGGTTAGGGCTTGATATGCAACAATTGTCTATTAAAAACAATAATGTCGGTAATATGTAAGGTTTCGGCAGATTTACGTATTTTTATTACCTTCCTTTTATTAGCTCGGGATGTAACTTTTTAATATTGATGCGCCTAAAAGATGCAGCGATTTCTATTCTCAAGTTACATACCTGATGACAGTACGAATGGCAATTTCAATAGGGAGGTTTTAGTTTTTTAAACTATAATTTTATTATACTTGAACTTATAGAAGGGTCCGAAGTGTTTTCAGATTGCAAGCCCGACATATATTTTTTTCTTTTAGAATATTAGTATTGGTTTTTATTTTAAATAATTTCCTTTAAGCACAACTACAACTGCGTTCAACTCATTAGCACCAAAATGCAAAATTATATTGTTTACAACTTATGTTTATTTATTTATTTTTGATAATTTTCATGTAAAATATAATTCAATCTATAACAGAAACCACACATATATAAAAGTTTCAAAGCTTGCACAAATTTCCAAAAAACCATTAATCACACTTAAAAAAATTAACATCAAAATTTCCAACTTTTTAATAACAATATTTAAGAGATTTTCGGGCATGCAGTTTTGTAGCCCATTCAATTTTAGCCTAATAAAGTGCAAGTTTCAAGTCACTAAAAAGTACCGTTGATTTTTTAGATTTTTTTATGGGGAGTGTTGCGGATTTTTTTCATATAAAAATACATTTTGATCAAGCGTTATATGGAAGAAAATGCGGAAGAAAGTTTCCATACAAAAGTAATCAGCAGTGTCGCAAGGTGGCAAATTTTGCGACAAATTGAGGAGAAGTAAGCCAAACGCTTTGTAAAATTTGCAAGCACCAAACAGTTTTTCAAAATTTTTTATATGTGTATTACGAGTATTTATGAAGCGGGATCACACTATTTTGGCAGTCACAGAGTGGTGGTCTTTAGAAATTTGAGTACCAATCCAATGTACCAATCTGTACAAATGTACAAATCGAGTGATCCCTGCTTAAGTTTCATGCCCGGTTATCAGCCTGTTAAAATTACGCAAGTTTGCTCGGAAAATTTGGTATTTTAAATTTTAACTATCTCATAAATTTTAAAATTGGTTGGAAACATATCAACGGCTGAGTGGCAGCAGGTTCGAACACAACCTAGCTCAGAAAACTTTTCAAGAACGGCATACTTCAGAATTTAGTTGGAAACGCCCTATATCAGCTGCCGATTTAAAAAGACATTATCTCAACTAAAAATATATTGAAAATTTGTTTTGATAGGGCATTTTTGAATCGGCAGCTGAGATGGGGTGTCTTTGAACCGAAGTCTGGAATATGGTGTTCTTCAATCAAATTCTGAGATAGAGCGTTCTACAGCCAAATGAAGAAATAGGTCTTTCTTGAATAGTTTTCTGAGATAGGGCGTTTTCGAACGGGCTGTCGGTCGGTCGATCTTCCACTCTGCCATCGATATGTTAGGATAAAGAGAAATGCATTGTATATGAGCCTTTTATTTTGATAGTGGCATAAGTCATTTCATACCGTTTGCCTTCACTGAACATTTATATGTATCTGAGCGAGTCTGTTATTCGTTCAATTACATCAGTCAAAGGTACTAACAAGTTTTGTCATTGGTTTATGATGGTAGAACGATTTACAGATGCATTATGTTAGATGTAAGCAACCATTCAAGCACAAGAGGTGAAAACGGCTCCTATGTATATTCTTTTTACTACACCTTACCTTGAAATATGCACCTTCGGATTTAAGGAATTTTTCGGAGAGCTAAAATTTAAATATCAATTATCTGTAATCGGCATTTAAGTGGAAATATGCACCACTTCACTCCACTAAAATCAAACCAGCTGGAAATTTAATATTACCCACTTTCTTTTGTCACAGCTTTCGCGAGACCTTTTTTAAACTTATACAAAAAAAGCATTGCATTGTGTTGGAATTTACAAAGGTGTAAACGTAGGCAATTATGTACATATAGGCGCAGATGCAAAAATTTTCCGTTTGCATATTTTCCATCCGAATGAATTGTGTTCTTGTTATAAAATACTATTATGAGTTTTATTGTTAACGATTTTCCAGAAGGACTCCTTTTTCTTTTTGCTAATTTCCTCTTATTCAGCTGTGTTGCCGAAATTAAAAACTCAGGCACATTATAATATTGATTTTTATTGTTGTTTTTGTGTCTCGAGATACTTGTTGCCTTTAAAATGTTTTTGTTTTTGTGTCATACCGTAAATGGGGTGGTCGCTTTTTATTTTTACCGTATTTGCTAGGATGATATTTGTAGCATCTGCTTTTGGTTCATTGCTTTCTCAGCTTATTTCCATTTAATTCGTTTATTATTTTTAATTTACATGGCTTGATCATTAGCTGAGTATTAAGGCCACTTAGATATAAATTGTATTCATTACCCCAGCCGTATTTCTCGCTCGATGTTAACTGCCTTAGGCTGTGGTGTTGTTACTCACAATTTATGATATTAGGTACAATGTAAATTAGTCGAGAAAAGTTTAATTGGCCCTTGATTTGAGATAATTGAATTTGCCTTAGGGACAGTTTTACAGGGCCAGTGTAAACTTAGATTTCGTAAACTGCGTTTATATTGCACAGCTGGCTGACATCTGACTGGCTAATCGTAGTTTAAACCACAGCCGTGCACTGAAAAACAAGAACCAGTTTTCATTTCAGAGGTGTTTTGTCAGAAATTGGCGAACTAGCATTTAGCAGTATCATCAATAAACGCTAAATCAAGACATTTACCTAAGTTGTTGATAACTAATATTGATCTGATATAGACCAAGATCAGAAAGTTCGTTAAGAAATTGGTTAAATACATCCCGAGAAGAATTTGGCACCAGAATTCCATCCACCGAATCCCAGGAAACACACGCTAGATTGAAATCACCCAACACAACAACCGAATCGGAGGGCGTGACCATGGCTAATAAAGAGAGGAATAATGAAGAATGTTTAAAGTAAACCGAAGGGTTAGAGTTAGGCTGAATATAAATTGCAACAAGAAAAACACTACTTGAGGGGCGCCGTATTCTAACACAGAGGAATTCAACATCATCTGAACCAGTGAATTCAACTTTTTCAGAGGAAAAGTCAGTCTGAAAAGCTATTAAAACACCCCCGCCTTTTCTTTCCAAGCGATCATTTCTAAATATTTCATACTTATAACACAATATTTCAGTATTAAACACATTCGGTTTTAGCCAAGTTTCAGTAAAAACCAACATTTCATAATTTAAAGAAAAAACATAGTCAAAGAACTAAGGCTAGAGCTTCACACCAAAATTTTCAGGCTTTGCGGTGGTTTTATTTCGTGGAAAAGGAGTCTGATATGCTGGATTGATTTTGAGGATGATAAATTTTGAGATCGAGTGCTTTTTATGCAAACTTCTCAATAAAAATATATTGGTTTGCTCCACATTATTTTCTTCAGACCATTTGATTTGATGCACTTCTCAAAGCTGTCGTGAAACAAGGTGCAATGCGTTCGAATTATTAAGTTCTTAAAATTTCCAACATTCGTTATATAGAGTCAACAATGCATTGGAAAACCGTATTCGTTTTACCAAACATTCGTTATATTGGCATTCGTTATACTGGAGCACCGCTGTACATACATATGTATGTATTGAAAGAAATTTAGCTGACAATCAGTCTTAAGTCTTTCATTAATGATATACAATACAAATACATACAAATGCATAGTTCGTCACTTTATTTCTTTTGTACTAAAATCTATCCGAATAAAATTGTATGCAATTTGGACCGCGGCAACCCGTGCCGACTTGCAGCTAAATTGATATGTATAAGCTTTTAGTTTTGATGCCATTTCGTAGAGTCATAGTTTAATTTAAATCTTACGAATATACATATGTACATATATAAAAATGTTAAAAGATAAACATTTCAAAGGATATTTTACAAGTTTTTTAATTATTACCTCCACGTATGATAAAAAATATAAATATTTGAAAGGATATTTAAGATAAACGATATTTGGAGAAAAGCAAAATTGATACAAATTTAAAATACTCAAAGGCGTTTTTTTATTTAATAAAATCTTTGGAATACCGAGGCTTACCTGAAACAAAGAAGTTTTTCAGAAACGTTATTTTGAGAAGCCGAAACCGCGTATTAATTAAAAAGCAGTTGTTATTTCACCCACATACAAATAAGTATTTACTTTCACTTAATGGTTAAGTTCACTAAATGGTTAAATGAGTGGCTCTGTATAACTCACCTTACATATTTACAACTTTTAAAATTACGTACTAATTATCTTCGACAAATATCTTACCTGTAAACTTCAATAAGTACACTCCAAAAAATTTTTGTTTAAATTTGCGCATATTAAGATAGGTAACCAGTTTCCTCTCTTAATGAATGCAACCAGTTTCCTCTCCTTTTGTGTGCAAAATTAAACAATGTCTGTTTACTTTTACATATCAAATTTGTCACGTAGCGCACACAAGGGGTGGGTTTTGGGGCTAAATTTATTATGACATTTCTTGTGCGTCATTTTGTAAGAATTTTTCTTTTTTCTTGAGAGCTCTTTAAAGTTTAACTGCGAATGATACATTGTCCTAAGAATATGCAATGCATACTCGCTTACTGTTGCTTTTTACACTTTACAGCCTAAAAAAGTTTACCACTGATATGTACTTAATAAGCATTCGAAGATTTAATTTGCTAACTTCGAATTCGTTCCACCAAAATGAGCTACATGATAAAAATACAAGTTCAGTTAAATTTACGTTATTCGAATTATTAAAAAATGAGAAACCAGAAATCGACGAAAATTAATAAAAAAGTGTGAAAATTTCGTGAAATTATTTAATTTATTTATATTAAAATTCTTTTGTAAAATTTTGTATTACTTTTGAAAGTTGAGTGCATCTTTAACCGTTAATATTTTCATGATTTAATGATCGGATCTAAACCAAATTACGAGACGACCCTTAAGGTACCATCTTTCCGGTAAAAAAAAAAATAATTATTGGAATCGGTTCACGCGGTGCAAAGTTATGCGGTGGAATAAATAAAAGAAGTAAAAATACTCCGAAGAATTGATAACCTCCCCTTTTTTGAAGCCGGTTAAAAATGTCTGAGTTCTTTGTAAATTTTATGTAAATAAAATGCAATTGATGATACTTTAGAAAGTTTATTTATTTATTTCATACTGTAAATAAAACTTGCATAAATGTATTTTAAAGAGCGAATTTTCAGTATTTGCTGATGATATATATTTAGAAGTATAAACCCTTTTCCCCCAAAAATAAATTCCTGCGTGCGCCCCTGGCACTTAGTATTTATTATTTGTAAAAAATATATTTTTACTTTCAAAATGTTTGTAATTTTAAACATTTGATGTGTATATTTTAAACAACTCATGTTCAAATTCAAATCTTGAACATCTTGTGCGTATACTTGAACAGATTCTGGTTGAAAAATAAACAGTTTTCAGTAGTAGTTTTACATGCTCTTTTTAGAGTGTAGGTTTGAAAAATCATTCCGAAGATTTGTTTATTACAAGCATATGTTTTCTAGTGGAAAAACTTGTGTATGCCGAGAAAATTTTGCATTCTACAATAATTTTAAATTGATGAACATTCTATTATTAAATTCAACTTTTCTTATCAAATTCTTATTTTCCATAAAAAAAAACTTTAATTAATATAAAATAAACAAAAAAAATATGCTTTTGTATTTTATTTTTGAAGCAGGTAAAGAATTAGAGAGACAAGTTGAATTCATTAATTTAATGTTCATCATACGCCCTGTCAGACTAGGGCTGATGATTTCACCCGGGTAATGAGCTACCCGGGTACCCGGGTAGCGGGTGAAGCCCTACCCGGGTATTTTATAACCCGGGTAGACCCGGGTAGACCGGGTACCCGGGCACCCGAAAAAAATGTGGAGAGGTGAAAATTAAACGCATTTACGATCATATAACGCAAACGAACGTACATAGGGAAAATCTATAAGAATCTTCCGTACCATATGGGGAAATATTATAATATACAACACATACATTGCACTTGACAAATCCGTCATTCATCACACAAGCGTACTTCCAAACCCAGCTTGTTTTAGGCATGTCTAAAATATTAATATTTACGAAGTTGGTAATGCACGTACAGATATCGGATCGGTAACAAATAAAATTATTGAGACACACCCACCTGCGAATCTAAACGATGACCGACAGTTGAGGCAATTTTTTGTGTTGGAATGAAAAAAATTTTAAAATTTCTTCCACAATTATTTCACAACAATACGTTCATCAACCTACTTCTCGTATTAAGGAAACTTCATTAAATAATTGTGATTTTAAAAGCTTTAAATATTATGAGAAAAGAAACTATAATTTGAACAAGCTGATACAATAAAAGTACAAAATCTTTAGGTGAATGAATAGCATAAGGCTTTGTTACCTTACTTTTTGTACCAGAAGTGGCCTACCACAGGGTTTAGTTCTTATATAATTCCCAATGAGAACGTTCTCGTCAGTTTTGTTCTCATGTATGTATATGCATTTACAAAAATTAGAAGTTTGAATTTAAGTACAGAAACTAATGTTTTAATTTACTTTTCTTGTCTCCGTCTACTCAGGCAAGCGGTTAGGTGTACATAGTCGCGTACACTCTAGACATAAAAAAATAATTATAAAAAAAAATTTTCTCACTGAAAAAATATTTATCCTCACCAAAAAGATTATACAAGAAGCTTTATGTCGCATTACCCGGGTGTTTTTCGTTTAACCGGCACCAACATATGTATATTACCCGGGTACCCGGGCAAATCGGGTAATACCCGACTACCCGGGTAATAAAAGCCCCGGGTAATACCCGGGTAATCGGGTACCCGGGTACCCGGGCATTACCCGAATTACCCGGGCACCCGGGTAATACCCGGGTAACCGGGTACCCGGGTATCATCAGCCCTATGTCAGACCAATTATAATGTGTTCTACAATTGCAAATTTTCAGGGTATATAAAAATTATTCTACTAGAAAACATATGGATTTACAGCCTTGCAATAATATACCATAACAAAGCGGCTGTACTGTTTCCATTGACTAATTTTTTCGATGTTCTTGAGAGAAATCCTGCGGTCCTATTTAAAATTTAAAGTTGTAGATTTACTATCTTCTTCTATTTATTATAATTGCGTCCAAATATGGGAAACACATAAAATGTTCCGATTTTTACAAGATGATTTGTCACAAATATAGAGAGTATACATATGTAGATATAAAGACAAAAAAAAAAATGTTTCTGTATATTCGTGAGACAGTCTCTCAAGTAGCACACTGGTGCATAAATTGGTGTAAATTTATGAATTTTGGTACAATTAATCAGTTTTTTTTACCAAAATTCGTAAATTTACACCAATTTATATACCAGTGTGCTACTTGAGCCAATGTATACACATACATATATAAAAGAGCTAAGATAAAATTTTACTGTATTACAAAGTCCTCTAACAAATAACATATAAATCAAGACGGCCGGCGATGAACAGGGCCAATTATAATGGAGTGCAATAATTGTAATTTTAATCACAAGAGAGTCCTTTGTGCCTATACTGCAGCCTTTTACTATATTTAAAGCGCTTTGAAGACAGATTAGCTAAAAACAGTATAACATAAATTACAAACTACAAAATTGTATTTTCTATGGTCATTCATATAAACGCTGAGAGGTAATTTACAGCATTGCTGAACTGGAAGGATATTAGTGATTAACGATTAAAAATGAATATATTATATGAGAACTAAATGAATTGTTGCTTTGAAGAGAAAATAACCTCACTGGAAAGAAGTTGTGCAAAGTATACCAAGTGTAATAATAGTCGGATATAAGTACATATATATGTATATATCAGATGGCATCTGAGTACCAGATTAAATTTTCAGCTTTCGTTGCTGCTGCCAAAGCGCTAATTGTTATTCCTTGCTTGGCAACACCTTGCCAAAACGTTCACTAAGGCAGTTTATAAGATCGATTGCATCTTTTGCTTCTAAGTGGATGTTGAGGTTAGGTAGCAGCAGACACATTGAAACTTCTCGTGACATCTTTGGATTACCGCGTTTTTAAATCTTTTGTAACCATTTCGATGAATGATATGTATGCAGAAATTTGATAGTACTCTTCGTAGCTTCAAGATGAATGACTGTTTCTATGACTTTGGTCATAGCATGTTCTGGGTTTTCATTTCCACCATTTGTGAAAACTCGATTAAAGTAATCTTCTTCACGGGTTCTTCGATTGTATAGTGGTTGCAACCAAAGTTGTTACGACGTCTGATTTCTTCGGAAGGTGAATAGTTTCATTCTGCAAAATCGGACTCCGTGGCTGCGTTAAGCGGTTCTTTAGCACAAAATTGTTTTTTTTTTCATAAAACGTTTTGAAACTGCCCGTGGCACCGCCTACTTATACATATATTGCAGGTATATCTCAAAACCCACTTCACCGATATCAACCAAATTTGGTATATATATTACGCATAGCCTCCTTAAGCAGTCTTGAATTTTTTTTAAAACCAGACGAAATCCACGAGCTCCACCCACGTAACGACGATTTCAAAAGACTCAAACCTAGCTATATTTTAGGGCCTCCTTTGAGGTAATGAAAATAAAAAAGGCACATGTCTTTGAAATTTTTCACTTATCAACATAGTAAGCAGCACATATTAAAGTAGCTCAGAAACGTACGATAATTTGACATGACTGCAAACTACTTAATACATACACACATAAATATATAACGTATATTACATACATATGGTATATACCAGTGCATCTTTTTTGCCTTTCTAATGTATGCTTTGCTTACCCTGCAGATGGATCACGTTTATACTTTCTTAAGTCAACACGTACCGAACAATATGTCAGAAAAATTGTTTTTAACTTGCTAAACTAAAAACAAAAACTTGGAAAAATAAAAAGGAAAGCAGAAGTGTGAAAGTGTTACTTTTCAACACGTTCAAAATATGTACGTGCTTTACAAATATAATACAGAGACTGATTATAAAATACAGTGTAGTACCTGTTTTTCTGTGAAATTTTTTTAACAGAATTTCTGAAATTGAAGTAAGGAAAAAACCGCTACCTATAGAAAATTTACGTTGTCACGGCCCCAATACTAGTTTCGTACCAAAGTACGACGAATGAACTACAATACTACTTTTGGTTAGGGATGTTGAAAAGACTTCGGTGCATGGAAGATATCGCCATTTTGCTTCGATGCATTGATATTTTTCTAATCGATGCAAAGCTCTGGCGTGTTATTCGAGAGATCCGAGGTTTGAATCCAGGCAAATCTCCAATTTTATTTAAATTTATTTATGTGTTTTTATTGTCATTTTTAAAATGTATTGTTTAAAAATAAGAAAATATATCAATTTCGAAAAACTGTTTTAAAATTTTTGGGCAATATTCTTGTGTCATGAAATGGCATTTTATCGTATTATAATTTTTATAAAGCCTCTCAATAGCAGGGGTTAAACTTAACCATCTAATAGGAACATGGCGTAACATCTCACTCCATTCTTTTTTCAGTTCAACGAATATGCTCTTCTTGCTTCCAAAATTCACATTGACATTATCTGCACAAAACTTGTTACATTCAATAAATTTAGGCCGTTTTCTTGTAGTTGAAATTTTAGTAAGTTTGCAACGTCAAGTGAAAGTTCGGAATGAGAATTAGTAAAATTTAAAAGTTTTGTATTAATACATACCTGACTTCTTATTGTAATATCGAAATACTGTGGGAAACGTTTTGATATTTCCCTTGTTAGAAGCATCAGTTGACAGCGAAAATAGATTATTTTCTTCTAAAATGGAGTGCTTTGCCAGCACATTTGTAACAATTTTAGAACACTTTATTCGCCTACATGAAAAGTTCTTTGGAATTTCGAAATCAGGAAAAATGTTCTTAAAAAGCTTACCGCTACAATCAGCGGACCAACAACTATGATTGTGAACCACTGCATGGTATGCAAATATAGCCTCCGCCAAACATTTTTCACTAGTATTTATATTTATCGCAGATGTCAAAGACTGGCCACCGATTATTGGTTATGAAATGTTTTCATAATATTAATGCGTTTAGCGCGTTTCAAATGCCGGTATATGGCTGTTTTCCACTACATTCAATCGCAAAGTTGCAGCTGCATACAGCACATCTGCAAAACAAATAAATATAAATACATAATGCAATTCAAATTCTGATGGAAACTGAATATGTTTGAAAACTTTCTTGGCACATCACATACACATACATCACGTACAAAAATTGCACGTAAGTACTCACCTCGCTTCAGTGGAACTTCGCGTTTTTCATATCCAATTAAACTCCGTAAGTCATTGTGGTTTAAAATTGTGTTTTCTTTTCTGCGACGCTGTCACAATTTTTGCAATTTTGGGAGGCTGCTCATCCGACTCTCTTTCAGATAATTTTTCTATTTTTGCGGGGAAAGGATAAGCTAGAAAACTCACGATGTAGGTAGACAGAGGTGGCGCAATCAGCAGTGCCGCTACTTTGTTCTTGGCGAATTTGACAGAATCAGTTGTTCGTGTGACGTCATTTTAGCAAACTGTTTGTATGTATGCAGAGATGTTTATATGTATGTAAATATGGCGACCTCCATGGTTTGACAGTTAACACTCTTTCTCTCCTCCATCTCCAATTACACTTTCATCATCACTCGCAAGAATGCGCAATCTTGTATTCTATCATTCTTGAGAAAACTGTTGTTTTCATACCATATAAATATTAGAAACTACAAAATTTCGTTTACCTGATGATAAACTTCTCGTAATTATTGCAAAGGATGCTTTAAAGAAAATGCACACGACTGTCACCAACAATTTTAAATTAACGCACTAGCATAGGGATGTGCACGATGCTTTCGAAATCGCTATTTAGTTACGATACGAATACCCATAATACGGTGGTTACGCGTTCAATATTTAATTTTCAAATTGCAATCACTTACACTTTTTTACTATCACACTCAACTTTGCTTACTCATGTTCGCCACAAAATGAATGGAAAAGTATATGATATAAAAGGAGTACATTTCCAGATATTTTTGGGAGTGCAAGAGAGTACATTGCAATAAAAGGGAGTACGTTTACTTCCAAAAGCAGTACGTCGTAAGGCATCTTAATTTTAAAATAATTATGTAGTTTGTTTCATTAAAGTATCAACCCTCTCTACTGAGTTGCCTTTGTCTCTTTCGCCCCCAGTGGCGTTCAACGCAGCCGTTTGTTTTCTGTCCACGCATTCGCCATATACCCATACTACCATAACCGTGGCGTTAGATATTTACAGTAAACATCTCTGAAGCCAATAAAAAGGTTTCACGTGAATAATACGTTTAAATTATTACATAATTTTGCGGGAAATTTCTAATTACCTTAAACGAGCAATTTTTGTGTATACGTATGTATATGTATCCATAAGTTTCTCGGCAACGGCTCTAACGTAGCAAAATTAAAAATCGTTTAAAAAAGGCTTTCGAAGTTGTATTTCTTCCAATTGTCAAAAACATTTTATTTGTCACGGGGAAAATATTGTAAAAATTATTTGTATCGTGCGAATATCTATAGGAATTAGGGTTTGAAAAACTGTTAGCACAGCGACAACAGCCAAGCATTTGCTTTTTTTATAAATTGTTGTTGCTTTGCTAGCCGGCAATTACAAGTACCTGATGAAGATCTTGCAAGAGCAATGAGCTTAGCCGACGACGCTTTAAAGGAATTTGAAGAAATGCGACAAGATGCAGAAAAAACTTTCATTTGTTTTTCGAACACGTAGAAGAAGTATGCACCAACCTAGGTACAGAAATCAAAGTACGGCGATACAGCAGTCGCCAAAAGAATCGCTTTAATGTGAAAACCTGAGACGCCGAGGCATACTATCGCGTTGCTTTTTATATTCCCTTCCTTGATACATATATTGCTCATTTGAAAAGCCGGTTCCTAAACCATAAATCAGTTTTAAATAATTTTAGTGTTTTGTTTCCAAAGTATGATTTTAACGAAAAAAAAACTGAAGAATTTTTTGCTTGCTATGAAAAAGTAATCGACTGCAATACGAGAGTACTCACAGAATAATCTCCCAGAAACCTCCCAAAAAGACAAAAAGGGAGTGCACAAAGAAAAACATCCCACATTCCTCCCAAACGAGCAATACGGGAGTACTCCCATAAGAGTCATCCCGCAAACCTCCTTTACGAGTAATAAAAGAAGGTTTCTATACTCCTAAATTCCTCCTCATGTAGTAGTAGGAGAGTACTCCCTAATTGCTCCTTAACGATCCATTGCATAAGCTAAAAAGATTTTGCTATTTACGCAATACATTTATTTTTTTTTTATCGCATGCGCACATTAATATAAAACCTTACAATAACAAACAGATAAACATGCAAAATAATGCTTACTAAATAACAGTAAAGAAAAATTTATGAAAGCTAAAGATTATAAACTTAAAACGGTACGATGAAGGTATGTTTGGGATTGGTATTCACCTGGGAGTCCACAGAAACGAAGCGCATCAAAGTGTTAGCAACTTCCGGACGATTTCAGCAGGTATCCGAGAGTTCTGATTATCACATACAGACCTTGCCGATTTGCCAAATGCCATTTATTTTGATAACTATCATGCCAGACGAAACTAAAACTAATACTTGAAGGTATTTGCATACTCAGAACTCACCATCCCTTAATAGCAAAGGCTCTTAATGGCAATGGATTTCGAACCCAATAAAAGTTCTGGACTGAACAGGGTAAGAAACGTAAGAACTCGATCATATTAAGCGCTGACACCGCCATCTGAAATGCAGTTTCAGTTAAATAATGAAATAATTAATAAGTTTAAACAAATTTTGTCATATATACCGATGGATCTTAATGTGGGCTGCCCAATTTATTTTATTATTTTTTTCTTTTTTTTTTTTCAATTACAATTATGTATGTGCATATGTGCGTATAAGTTATATATCTGTCTTGTTTTCTTCATAATACATTTTTCCAAAAACACAAAATGGTTTTGAACGAGGTGCGTATAGCTCCCTTATCGATCAAAAGGAATACTCCTGCATTGCTGGCTTCGGAGACATCGCTTTTTGCTCCTAAGCGAGTAATAACGGAGTACAAAACCGACAAATCTCAGTTATTTCTCCGAAACCATGCCTCACGGAGTATTCTTTTATTGCTCACTTGGGAGATTTCCCTTTTGGCTCCTAAGCGAGTAATAAAGGAGTACAAAATCGACAAATATTGCTTATTGTTCTGAAATCATGTCTCTGCGAGTATTCTTTTTTTGCTCACTTAGGAGATATCCTTTTCGACTCCTAAACAAGTTACGAACGAGGTAAAAACCGACAAATCTCTCGTATTTCTCCGAAATCAGGTCAAAGGGAGTACTCTTTTATTCCTCACATTGGGAGATCTCCCTTCAAGTTCTAGTGGGGGATTCAATAATATTCTCGAATCACCTGTGTACACTCGTTTTTGACAGTGTGGTCGAATTATGGTAACCTCCCAGGGATCGTCATTTTCAGAGCAACGTTGTAACTGTTTCTTCACACTGTGCGCATGCGCGGCGTCAGAGTCATTACGTGCGATTTTCAAAAGATATGCAAGTAATGACGATTGCTATGTATAATAAAACTTAACAGTGTTGTCCTATTTTCTGATTACTTAATTGAATATCAAATTTATGTCTTAAAATGTACAAACAGAAATTCTACTTTCAGAATTTTTTTCAGCTCAAATTTTGCCGCCCCTTAAAAGAATTGCGGCCCAATCCTGATGTAAATATGCTCGTCGAAGCTATATACTTCAGGGAACTAAGTTTCCGCAGAGATCTCCGAATAAACGAGCTTTTTGATCTAAATCGAAGTCGGAAGCAGTACGACAAGCTCTTATCCGTAGTGCGACGCCAATCATCCATTAAGATTATGCGGAGAATTCAAGAAGTTGCTTGTCCGTAACAGGGTTCAGCTGGTCTAAGGAAACTAGCTGTGCACATATCTGTGCTACCGATTTTGAGTGTATTTTATCAAAAAAGGAGTGTGATTTAGGCGCTAAGTATTAGTAGTTGCCAACACTCTTGGTATTTGTCTTCGTACTAGTACTAGTACCCCCCTATTCTAACAAAGTTACAAAACTTTGCGAAACACTATTGTGATATTTACTGCGCCTGCAAATATGCCATACAGTTTTGATTTTAAGTACTTAGGAAATGCACACAAATTTAATTATTTTATTTTTAATTTTTATTTTTTAGTTTTTGTTAAATTTGTACATACAAATATTTCTGTTATCTTGCAGAACTTAAATTAGCAAAACTATATATAATTAGAAAAATATTTTGTGTCCTATGTTTGTAACTTCATTAAGACGTTGAAAATATACCTTCTGTTTAATGGCAAAAAAATATAAAACATATATGTAGGTAAATTACCCAATATACATATACTTAAATAAGATACATATACACACACATACATATTAGTACATATGTATGTATCCAGTTGAATTGCTTTAATATCCATTGCCACATATAATAATGTATTATAAGCCCCAATTAATTTCTTTCTATTTATTAAAAAGCACATTTATTAACTCCCTATATGCTTTTTCACCTTAAAGAGCAAATATAAATCTTCCTCGTGCAAGCCATTATCTCCCATGACTAGGTCCTTTACATTTTCACACTCAGACCTTTCCGCTCTGGCAGCAGATTAACGCCAATTATTTATTTCATGGTCATTTATTTTCATTTGCCTACTGTTTTCCTCGAATATCGCATACTGTCTAAACTAGTAGGTATTTATACATAAGTATATGTACTTAAGTACCTTTATGCTCTGCTCACTTCTGCTGGTTTAGGCACATTTTGCTTTCGTTTCTAACATACATAATTTTCCTCTGTAATGACATAAACTGTTTCAAATAAAACGACTAATTTCTTTCTTTTGGTCCCATACAAAAATTTCCTTGTCGGTCAGTTAGCGCTCGCAAAAATTTTGATTGTTGATTTTTATAAATTTTTCTGGCTGAAGGTTTCGTTAGTGTTTTTTCCAGGTAAACAAGTCTTCGGACACATTTTGTTTGGAAGAAAATGGCTAACACCGTCAATAAAAACAAAATAGCGAAAAAATGAACGGTATGAATAAAATAAATTCTTATATAATTATTATAGTCTAAGATCCGACAAGAGCGCGACCTTCACGCATCTGTTTAATGGATGAAATCTATTTTGTATGAAATTTAACGTGTTAGTAAATGTTTCGCGAGTGGGTTAGCTGAAAAAATCCAGGTCAAGATATTTTTAATTAAATATTCAAAAATTTTTATAATTTTTTTAATGTCGTACTCATTTGTTTAATGAACAAATTATATACCAATCGAAAGTATTAAGCCCATGATAAAAATATAACAAGGTAAAACCATAGAGAGGAAGCCTGACGTTTGCCAGCAATATAATTTAAAAATTCAAAACTCAAACTCACATACACATTATCGTTTTCAATCTCAAACAACAACAATTGTGAAAAATTTCATTTTTTTATTTTCAATTTTATATGATTTTAAAATGCTGACAGAAAAAAAAATCATGGCCGACGAATTGAGAGAATCAATTTACCTTATAATGTTTTTATCATGATTAAGCCTATAGAATGTGAAAACGTTGGGTTGTCTATTTTTTTTCTGGCCTACCTATCGGGTTGGTAGGTATGAACAGAGAGGTAATACTAGAGATTTTCACTCATTAGTTTAACACATTCTATAAGGTTTATGCTTTCGATTGGTATATAAGTATGTAATTTATTCATTAAACAAATGAGTGCAAAATTAAAAAAATTATAATTTTTGAATAATTAATTCAAAATAGCCTGGCCAGGATTTTTTTCAGCCAACCCACTCGCGAAATATTTCGTAACACATTAAATTTCATACAAAGTAGATTTA